>NC_065450.1:112212094-112556261 GCF_917563875.1 Diabrotica virgifera virgifera
AAAAAATAAATAGCGCCTTTTAGCCGGCCTATTACGTAATAGGCTGTTTCCAAATTATAACTATTACATTGACGAAAAAGAGCTGTTTTCAACAAGACCAAGTTTGTAAAAATCGATTAAGCAAAACCGGAGTTACAGCGATTTTTTCATAACAAGGTTTCCACTCACCCCCACCTCTTATTTGCACAGGTAGACTTAAATATATATATATAATTTTAAGTTTCTGTGGGTTGGAGTCAATAAAAAAGGGCTTTTAGAAAACTATTTTATATCTCTCAAGCTTTCGAATGTTAATTACATTCCTTTTCAAGAGCTAAAATACAGAGTTGCTAATAAAGTGGAAACAAAAATGATGTAAAAAATATAACTCACCAGATAAATTTAGGTTGGTTATTAAACTGCTAACTTAAGTAACATCAAATATAAATTATTATCAAAATGTATATTTCCCAGACTGTAAGGAAAATTTATGAATTTTTATTTAATTTTGAATTTAAAATTATCGATAAAATAAATTTTTTTTATAAAATTCAAAGTCAATGTCAAATAAAAAGTCATCCTACATAGACAAGTAAATGAAAGTGGGGTATATTTAAGTATATTACCAAATGATAATTTATTAAAAAGAAAGAAAAAGAAGATTTAAATAAGTAGAAAAATATTTTGTTTTTATATTATAGTTTACAGAAGTGCAAATTTTTTTTAAAAAAGGATATAAAAAATAGAATAAAAAAAATTTTTTTGGAATCAATGTGTCTTATGGTTTTATGGTGAAATATTTGAATTATAAAGAGATGATGTAGTTATAAATTTTACTTAAATTTTGAATTTCTGATCTTTTATTTAAACTATTATCACTTTTACTAATAGATACCATTTCCAAAAAGGTCCTTTTGAATTTATTACCTTGACTGCACAAAATTTTAGTATTATCGAAATCCATTATATGGTTTTTGTCAATTACATGCTCTGCCAAAGCACAAGAAGGTTTTTTTATTATACAATCGCTTTTATGCGAAATAATACGATTAGACAAATTCCTTCCAGTTTCACCAATATATACAGCCTCACACTGAGTACAATTAATGCTGTATACTACATTAATTTTTTCTAACATATCTATAGGATATTTGGTCTTAGAATACAGAGATGTAATGGTTTTGATGTTTTTTGTTGCTATTTTTATACTGTCAATAACCTTTAAAATTTTTATTAATTTAGGTGTTAATGATGGTATGTAGGGGAGTGAATGGTAATATATGTTTTGATTACCAGAAGCATTGTTTTGAGATCTCACTAAAGATGGTGTTAGATTATTAACATGAACTATGTTAGAAAACAGCATCCTGTGTAGCATATGTTAATATTTTAACATTTTCTAACATAGTTCATGTTAATAATCTAACACCATCTTTAGTGAGATCTCAAAACAATGCTTCTGGTAATCAAAACATATATTACCATTCACTCCCCTACATACCATCATTAACACCTAAATTAATAAAAATTTTAAAGGTTATTGACAGTATAAAAATAGCAACAAAAAACATCAAAACCATTACATCTCTGTATTCTAAGATCAAATATCCTATAGATATGTTAGAAAAAATTAATGTAGTATACAGCATTAATTGTACTCAGTGTGAGGCTGTATATATTGGTGAAACTGGAAGGAATTTGTCTAATCGTATTATTTCGCATAAAAGCGATTGTAGAATAAAAAAACCTTCTTGTGCTTTGGCAGAGCATGTAATTGACAAAAACCATATAATGGATTTCGATAATACTAAAATTTTGTGCAGTCAAGGTAATAAATTCAAAAGGACCTTTTTGGAAATGGTATCTATTAGTAAAAGTGATAATAGTTTAAATAAAAGATCAGAAATTCAAAATTTAAGTAAAATTTATAACTACATCATCTCTTTATAATTCAAATATTTCACCATAAAACCATAAGACACATTGATTCCAAAAAAATTTTTTTTATTCTATTTTTTATATCCTTTTTTAAAAAAAATTTGCACTTCTGTAAACTATAATATAAAAACAAAATATTTTTCTACTTATTTAAATCTTCTTTTTCTTTCTTTTTAATAAATTATCATTTGGTAATATACTTAAATATACCCCACTTTCATTTACTTGTCTATGTAGGATGACTTTTTATTTGACATTGACTTTGAATTTTATAAAAAAAATTTATTTTATCGATAATTTTAAATTCAAAATTAAATAAAAATTCATAAATTTTCCTTACAGTCTGGGAAATATACATTTTGATAATAATTTATATTTGATGTTACTTAAGTTAGCAGTTTAATAACCAACCTAAATTTATCTGGTGAGTTATATTTTTTACATCATTTTTGTTTCCACTTTATTAGCAACTCTGTATTTTAGCTCTTGAAAAGGAATGTAATTAACATTCGAAAGCTTGAGAGATATAAAATAGTTTTCTAAAAGCCCTTTTTTATTGACTCCAACCCACAGAAACTTAAAATTGTTTTTTAAATAAGTCAACATAGTACCTACTTCTTTTTCTATATATATATATATATATATATATATATATATATATATATATATATATATATATATATATATATATATATATATTAAGAAATATTAAGACACATCATTGAACCGTCGGTGTATCAATTCGTACCTAGCCGAATACTGACGAGCGAGGCATCGCGAAACTAGTCTATTCTATTGGTACCCATTGATATACGGAGGATTTAACGATGTGATCTTACACCATTTATTTGGTATGTAAAATCTAGCATTGGCAAAGCTTTTGCCGAAGCCCTGCATGCAGGCAACTTTTAATACAGCTCAAAAGATTGTGGAAAACTTCTCTTTTCGAGTCGTGTTTCTACTTCTTGGTCATCAGAGTAGATGGCACTTTTGTAGCTCGGCACCTGAGGTGCGAAATATTAAGACACATCATTGAACCGTCGGTGTATCAATTCGTACCTAGCCGAATACTGACGAGCGAGGCATCGCGAAACTAGTCTATTCTATTGGTACCCATTGATATACGGAGGATTTAACGATGTGATCTTACACCATTTATTTGGTATGTAAAATCTAGCATTGGCAAAGCTTTTGCCGAAGCCCTGCATGCAGGCAACTTTTAATACAGCTCAAAAGATTGTGGAAAACTTCTCTTTTCGAGTCGTGTTTCTACTTCTTGGTCATCAGAGTAGATGGCACTTTTGTAGCTCGGCACCTGAGGTGCGAAATATTAAGACACATCATTGAACCGTCGGTGTATCAATTCGTACCTAGCCGAATACTGACGAGCGAGGCATCGCGAAACTAGTCTATTCTATTGGTACCCATTGATATACGGAGGATTTAACGATGTGATCTTACACCATTTATTTGGTATGTAAAATCTAGCATTGGCAAAGCTTTTGCCGAAGCCCTGCATGCAGGCAACTTTTAATACAGCTCAAAAGATTGTGGAAAACTTCTCTTTTCGAGTCGTGTTTCTACTTCTTGGTCATCAGAGTAGATGGCACTTTTGTAGCTCGGCACCTGAGGTGCGAAATATTAAGACACATCATTGAACCGTCGGTGTATCAATTCGTACCTAGCCGAATACTGACGAGCGAGGCATCGCGAAACTAGTCTATTCTATTGGTACCCATTGATATACGGAGGATTTAACGATGTGATCTTACACCATTTATTTGGTATGTAAAATATATATATATATATATATATATATATATATATATATATATATATATATATATATATATATATATATAAAGTAAACCTTTCTACCTAAAGGTGTAAGGTGTTTACAAATACATTTCATACATCTACATCATATATAAATCGTCTCCAATCTTGCTTATTCTTGGCCCTTCGTTTCGCTTCAGTCCACGTTGTATTTTTCGTCCTCAGAATTTCTACCACTTCATCGTTCCAGGTTTTCTTTGGTCTCCCTATTCCTCTCTTGTTTTGTACTTTTGCCTCCCATATGCGTTTTACCTGTCTATCATCGTTCATTCTACACAAATGTCCAAACCATTTAAGCTTGTTCCTATCTAATATTTGTGTTATTGGTTCGACTTGTAGTTCTTCTCGCACACTGCTGTTTCTTATTCTATCACGTCTTGTAATTCCTTTTACTTTTCTTAGGTACTTCATGTCCATGGAGTTTATTCTGCTTTTCGATGATTGTGTTAGCACCCAGCTCTCACTACCATAGGTAAGGATTGGCCTGAAGATTGTTTTATATACCATCATCTTTGTCCTGCTGCTTACTTCTCTCTTTCCAATGAATGTTCTGTTTAAGCTGTGGTACATTCTGGACGCCATGGTTATCCTTTCGTTGACTTCTTTTTCTGATCTTCCTCCATTCTCTATTTTCACACCCAAGCATTTATATGTTGTTACTTGTTCTAGTTTCTTGTTATTTATCTCTATATTTACTTGTTTATCTTCATTCCCCATGACCATTATCTTTGTTTTCTCCATGTTTATTTTCATATTTCTCTCTTCCAGCTCCTCTTTCCACATTATTAGGTTCCTTTTGAGGTCATCTTCGCTGTGTGCTAGTAACATCAGGTCGTCTGCAAATGCACATACTGAAATTCCTATAGGTTCTAGTCTGTGGTAACCAATGTGTAATTTGCGTGTCTTTGCTTCCATTACTTTTATGATGTCATCCATGAGTACGATGAATAGTGTGGGGCTCAGTACTCCTCCCTGCTTTAGTCCATCATTTATCTCAAAAGTTTCAGAATGGGTATTATCTTTCCTGATGTAGCATTTGTTACGTTTATATAAGCTTTGTATAGCCTGCCTCAGTTTGAGATCAATATTTCTTCGTTCGAGACTTTCCCATACTTTGTATTGTGAAACTTTATCGAATGCTTTTTCTAAATCTATAAATGCTGCATATACTTCAGTTTTAGTAGTTCTCGTTTTTTCTGTTACTTGTTTGATCGTAAAGATGTGGTCTTGGGTACTCCGGCCTTTCCTGAACCCACTTTGTGGTTCTGCTAGGTTGTGTTCAACTATTGAACTAAGTTTTTTGTTTAAAATATATTCGTACGATTTTGACACCACACTTAACAACGTAATACCTCTGTAGTTGCCGCAATTTCTTGTGTCCCCTTTCTTAAAAATGGGCAATATAATTCCTGTTTTCCAATCTTCTGGTACAGTACCCAAGTGCCATGCTTTGTTGAGAATTTCTGTTAACATCTCTACCCCTGACACCCCTAGATTTTTCAGCATTTCTGGTGTGATCTTATCATGGCCTGCTGATTTTCCTACTTTTAGATGCGAGATGGCTTCCAGTACTTCATTCTTATCGATATTTTCGTCTTCGTCGTCGTGTTCTACGTTGGGGGTGGTCGTTTGTTCATGTGACTCATTACTGGTGGTTGTTCCATTTAGTAGATCTTGGAAATGCTCCTTCCATCTTTTCATAATTTCGTCTTCATCTGTCAGTAGTACATTATCTTTTGATTTGATCTGTCTTATGTTTGGTTGTTTGTCCTTTCGTAGGTTCTTCAAAACTCTGTAGAGTAACTTCTGGTTTCCTTGGCTATTTTCTTCTAATTTTGTTCCAAATTCTTCCCAGGATCTCTGTTTGGCTCGGGTTACTAGTTCTTTGACATTAGTACGTTGTTCTTTATATAGCGTGTAATTATTATCTGTTCTGTCTCCGAGGTATTGTTTCCATAAAATTTTCTTTCTTTTCACTTGATCTTTAATTTCTTCGTTCCACCACCTTGTCTGTTTTATATTTTTATTTACTACTATTGTACCACATGTTTCTTTTGCTGCCTCTAGGATGGTATCCTTAAATTCTAGCCAGAGTTCTTCTAGATTCAGACTTCGCCATATTTGTCTTCTGTTTTCGATGTGTGTTTCTGTAGTGTTTTTATATTGTTCAGCAATCTTTTTGTCTTGTAGCTTATAGGATCTGATTGATTCGTTCCTATTCTTGTTCTGGCTTGTCATTTTTGTTATTTATTGATGGTTATTATCCTCAATTTTCCACTTAGCTACTAATAAGTAGTGGTCACTGTAGATTTCTGCGCCTCTATTAATTTTCACGTCAGTTATTTCTTTTCGATTTTGTCTGTTGATTAGTACATAATCTATTATTGATCTTTCATTTCTGCTTCTAACTTCTCTGGTATATTTGTGTATATCTTTGTGCATGTAAAACGTATTCGTTACTATCAAGTTGTTCTCCATGCAAAAATTGATCAACCTATTCCCATTATTGTTTCTGGTCTCCTCTCCATGCATTCCAATTACATCTATTGTGTCATTTCCTTTTCCTACTCTACTGTTAAAATCTCCCATGATGATTAGTCTGCCATTTACGTTTTCCACTATATCTGTCAGCTCCTCCCAGAAGTCATCTTTTTTACTTGCAACTTCATCTTCACCTGGTCCATATACAATTATTATTGTTGTGTTACTAGTTTGATCTATATTCATTTCAATTTTTAATATTTTCTCAGATATAAATTCCCATCTTGTCATGTGCTTTATATGTTCTTTTGCTATAATGCAACCAACCCCTGCGGCCGCTCGTAGCTCTGGTTTTACTCCACTGTATAACAGTAAATGTCCCCCTTCTTGTTCTATGGTTCCCTGTCCTTTCTTTTTTAATTCTGTTACTGCTAGGATGTCTAGTTTGTAACTTTCAAATTCCTGTATGAGTTCTCGTTCTTTATCGTTGATACTTCTGATGTTCCACGTTGCTATTTTCAGTATTTTCATTTTTGTGTTGCTCGTTGTTGTGTCTGTGAAGATCATATCCTTATTCGTTTTCTTTTTCGTTGCCATTTGTCGGTCCATTTCTTCGTCTATTGTCATCAGTTTTTTTACCTAAATTTTTGTTTTTCCGTAGATGAGTGTTTTTCTAATCTATTTTCATTTTCAATCCAATCGAATTGTATGTTATCAACCCATAATTTTTTATATCCAATTCTCACTCTTTTTCCTTTCTCTCTTTCCTCTGATGCCCTCCTTTTTATTATAGGTTGTGGTCAATATATATTCTCTTATGTGGATGGTTCTTCAGTTTCTTTTTGGCTTCCATTACTCTCAGTTTGTCTCCGAATGATTCTAATTCTATGATGCATTTGTTTTTCCCTATGCTATATACTTCTTTCAGGTCCACTTGCAGTTCTAGCAAATCTGTCATGATACTTTTGGCTTGTTCCTTTAGACATTTATTACCGACGTTGTCTGTCTCTATACCAGTAATGACAATGTTTTTTCTCTTTTTGTCTCTTTCGTTCTTTTCTACTTTTGTTGCGAGCAGTTCTATGTCTTTTTTCATTCTGAAATTTTCTTCAGTTAAAACTCTGTTCATATCAATTAGTTCTGTTATCTGTTTAGAATTTTCCTGCTTTATTTCCCGAATTTCGTTTATGAGGTTTTCCAACATTTTCATCATTTTATTCAGTTTTTGTTCGCTGTCGTCTCCCATATTTAATTTTACACGATGTTTTATTCAATAATTTACTATTGCTGAATTGTGTGTTGCCTATGCTATCGGCGTATTTCACTCTTGTTGTATGTATTATGTATTGCCTACTCTATCGGCGTAATAGATGCAAATATGTAATATGTTCTGTGGTTACGTTTGTTTGTGCTGTGTACGTCAGGCGTAAGACATTTGACACACTTCAACCGTGCGGATGTCAAAATATCATAGAGTTATATATTAGCATAGAGAGAGTGTCATTCAGAGCGAAGTGACGACACCATCTTTTTTATTTGGATTAGTGCTGTTTCACTCTTACGCATAGTAAAGCTGCTACAGTTGTCCTCCTCTTCCGTGCCTATATTCACACTGAATGTCATCATAGATTTTCGATACAATGTGTTAGAAAGAGATGCAGCAAACCAGTCCATGAGATCTTGTCGTCAGGAAGCGCGGAAGGTAGGTTCCCTCTATGTTAATATATACCTCTATGCAAAATATCTATTCCGGCGTACTTTCAAGGTTATATCTATTTTTAATATTAATGATTTTGACTTACTACTTCTTGTTTTAGCTTCTGATTTCACTCACATTCACTGCTTATTGTTCCAGTTTTCCAATGGTCACAATTTCGCAATTTTCTGCTCGTAAGTTTTCGTTGTTTCGAAATTTTCTTACGGAGCGTATTTATCACGTGTTTACTATCACCAGTGGCGTCCACCTCTCAGACTTACTCGCGTACAAAGTACACACACTCTTTTTTTGTTATATTTTATAGTGTTATTTGTCTTATTGTTGTTCTGATTCATTATATACGGTGACATCTGGACAATGTTCCTTTGTTTTTTTTCCAGAGCACACTACGTGCTTCTATATATTTCCACTTATATGACAGCAACAGTTATGTTTAAAATTTACACGTTTCTTAAGATATCTCGAGATAGAAAAAAGGTATGGATATGCGGTTTTCGGTATTCTGTTGCTAATTTGGTCTAATTTTGTAATACAGGAGAAAAAGTACATACTTGTATTTAATATTTTCCAAAGAAAACTAGATTTCTAAAAAAAATAAATAGCGCCTTTTAGCCGGCCTATTACGTAATAGGCTGTTTCCAAATTATAACTATTACATTGACGAAAAAGAGCTGTTTTCAACAAGACCAAGTTTGTAAAAATCGATTAAGCAAAACCGGAGTTACAGCGATTTTTTCATAACAAGGTTTCCACTCACCCCCACCTCTTATTTGCACAGGTAGACTTAAATATGTGAAATAAAATATGCACAGAATTGTATGAAGAATACGATGATTGGATTTCCAGTGCCCTTTCATTAGGAAAATTTTTGTAAAATTTCGATTTTTTAATGTTCAATATTCAATTACGCCCTCTAGCGGTGGACTTACAATTATGAAAATAATTTCCAGGCTTTTCTAGGGACAATTTTGGTTATAAAATTTTTTACCCAAAGCTGTAGTATAAACGGTTCCTGAGATATGGCCGAGAGCCATTCTTATTGGGACACCCGGTACATATCAGTTGGCATTCGCCTAACCACCTTCACGAGTTCGATATGTCCTTTCAAAGCAATACCGTTCCGTATTAGTACTATGCCGCCACCACCAAAACTAACGCTCTTTTTGAGGTTGCAATTGACATGTTCGCCAACTCTTCTGTAGACGAAGTTTTGTCAATGTTGCTTCCATATGGTGAATGGTATGTCAGATGTAACCTCATACAGAGTGTTAATTTTGGTGGTGGCGGCACAGTTCTATGGAGTGGTGTTTATTGGAAAGGAGATACCGAGCTTGTGGAGGTGATTGGGTGAATGACAGCTGATATGTATATTAAAAACATTTTAGATCATGTTTTGCCATTTGTCAGTCATATTGGATAACAAATTCGTGTGAATGCACCATAACGCAGGTCTTCATGTCATTAAAATAGTGAATACTTACCTTGATGAGATTCAATCTAAAAATTATATTGGCCACCATATAGCCCATATTAAATTTAAATCCGATTATACCACTTATATGATACATTAAAACATCGCATTCGGAAAATAAATCCTATTTCTATTTATATTATATTAAATTATATTATATTATATTATATCATATTATATTATATTATATTATAGTATATTATATTATATTATATTATATTATATTATATTATATTATATTATATTATATTATATTATATTATATTATATTATATTATATTATATTATATTATATTATATTATATTATATTATATTATATTATATTATATTATATTATAATATATTATATTATATTATATTATATTATATTATATTATATTATAATATATTACATTATATTATATTATATTATATTATATTATAGGTATTATGTTATATTGTATTATATAAAATATATTTAATTTTAAATTCTAAATTTAAAATATCTCACCATTATTTTAATTGTGTAATTTTACCCTCAATGATTTAAAACGTATAATCGGTCCTTCTTTGTCCTTAATTTACATCCCGGTCTACAAAAATTTAAATGGCTCTAGAGAATATCTGCTGCCAATTTCCCTAAGGATTTTCCATGAGTTTAAAGTAGATAATCTGAAATTTAAAATAAACCAGAGGTTAAAATCCATTGGCAAATTTTCAGATCAGTATTAAAACTAAAAAATATTATATCAGATTAAAACACGTTGTATTTTTCTGTCACGTTGTCACAAAAAAAAATTGGCCAACGCAAGTACAAATGGCTACGCAAGTACAAATGGTACTCTGGGCTAATTAGCAAAATACAAGGAAAAGTTATTTACCAGTAATTTTATTGCTGGAATCGAATCTTATTATTGTATGTATTAATAATATAGGTATGCAAAGTCAGCAGATAGTGTGCTACTTTTTTTATAAACAAAATGGCGCCCGAAAATCGTGTTTTTTTTCAATTTTTGCTCTATAACTCCAAAGATTTTAACTTTACACCAAAAACACCCAAATAAAAATTCACCGCAATTAAATTCTGCATAGAGACCTGTTTTTCTTGATTCACTTCGACGAAAACTTTCCCCGTAAAAAGCGGGTTTTTCCAACAAAATCTTTAATTTTCAACTAAAATTTTAGATAAGTAATTGTTAATCAATAATTAAATAACTTGGTAATGTAAAAGCCCTTTTTGAATAGATTATAAATCCAGAAGCCGATGGAAATTGAGTGAACAGTTTAGCAACAATTGAATTGTTATATAAAAATTTACGGTCGCTATAATAACGATAATAATTATGATGCATAAGAATAACTATGATTTTTTCATAAAAAGGTACTATACCTATCTAATGTACTTTATAGCATTGAAATTGAACTATTTAAGCGGCCTCAGGAATATTTTAAAATTATAAACAATTTTTTGGCTTATAAACAAATAGAATATCTCGGGAAATATTAAACTAAATTAAATCGTAAAAATGGAATTCAAAAAACAGCGGCAGGGTGCTTCTTTTAAAAGAAAAAATGTTTAATTATGATGAGTAGTTCCTGAGATACAACCGGTCAAATTTGACCAGAATTTACGGCAACAATAGGATCATAATTTTTAAACCATCACCTTTCTATTTTTGTCCTCTTTCTCCCCACCAATTTTCATATCCTTAAAATACTCATAACATATATTATTATAATAAAAACTATCGATAGTACGTGTGAAAATTGTCAAAAATAGCAAAATTCCAATCAAAAATTAGGTTGGAGAAACTGTAACCCTCAAAGTTCAAAATCGGTATGCGTTAAAAAAATGCATTTTCTCAGCTTCCCATGGAGCAATTTTCTTCATTCTTTTTTTTGTTCCCAAGTAACTCGAGTAGAGCCATCGAACTAACGCATTATTAAATGTCAGACTTGCTTTTGTTTTGTTATAATAGATTAATTTATTTATAAGAACAGAAAACTACATATTTTTTCCAGTTGTAGGCTTTTTCTTACATAAACTTACTACAAGTGTACCTTTTAAAGTTAAAAACATAAATATTCTCATTTGAAAGCTGTATAATTATTTAAACAATGTTTATTTAAACAAATTAGAATTTTGTGTTATAATAAATAAATTAATTAATTATAACAAAACAAAAGCAAGTCTGACATTTAATAATGCGTTAGTTCGATGGCTCTACTCGAGTTACTTGGGAACAAAAAAAGAATGAAGGAAATTGCTCCATGGGAAGCCGAGAAAATGCATTTTTTTAACGTATACCGATTTTGAACTTTGAGGGTTACATTTTCTCCAATATAATTTTTGATTGGAATTTTGCTATTTTTGGCAATTTTCACACGTATTATCGATAGTTTTTATTATAATAATATATGTTATGAGTATTTTAAGGATATGCAAATTGGTGTGGAGAAAGAGAAAAAAAATAAAAAGGTGATGGTTTGAAAATTATGATCCTATTTTTTATATATTTGCCGTAAATTCCAGTCAACTTTGACCGGTTGTATCTCACGAACCTTATCATAGTTAAACATTTTTTCTTTTAGAATAAGCTCCCTGTCGCTGTTTTTCGAATGCCGCTTTTACAATTTAACTTAGTTATTATTTCCCGAGATATTCTATTTGCTTATAGGGCAAAAATTGTTTATAATTTTAAAATATTCCCGAGGCCGCTTAAATAGTCCAATTCAATTCTGTAAAGTATATTAGATAGGTATAGTGTCTTTTTATGAAAAAATCATAGTTATTCTTATGCATCATAATTATTGTCGTTATTATAGCGACCGTAAATTTTTAATTAACAATTCAATTGTTGCTAAACTGTTCATTTAATTTCCATCGGCTTCTGGAATTATAATCTATACAAAAAGGGCATTTACATTACCAAGTTATTTAATTATTGATTAACAATTACTTATCTAAAATTTTAGGTGAAAATTAAAGATTTTGTTGGAAAAACCCGCTTTTTACGGGGAAAGTTTTCGTCGAAGTGAATCGGGAAAAACACGTATCTATGCAGAATTTAATTGCGGTTATTTTTATTTGGTTGATTTTGGTGTAAAGTTAAAATCTTTGGAGTTATAGAGCACAAATTGAAAAAAACACGATTTTCGGGCGCCATTTTGTTTATAAAAAAAGTAGCACACTATCTGCGGACTTTGCATACCTATATTATTAATACATACAATAATAAGATTCGATTTCAGCAATAAAATTGCTGGTAAATAACTTTTCCCAAAAATGGCCTATTCTCCGATAAGCAGCCCAGACTATTATATTTATAAGCTGTTATTATAGTATGTATAGTCCGTCCGCTCTAACTTTTCCCATGTGTCACGACTTATTTTCACACAAATTAAGTCAAAACCTAAAGTGAAACGTACGCTGACGTGTGTAGTATATAGTATACAGTATACAAAATGTATATACACATCGACGGTCGGTTCACTTTAGGTTTTGACTTAATTTGTTTGAAAAGAAGTCGTAACGCATGGGAAAAGTTAGAGCGGACGGACCGACGGACTATACTGGTACTGGTTCATTATTTTCTGGAACATAGAAAACATGTGTTTAATATAATCGCTCATAGGTAATCCTTCATTTTTCCTACTATAAGTAATATCTACGTAGTGAAAAAATAGCATAAATGATATAATATACAGTGTGCAAAGGCAAATGCAAGTGGAATAAATTCACTATTTCTCGAATATATCCCAATATAATAATAAATCCCGAAACACATTTATTTTTAAAAAAGAATGTGTGTGTACTTTGTACGCACGTAAGAAGTTATACTTCTATTATATGATTTAAACGAAATTAATATACTTTTTATTTATATTTTGTTTAAATATTAAACTAATTTATACTTACTACTTCTCAAACATTTTTATTAGAACAGTGCCAAAAATTAAAATAATAAAAGAATAAAACACACACAAACACATTAAACAAGCCACAAATGATGTCTGAACATTAATTGTCGAAATTTTTTTTAACTAAATACGTATTTTCTGAAAATACAATTATATAATAAATATACTTACAATCATAAAATGTATTAAAAAAAAAAACAAAAAAGAAAGTTTCTATTGGGACTCGAACCAGCGCTGATAAGAGCGGTTGGTATTGGAATTCATTCGCCTTCTCCGCTTAGCCACGGACACCATGTGTCATTATTTACGAAGATCGACTAACTAAACGGATTAAACTTGTGATATTTTGATATTTTGAAAATTGATCAAATTATTTTAATTTTGAATTGAAATGATTTAGAATTGAAAAAATACAACAAAACATAGAGTAAAAAAACAATATATTAGGTGAATATTGATAGAAATTTTGAGGGTAATCAAATTATATAAATAAAAGTATTACATACTATGTATTTTGGCAGATCAAATAGGTAGGTTTATACCCATGATACATTAACAATTATTACGTACCTGTTGCTTTTAAAAACTATTTAAAAGTCACTACAATATTATAAACTTTTTTGTTTCTGTCCTCACAACAATAAAACTAATATATTATACATTTGTTTACCTTTACCTTTACCTCCAAACCACAGCTGCCATATCGGATAATTTTTGACATGTCATTTGAACATCCAATCAGAACAAAGTTATAATGCGCATGCGCCGGGCTGATAGGTTTTAACATATAAAAAAATCACCCTCTATCGCCGGTAAAGAAGTATAACTTCAAAAACTTACATACAAGTAAAGAACTTCGGTTTGTGTAAGGGTATACAATTTATTAAAATTATAAAAAGTCATCCAAGTGGATTAAAGAAAAACATCAGAATGTTTTCGATCTAATCAGATCATCTTCAGTGATATTCTGTGTAGTAAATGAAACCAGCCCATTAGTTGATAATATAATAGTCGTCAAAATTACGGTTATTGACTACAATATACTTTTTTAATGCGACACAATGTCGATATTAACGGATTTTAATATTAGTGCTTAAAAGCAGTATGGCTTACCTGCTCGAATAACTGAAGGGGTACTTGTCAAGACGAGTGACGCAGACAGAATGTTCTATGTGTGATTGTTCTTTTCTGGATCAGATTCGGTCTGTGTCAATCGTCTTGACAAGTACCCCTTCAGTTATTCGAGCAGGGAAGCCATGCTGCTTTTAAGTACTAATATTAAAATCCGTTAACATCGACATTGTGTCGCATTACAAAATTACTTTGTAATTTTGACGATTGTATATCAACTAGTGGGATAGTTTCATTTACTACACAGAATATCACTGAAGATGAAATCTGATTATATCGAAAACGTTCTGCTCTTTTTATTTAATCCACTTGGATGACTTTTTTAAAGTTTTAATAAATTTGATACCATTATATAAACCGAAGTTTTTTACTCCTTTTAAGTTTTTTAACTATGATATACAGCCAATCACTGGGACTTTCCCTTTAAATTACATCAATTTTTATTTATAATTTATGACTTTTTCGCATATATGTATACAGCGCCGCGCCAAGGCTTTCAAGCGCCCCGGGGCAAGTAATTTTGGGCGCCCTTTCCTCCTTCCTTTGTAAGTAGTTTTTTGTAGCTTAGAGAATCGTTATACGGTACCTATACCTACAAACTATTTTTTATGTGTTAGTAAAGTATCATCATCATAATCTAACCATTATCGTCCACTGCTGAACATAGGCCTCCTCTAAGTTTCTCCATGTCTCCCTATCTTGAGCTACCAGCTATCAGTTCCCGGCAGTTCTCTTTACTCCAGCTCGTTGGTGGTCGATCTCTGCTTCGTTTATCCTATTGTCCGCCCGCGGTGGCTATTCCAATAATCTTCGAGTCTAGCTATTGTTCGGTGTTCTTGATACATGACCTGCACATCTCCATTTCTTTTTTGCTACAATGTCTTTGATTTTTGTTCTTTGCCTGATATTATTTGGTATTCTGTCTCCTTGTGATTCTTAGCATGGCCCTCTGGGTAACCCTTATTTTCTGCTCTTAGATTTTCAGCAGCTGGACAGTAATATACTGATAAGGTATGTATTATGAATACTATAAATATTTACAAAAAACAACGATTACATTATCAGAGAACAAATAAATATATAATTATTATTATAGTCCATTTGGTCACGGTTTTTGCTCCGTATTTTAAAGAACCGCTTGGATTGACATAAAATTTGGCATACACATAGCTAATTAATAATAATAGGGGAGGAAAATATGTTAAATTTGCAGTTACTTGAGCGTTATGATGGGAACCTATTGGGTTGTGAAGATTAGGTCCTACAACCAAAAAAAGTTAAGTAAACTTTTCCATGTAAGTGGGGACTTTCCATTTTTTAATTTAATTTTCCATTTCCATAAACGAATCTTTTCCATAATTTGAAATTTTAAAGGAAATACCTTGTTTTCAAAATGTTTCCCATTTTCCATAAAATACTTACTTTTTGAGTTATTTACGAAAAACCGTCTAAAAACTTGTTTTTTTTTTGTAGAAACATGAACATATTCACCCGCAAATAACTCGAAAAGAAGATATTGACTTAAGTGATATAAAAACTTTATAGAACAACTTAACTTTATAGTTGCTTACAATTCGTCAATTTATCCACTTCCGGACTTATTTTGGACGTATATTTTTCCCCCCTTGAAGAGATGGTACTCCCCTAGGCAAAAGCACACGTCGACACAATATAATTTTCTTCTTTGACATGTTAGCTATGTGTATGCCAAATTTCATGTTAATACAAGCTGTTCTTTAAAATTCAGAGGATTTGCAATATTTTACCGTGAGTGAATGGAGTAATAGTTCAGTTTAATGAGAGAAATAACGGTTCGTACACTGGGATCAAAGTAATAATCTTAACCTTAATTTTTATATCTACCTACGATTGGTAAATTTTCAATTTTACAAGATAATAAAATATTACTAATATTTCTGGTAATTTCGGTATCGTCAAATTTTTTTCTCGGCACCTTGCGGAGCCTTTTTGGGTCGGCGCCGGGGGGCACCGCCCCTCTCCCCCCTTATGGACAACGCGGCCCTGTATGTATATCATACTCGTAACGTCATCTGCAGTGCCGGATTTACCACTAGGCCGACTAGGCCGCGGCCTAGGGCCGCAAGCAAAAGGGCGCCGCAGCGTTTTGTAAAAAAAGCTTTTTTGGTAAAAAAATTGAATTTTTATTTTCTAAAATTAATTAAGAATTACCGCTACTGTAAATTGAGTACAATTGTACATTACTTTTGTATATAAACAATACAATCTAATTAAAATAACCAACGTTCATATCAAAAATAAATATTAACGCTTGCTAAGGTATAGGATGCTACAGGGTATAGGATTGCAGCTGATTGTGGAAAGTTCTAGGAATGTGATTAATTGATGTAACCCACACTAGCACACGGCACTGCGGGTTACGGTTCATACGGTAAACAATTTTTAAAATTAGAGAATGCTATTCTACTAAACATGTGGTACGATATTTTACAACGTTTTGACAAGAGTAGCAAAACATTGCAAAACACTGCTACCGACTTGAATGTGACTTGCAACATATACAAATTTCTAAAGGAGTACGTATTGAGTCTGAGAGGCAACTTTGATTCCTATGAAAAAAGATTCAAAGAGTTGCATAAAAATGAAACCTATGTTCTTGAAATAAAAAGACGCCCGAAAAGAAAAGCTCTCCATGGCGAAGACTGAAATGAATCCACTGAACCCCATTTTAATGGCAAAGAAGACATAAAGATTAATACATTCAATGTTTGTAATTGACAGGCTCTATTCAGAATTGCATGAAAGGTCCGAAGTTTCTTTCAGTCTAAATGAAGAATTTAACTTATAGTCAATTTCCAATGAAAAAATCAGGGGAAAACTTTTATTTTGGCTAAAAAGTGTTGAATCGACATGGAGAGTGTGTACAGTTTAAAGGCTTTGTTAAAGGTATATTTGATGAAGAAAGAGAACCTCATGATAACAAGATTACCAAACCTCCGAGGAATACACTTTTGGAGTATCTGAAACTCATTAGTGAATAAAAAAATATGAAAAAAAAAATTTTTAAGAAACCCTTTTTTTTAGTTACGAGTGACTAAAACTAAAAATATTATAAAAAAAACAACTAAAAAAAATAAAAAAAAATAAAAAAATCTAACACATTCGTCAAAGAAAAGCGTGGCGCGTCTTCATCGAATAAACGGTTTTCGCCCCACGCTTTTCTTTAACGAATGTGTTAGATTTTTTCATTTTTCTTTATTTTTTTTTAGTTGTTTTTTTATAATATTTTTAGTTTTAGTCACTCGTAACTAAAGAAAAGCGTTTCTTAAAAATTTTTTTTTCATATTTTTTTATTTCTTACTTTTTAGTCTTACACTTTACAAACATTAAAATATATCGTCATGTTTCTTAAAATATGTATAAAACATATGATGTACTAACATGAAAAGTAGTCGGAATCGGCAAAAATTTGAAACTTTATTGTTTATTTATGAAGCATAACGTAAACAATTAACGTAAATAGTGAAATTATGTATAGTTAATATCATTAGCTACAATCCGTAAAAGTTTCAAGTTTTTACATTGTAAAAAACAAGAGAATTTAAGCATTTTCTATTAAAATCGTTTTTTTTTTTATTTAAACAATTAATAAACATAAAAAAATATTTGTTTATTGATTATTCGTGTATTGTTCCTGCGAATTCATATGTCTGTAAATTTTCATTCATTTGCATTGGAGAAAAAGCACTGAAATTAACGTCTAAAGATTTAACGCAAACTATTGAACTAAATAAAAGCGTTTAAAAACAAGTTAATATTATTTTTCTATGGATGCTATACAATGTGCAACTTCTCTCACTACTTACATACATTCAAAACGAACAATTTCTCAGGCAGTGAGAAAAGTCGGCCATTGCAGTGATAAATATTTTTTCTCACGGGTTCATCGCCGGTTTACATACATAGAATCGCCATTTCCATGGTAACATGCACAATAAAAACACAATTATTTTTGTCAAATAAAATGTGTTTAAACTTATCAAAACTTATCAAAAATTACCTTTTAAGACTATTCAACTGTGAATTATAATTTTAAATAAATAAAGTATATAAATATTAAGAATATTAAGTACCTATGTGTATATATGTATTTTATTTCAATTTAGGCATATAATATACTTAAAAGCACCTAAATTATTTAATTTTGAAATTTGAACTCTTGACAAAAACGCATCCATAGAAAAAGTACAGTGTACAACACGAGAGAAAATGACATATTTCTCTCTCGCTTGATTTGCGGCACTCGCCTCGTGCCTCGGCTCGTGCCAACAAACTTCTGCGCTCGTGAGAAATATGTCTTTTTTCTCTCTTGTTGTACAATATACTATTCCGAATATGGACACGTTTTTGCGCATTCTACTATATATGATAACATCTAGTGCATCTGGAGAAAGATCATTCCGTGTTCAAAAGAATCAAAAACTACTTGAGAAACTCGACTACTGACGAAGATTCTAGATTGTCTATACTACAATCACAATAAAGATGCACTAGTAATAAACAAATCAAAACACGTTGAATGTTACGAGGAGCACTCCCGAATCATGATTTACAATGTATATAGGTACATTGTAAATCCCAAATAATGATTGACAAAGTCTATACATACATTGTAAATCATGATTCGGGAGTGCTCCTCGTAACATTCAACCTGTTTTGATTTGTTTATTTGCTAGTGCATCTTTATTTTGATTTTATTGTAGTTTGGCTAGTTTTGTTTCAATTGCTGAGCTTTTTCAAGCCTTAGACTTTAACGATTTGATTAAAGATTTTGCAGCCAAAAAAGCTAGAAAAGTGAATGTTTAGAGTTTAGATATGAGTATATGAGATTTATCATGAGTATGGAGTGGAGTGACTGTCAATGTTAATCACTAATCCAACTTTATCAAAATTAAGAACATGCCATTGACGTTTTTCAGTATAAGAGAATAATGAGAATTAAACGATCTACAAGTTTATTAACTTTGTTGTATTCTTAATATTTTTATTTTTCAGTACCGTAGCCTATTACTATTACAGTTCATATTATTTTGCTTGTAGTCCAGAAAGCCACTGCGCATCCGCTAGCAAAAATATTCTAATTCGGATTTTTTGCACAATCTTACTCAAAAAGGACCCCTTTTAACAAATTTGCATGTTGCCAGGACCAAAAGTTGGTCAAAAATGTTTTAAACATTTTTTTTTGTTTTTTTCCTAAAATAGTTTTTTTGGCATCAAGCAGGTTTTTTGGATCATTCCAAACAAAAAAGGTCTTTAGTGACTTTTCTCTAAAGTTGATAGTTTTTGACACATAATCGATAAAAAATTGAAAAATTGCGAAATCGGCCATTTTTAGCAATCAAAAAACTATGTGACAAACTGAAAACTTGAATATTGCCAAGGTAGGTAAATATTCTGTAAACATCGATTGATGAAATCCCGAAGAGTTTTTTGCAATACAATATCAAAAACCCCTTTGTTTTTTAAGTGCTAATCAAGCGTGCGCAACACTATTTTCCACCGTTGCATGGTGCAAATGAAAGGAATAGATTCGTTATTTCGTAAACTGGCGCCTTTAAGGAAAAATCCCGAAACAGGTCGATTTTAATTTTTAAGTTATGATATTGTGACATATATGGTATAATAGTGACGTCATCCATCTGGGCGTGATGATAAAACCTTATTTACCAATTCCGAAATAATTTTTAAAAATCATCATAAGAATCATTATAAGAACGAAAAACAACAACCATAGGCATATACTACCCATTGCTACCCACGTGCCTCTTGGCAGCTTGAACATTTAATTTAAGCGAAAAGCAATGTTTTTCTCAAATAAACCTTTTTATGTTTTCTGACAGCAGTAAAATGTATTTGGAATTAAATAAATTACGCATATTCTTCTTTTTGTGGCAATTAAATTAATAAAAAAAAATTTTGTACACCCCGTAGAAAAAATTACTTATGATAATGTTTATATTACTGAATAGAGAATTGAATTACCTTCCAATTGGGCTAGCATACGATCCCTATTCTCATTTAAAAAAATCATCGATTACGTCATCACGCCCAGACAGATGACCAGTGCCGAATTTAGGGTACTTGCGGCCCTAGGCCAAATTACCCCGAGCGGCCCCCGATAACTTCACGATTATGTATTAAATTAAAAAAAACTGCCAAAACAGCTCTAACAACAATTTTCTAATAGGTAATTATAGAAAATATATAATTCAGAAAGTTAGCAAACAGAAGTTATTTGTAAAATTATTAATATTGCTAAAATCACTATGCTTATTATAAATTAGTATTGCACTTAATTGTTAAAATTAAATGACATTTGTTTCATTCGGGGGGAAAAGTACAGGTGATAACAAAAGACTAAAAAAGCCGAGTTGAAAAGACATTATAAGCAAAAGAACAATAGTCCAGAAAGCCACTGCGCATCCGCTAGGAAAAATATTCTAATTCGGATTTTTTGCACAATCTTACTCAAAAGGGACCCCTTTTAACAAATTTGAATGTTGCCAGGACCAAAAGTTGGTCAAAAATTTTTTAAACGTTTTTTTTTTGTTTTTTTCCTAAAATTATATTTTCTACATGGAACAAATTTTTTTTTAGGTTTTTTGGATCATTACAAACAGAAAAGGTCTTTAGTGACTTTTCTCTAAAGATGATAGTTTTTGACATATAAGCGATTAAAAATTGAAAAATTGCGATATCGGCCATTTTTAACCCTCAAAAACTATGTGAAAAACTGAAAATTTGAATGTTTCCAAGGTAGGTAGATATTCTTTAAACATCGATTGATGAAATCCCGAAGAGTTTTTTGCAATACAATATCAAAAACCCCTTTGTTTTTTAATTGCCAATCAAGCGTGCGCGACACTATTTTCCACCGTTGCATGTGTATACAGTATGGTGCAAATGAAAGGAATAAATTCGATAGTTCGTAAGCCGGTGACTTTAGGGAAAAATCCCAAAACAGGTCGGTTTTTATTTTTAAGTTATGATACTGTGGCATATACAGTATACTAGTGACGTCATCCATCTGGGCGTGATGACGTAATCGATGATTTTTTTAAATGAGAATGCGGATCGTGTGCTGGCTCATTTGAAAGGTTCTTTAATTCTCTATTCAGTAATATAAACATGTACATAATTATTTATACAGGGTGTCCAATAATTTAATGTTTTTGTCAATTTGCCAAATGATTTAATTTAATAAAAATTTTTTGGACACCCTGTATAAATAATTATGTACATGTTTATATTACTGAATAGAGAATTAAAGAACCTTTCAAATGAGCCAGCACACGATCCGCATTCTCATTTAAAAAAATCATCGATTACGTCATCACGCCCAGATGGATGACGTCACTAGTATACTGTATATGCCACAGTATCATAAATTAAAAATAAAAACCGACCTGTTTTGGGATTTTTCCCTAAAGTCACCGGCTTACGAACTATCGAATTTATTCCTTTCATTTGCACCATACTGTATACACATGCAACGGTGGAAAATAGTGTCGCGCACGCTTGATTGGCAATTAAAAAACACAGGGGTTTTTGATATTGTATTGCAAAAAACTCTTCGGGATTTCATCAATCGATGTTTAAAGAATATCTACCTACCTTGGAAACATTCAAATTTTCAGTTTTTCACATAGTTTTTGAGGGTTAAAAATGGCCGATATCGCAATTTTTCAATTTTTAATCGCTTATATGTCAAAAACTATCATCTTTAGAGAAAAGTCACTAAAGACCTTTTCTGTTTGTAATGATCCAAAAAATCTAAAAAAAAATTTGTTCCATGTAGAAAATATAATTTTAGGAAAAAAACAAAAAAAAAAACGTTTAAAAAATTTTTGACCAACTTTTGGTCCTGGCAACATTCAAATTTGTTAAAAGGGGTCCCTTTTGAGTAAGATTGTGCAAAAAATCCGAATTAGAATATTTTTCCTAGCGGATGCGCAGTGGCTTTCTGGACTATTGTCCTTTTGCTTATAATGTCTTTTCAACTCGGCTTTTTTAGTCTTTTGTTATCACCTGTACTTTTCCCCCCGAATGAAACAAATGTCATTTAATTTTAACAATTAAGTGCAATACTAATTTATAATAAGCATAGTGATTTTAGCAATATTAATAATTTTACAAATAACTTCTGTTTGCTAACTTTCTGAATTATATATTTTCTATAATTACCTATTAGAAAATTGTTGTTAGAGCTGTTTTGGCAGTTTTTTTTAATTTAATACATAATCGTGAAGTTATCGGGGGCCGCTCGGGGTAATTTGGCCTAGGGCCGCAAGTACCCTAAATTCGGCACTGGTCATCTGTCTGGGCGTGATGACGTAATCGATGATTTTTTTTAAATGAGAATAGGGATCGTATGCAAGCCCAATTGAAAGGCAATTCAATTCTCTATTCAGTAATATAAACATTATCATAAGTAATTTTTTCTACGGGGTGTACAAAATTTTTTTTTTATTAATTTAATTGCCACAAAAAGAAGAATATGCGTAATTTATTTAATTCCAAATACATTTTACTGCTGTCAGAAAACATAAAAAGGTTTATTTGAGAAAAACATTGCTTTTCGCTTAAATTAAATGTTCAAGCTGCCAAGAGGCACGTGGGTAGCAATGGGTAGTATATGCCTATGGTTGTTGTTTTTCGTTCTTATAATGATTCTTATGATGATTTTTAAAAATTATTTCGGAATTGGTAAATAAGGTTTTATTTATACCACCACCACAGTCTTAAAAATTAATAAACAAATTTGAAATTATTTTGTCTTAAATGTCTACGACTATATCTATATTATGTACTATTTTTTATTGCACATTATTCTAAGACGAAAACAACTAGGGGAGTGCAATTAGAACGACAACATGCATTGTTTCGGAAAAATTCAAACAAGCTATTTTTCTAAAACTTTTTTTGTTAGTTTATATACATGTTAAAGTAAAAAGTTCTACTCGCAGATTTGGCCGCTAATTGTTTATTAATTGTTTAAACAATAACAATTATTTTGTATTAATAATTTTATCGCCAACCGTCACTAAAGTCATTCATTATTGTACTCATTTGCCGCCATTTGCGGCAATAAAGTAACACTTTATTGTACTGAAAGAATAATTTTACTTTACCTGCCGCGATTAATCAAATTAACTGATATTGAATGTAAGTTGTCGATGGCAGTAATCGATTATTTATTTGAGTGATCTTAAAATATATTTACTTTAATTTTTAAAAATATTGTACAAAATTTACGTTATTATTAAAGACCGGATTATATGTTTTTTGCATATCGATAACCATCAAAGATACAATCAAACGCTTCAGGATGTGGACGAATTATGATAATTAAAGGCGTTTGAGACTAATTTAATTTTACATATTTAGAATATTTTCGTTTTTTTAACATATTTGGATGGTTTGAACATATTTTCGAACGTTTGACATATTTTGGCATATTTTTAACAAATTTTAGCGAAATCTTTGTTTATGTAACAAGAATCGTCGCAGACCTAGGGAAAACCCCACCATGTAACAATGGTTAGGTTTAGAAATGATGCTTTCATGAACTTTTCCTTCCCAACATTGTTCCAACTAACAAAATCTTGCTTATGGTTTCCGATGCTTCGTCATACATGGTCAAAGCTGGCCAACAACAAAAAGTTTTATATCCCAATTTAATTCATGTGACATGTTTGGCGAATGGTTTAAACAGAATGGCGGAAGAAATTCGAAATTCATTTCCTACAGTTAATAGTTTAATTAGCAACGTGAAGAAAATATTTTTAAAATCGCCTTTAAGGATTCAGATATATAAAGAAAAAGTACCAAATACTCCTTTGCCACCGGAGCCTATAATCACAAGATGAGGAACATGGTTAAAAGCCGCTTGTTTTTATGTGGAACATTTTTCCCTATAAAAGAACTCATTTTAAGTTTTGAAGAAACAAAAATATTGGTGAGATTTCAAAATGCAAATCAATTTTAGAAAACAGGTCACTGCACAATAAGCTTTGTTTTATTAAATCGAAATATGAATTTGTTTATAAAACCATCCTCAATCTTGAAACTGAATCGCTTTCACTAGAAGTCTATTAATTTAATTCAGAAATTTAAGGCAAACGTTGAGAAAGTTTCTGGAAAAATTGGACAATCCATAAATAATAAATGTATTGGTACTTTACAGAAAACTAGTGCTTTAAATTATTACAGGAAGCAAACCAAATTCTTTGTGGCGATTTTGATGTTAATACCAATTTAAATGCGGAGATTGTTAATGTTTTAAAATTTGCACCAATCACATCAGTTGATGTTGAACGAAGCTTTTCAACATACAAATTACTACTAATGGATAGGCGACTTAATTTTAGTATTGAAAATATTGAAAAACATTTGATTGTGAATTGTTTTTACAAGAAGGAATAAAATGTAGAAACGTAAGTAATAGTAATAGGCACTAGATAGGTAAACATTGGTATATTTAGGTTAATTTTGTCAATATATCTATGGTTATTTAATAAAACTTTTATACATTTTTTAGTGCATATTTTCTTGTTCCTTTAAAATGTTTTTCACATATTCCACATATTTGGAACATATTTTAAACTTTTAGGGAATATTTTCAACATATTTTACTAATATTTCAGACATATATATGCACATATTTCAGTCAAAACAAGAACATATAATCCGGTCTTTAGTTATTATTCATTAAATTTATGTCAGAAAATGAAATTCTGTAGTATTTTGCAATTATATTTATTTTATAAAACATAAATCAAAACTTTACAGATTTAGTAATCAGGTATTCAATATTGATACCTAACAACTATCGATTAAACATCGAAATCGGCCATCATGCAAGTCAACTTCTGTCATTACTGTCATACGAAATTTTTATTTCGTGTAAAAGTAAAATAATTATTAAATCTTTTAAGTTTCGTATTAATGCAAATATAGTATGAAATGGTGTTTTTGTTAATTCGATTATAGATAGGACGGTGATAAATATGTAGGTAGGTAAATACTGATAATTTGTTAGCAAAAATATTTATAATTTTCTACTATTCATCACGGGAAAAGCAACTTCGCTGCGGGAAGCTACATTTCATAAACAATGATGTAACTATTAGCGGTATTTTTAATTTTTGGTGTTTTACTTTAAGTATTAAAATTAGTATATTATTTAAATATAAATACGATAAAACTGTTTAATTATTTCGTTGAAATCATGATAATAGAAATAGAACTTCTTTCGTGCGTACAAAGTACACACACTCTTTTTTCATTAAAACGATGTAAGTGTTAAGTGTTAAGTGTAAGTGTTAAGTAAGTGTTAGTTTTTTATGATTGGCGATAAAATTTTGTATGCACCACGTCAGTAAAGACTCTTTATCGAACTCGTCTGTTATTCGCCTTGCTCGCTAGGCTCGCTCGGCTCATAATATCAGACTCGTTCGATAAAGAGTCACTTTACTGACTTGGTACATAAATAACTATTAAAAATACCGTTAAATTCATCATTTTACCTTGATCAAATATATCTCTATTTTGTTTTTGATTATGCTGAATCCGAATATGGTATTGCAACTTGAAAATTCTTATACAGAATGATATGCTTCGTCTAGAAGAAGCATATCGAAGTCTTGTAATTAGTTTCTTTAAAATAGCTCCAGAATGCTTTTATTTGGAAAAACGAAAACTGGTACACTTATTGATCTTCCAGAGGTCAATTGTCAAATGTCAATTATCAATTGTCAATTTTTAGTACCGGTCATAGGGGTCCGTTTTGGGTACGGAAACGGATATTTTATCGAATACTTTTCTGTCTAACTTTTAAGCATTTCTGACACTGTATTATTAAATTCTGGGATAGTTTTGTACTAAAAGGTATTTTTGCTTTAACTCAGAATACGCAGTTTTCTAGAAAAATCGATTTGAAAATTTTTTCGTTTTTTGAGTTTAAAAGAATTTAGAAAAATTCTATTTAGGAAAACGAAAACTGCTATAAACGTAGCAGAGATGAATCGATTTCTCTTCCAGAGATGAATCGATTTTATCAATTGTGAATTTCTAGTACTGGTCATAGGCATCCGTCTTGGGTAGATCAAGGGATATTCTATCTCATAACTTATTGGTCTTTAAATTTTTAGACATTTTTGAGATTAGAGTATTAAATTATGAGGTATTCTAGTATTAAAAGTTACTCTTGCTTTGAGTCGGCAAATACACCGTTTTTTTATTTTTTTTTTAATTCTTTTCAAATTCAACAAATGAAAAATTTTAAAATGGATTTTTCCAGAAAACCGTGCATTCTACTGACTTAAAGCAGGAGTACCTGTTAGTACTAGAATACCTCACAATTGAATAATCTAGTGTCAAAAATACCTAAAAGGGGAAGACAAAAAAGATTCCTATGACTGGTACTAAAGATTCGCAATTGATGGAATCGATTTATCTCTGGAAGAAAAAAAGGCGGAGCAGTTTTTGTCTTTCGAAATGGAAGCGTTCTGGAGATATAAAAAACTAATTACAACGCGCCATCTGTAAAGAGCTTTAGCTCCCTTAGGCAGGCCGCACATCAAAGAAACATGAAACGTAAATCACGTTTCATGGAAATAAAACACTGCTAAACAAATAGACATCCGGCCATTTATGCGACTCTCCGAAAATAAAAATGTTTTATGAGCATGAATCACACTCGTTTCATTGGTAGGCGGACTTTAAGATTTGTTTAGCCGTGTTTTATTTTCATGAAACGTTGTTTTTTGTTATCAATATATTTTTGTTGCATAGCAATTTTATCCCGTCTTCTTACTTCCCACAATATACACACGCATGTAACAGGCGCTAAGTTGCCGCACTCAACTGGTTTTCCTGATATTGTAGGATTGTAGATATTGTCCTGATATTGTTTCCTATATTTAATAGCAAAATGTCCTAACACTAACAACACCAGAATAAATCGAATTTTAAATACAGCACCTATCTACTTGCAACTTTTTGCATTGTGTTCAGGATAATATCAGGAATAGGTGTACAATATAAAAATGGGTGGAAATTGCATTTTATTGCATAACATGCATCCAAAAGTGCATAAACCTGTCAAAATCAGTGTATTAAGGGCAAAATTTTGTTATTTGGGAGATTTATGGAGTTACGAATACGCAAGCAGAACCGACCTCCGAATCACCTAGTGCCCAGAGTTGCTGCTAAGGCACGTCATCTGGAGTTTCGTGGGATATCGGCAATAAATTAAAGCAAACAGATTATTCGAGGGTTTTTGGGATGGCCAAACACGAATATGACATTACAACCGACCCTCGGAGCACCTGGTGCCCAGGGTGACTGATCTCGAATTTAGAGGGTTTTTGGAGGTCGATTCTGATGGCATATTCATCTTCAGCAACCACAAAACTCCTCGAGTAATCTACTTGCATCACTTTAGTGTCTGAAAGCCTCGAAATTTAAGAATATGGCGTGTATATCAGTCACCCCGAGCACAAGGTAATATCTGTTCTTGTTCAGAAACCCCAAAAACCACCTGAGTAATATGTCTGTATCAATTTACTGCCAAACTTAGTATATAAATATGGTATAGAAAATGCTTAACAAATAAAAAGGTACCATAAAATATCATTTTATTATAACACTAAAATACAGGGTGTCCTATTTAAGAAAACTCAGAAAATACTCATTCCGAGTTTCAACCAACCCCGTATACTAAAATTAAACATTTTGGTATACTATTAATAACTGACAATAGTAGACTATATTAAAAATCGTTTAAACTTAAATTAATAGAAGTTTGGATATCAAATCACTAACAATATGTATAGGGTGTGAATGTTCCTACAAAATTAACAAAAAAACGTAATTATATTTTAAACTACCTCGTATAATATTTCAAAACACTATATTTTATTAAAGAGAACATCGAGTAGAATCCAAAAATGTAAAAATATATAGGGTATTCCATTTAAAAAACATAAATTTACATACAAAATATAAATTTACATGTTTTACCTAAATAACTTTTTTCGTATATCTTACGACAAGTAAGATATACGAAAGTGAGTAATTGGACTTTGTCACATTAATGCCCCACCCTGTATACAAAATAACCATAAAACCATCCTGCTTCTTTGTAAATAGACTTATATTAAGATTCTTGAAACATGTGCAAAATGGCATTCAGAAAATCGTTGACTTTTTCACGAATTTTCTTACAAATCTAGGACTCCTGCCGTCTTACAAGAACCATTTAACCTTCCTGCCGAGTACCGAAAAGGTATTGATTGTATTTAAGTATTATAACTTTTTAAAGGCAGGACTAAGAAAATCACGGAATCAGGGTGAAAATTTTCCGCAGAATTTTCCAAGGGACAAGTATACTTAAACATTAGGAGACGTCATGCCAATATTTTTTTTGAACATTTTGAAATAAATATGTTTAGTTTATTTAGTTGGCAGGACCTAGAAAATCATGAAAATTTCATTATTTTCCTTACATGTTTGTATACATATATACTCCGTTACCCCGTTTGCAATCCTCCTGCCCAAAAAATTTTCTTCATAAAATCGATAGTATCCTGTCTATCTACGGATATGGCAGGACTTAGAAATTCATCACAAAACCCTATTTTTATTTTCTGGGAAAATCTCATTTTTACAGGAAAATGTCACAGGAAATTTGTGGATGTTTCCACAGATTGTAAGTACATCGTCTACCCTTCCAGTATTGCAGATGGCAGGACTTAGAAAATCGTGGCTGAACTTCTGTATAATATCTCCCAGTCTACTTGGCCAATAATACAGATTAACGGCATTATTGCATAGACCATTGTAGTGCAAAAAACAGAAAAATTGATTTTGTGTCACTTGCCTCGTTATATATATCCACTCTTCATATATCTTTGTTATTTATGTTATTGACTTCCTACTACTGCTCTTTTGTTCTATTAATTTCCTTTTTTATCTAGGTAACCAGGTCCTATTACATTCTACCGAGGAATTTGCGACGCAATTGGTTTCTTGTAACTTAATAAGAGCTTTTTGTTTGACTCTTCTCTTTTTACCATCTGTTTCTTTCAGCACTATACTTAAATCTTTTCACTGAACTCTATTTTCCCATGCCTGTTTACATATTCGAGATCTATCAAATTTTGTATTTTTGATATAAGCTTGACTTATTTTACATTGCACATTTAATGGTCATGATGTTTCACCTAAATAAAAATGATTGCCTTCAGGAGGTATTTTATAAATAATACAATTATTTTTTCGGTCTTGTTCATTGCAAGGTTTAATTTTAGATAAAACAGGATGTTGTTGAAATGATAAAATTGTTTCTTATCGATTTTAGAAAAATAAGTAATCAATTTTAGGTTGCAGTTAAAATAAAAAAAATGTGTTAAATGCAAAAATTTATTTATTGTCACAAAAGTTGAACACATGGTCGTTGCGGTACATTCCCCATTGTTGGGTTACACAAATCGAATACTACCATTTACTATTTTATTTTTAACCCCAGATTGGTCCGTGTCCCCAGCCCCATCCCCAACCAGGCCATCCAGGAGCAATAACGGCACCAGGAGCAGATGGTCCAGCAATAATAGCACCTAATAGAAAATGTATTATTAAGTAAACATTGCTTAAGTAGTAGATTAAATTAAAATATTTATAGGCGTAACCAGGATGATCCTAAGGGGGGGGGGTTACAACTACTGGAAGGTCTCTGAGGGGTATGGTGTTAAGCGTATAAAGCTTAAAGTACATCCCAATGGGGGGGTGGTTACCCAAGTAGCAATTTGTCGACGCGACAACGTTGTCTACCGCGTGGCAACGTTTTCTTACAACGTTGCTATTGCCTAGAAGACGACCCTATTCTGCACTGATTTGGTGGACGATTTTTGAGTTGTCTTGACGTTGCCTAGGCAACCTCCTGTTTAAGCAACATCATTTATAGTATCATGGCAACATCGTTTCGTAAGCGTTGCATAAGACAACTGAAGCGACTATAAAAAGCACCTGCGCGTGCAATGGTTGCTCAAGGAGTCAGACTAGTTATGTTTTTTTTACCTATATTTTTAACACCTTTATGGTGAATGCGAATACCAAAAAGTAAACTGTTTTGACATCGTATTGGGTATTTAAATTTATACAAATACATAAAGGACTTATTACCTGATGTGAAATTTATAAACGCATCTCAGATTACCGTCAAATATGGATATTTCACCTTTAAAAAACACACGCGCTCCTTTTTTATGACATTTTTGACAAAAAATATGCAAATTTAAAAAATCAAATTTTAATATAAAAGTCAAAATTTATGTTAAAGATGTTCTGTATAAATTTAATGTATTGATGGTGCTTTTAAAGGTATAAAATGCCTGCATTTTTTATATTCTGTGTTTTCATTTTCTTTACATCCCAAAAATCTCAAGTAAAACCAAAATGGCGCATTAAACAATATTACCAATATTACTAAAAAATACCTTATTACCAATAGACGGATAATACAACTTATAAGTCCAATCGCCAACCAAACCCGCGCCGCGGGTCGCCGATAGTCGGCCGCGCCGACTATCAAAACCATTTTAGAACGCACCCTCTTATTGGGTGACAGAGGTCATGTGACCAGTGTCAAAAGTGTATCATTCCCCTTAACAGCGTTGCCACATTTAGTAGATTTCTACTTTTTTGGTAGATTTTTGATATTTTTTAAAAAATTCTAGTAGGCAATATTTTTTAGTAGATTTTTGGTATATTTCAACAGAATTTGATCCATTTTTTTCGAATCATGAGGAAACTATAATAGGTATTTTTGAACAATTTAAACGCAAAATGAAAAACTGCATTATTTAGCAAAACCAAAACGTTTCTTTTGAACGAGATATTTGGAATTAAAAGTCACACTAATTTTCACATTAGACAAAAGTCACATTAAAATAAACGTTATAGAAGTTTTCAGGGACTTTCGGTCCTCGGTAATAACGTAATCTTTCTTTCTGCGTTTAAATTTTTCAAAAATACTTATTAGTTTTCTAAGGATTCGCAAAAAATGAAAACATTTAATATACATTGAACATTTTAACAGACGACATTTTGCGCCTAACCCCTTAAGTTAGCTGTTGTTTTTATTATAAAAAATCCCAAATATATCCCAAAAATCCTTAAGTATATTTCAGTTTTTGATTTAGTAGATTTTAGCTAAAAAATGGTAATTACCAGTTGGTGGTTTGGAATAATTAGGTTTCCAATTTTGTGGAATTCCTCTTGGGACATTTAGGACGGATGTGCATATCACTGTATTTCTGTATTTACATGGCCTAAAAAGAATCTCCTGATTTTGTGAAAACAAAACTACTGAAAGAGTAAAAACTGACCTGGCAACCCTGTCTGCCAAAGCTGATACAAAGATTAAAAGGTTAAAAAAATCTCAAATCTGCTGATAAAACAATGGAATGGAAACCAGCTATTAAAAAAACAAATAAACAGGTTGTCAAATAAATCGAAAATTTCCATCAAAATAAAATATATAATAATAAGAAAAAATAAGGTTATAAAGGAAATTCTTTTTCTCCTCTGGAAGTTGCCGCAAACGTGTCACACCTCTAGAACAACACCTAGGGTCGTGACGTGACAGACAACTACTCAACTACAAAGTCGGCCAGGGCGTAAATTAGTTTAGCATTATAACATTTTTAAGTCGTTGCGATTGTTGAAAAAACTGAACTGTGATATGTAGTTGTCACAATGGTAATAAATTAGTTGCCCGTATAACTAAAACTAAAGGTATTACTTAACGTTGTAACATCGTAATGTCAGTCGGGGTAGGGGACGTTGGCCGAAACAACTGAAAATACTCTTGGGCAACGTTGTATACAGTGCATTTGTTTGTACTGACAACCAATACGTCGAAAAATTGCTACTTGGGTATAACCCCCAAAACCCCCCCTGGTTACGCCTATGAAAAGATTAAAAACCATGAGTTTATGGGCTACCTAATAACTAGTTTGTATAAAAAATGTATTGAAAAATCTGTTTAGAAAAGGTATATATTTATTAAAAAAACCCTCAAAGGAGTACATATAAATAACAGAAAGTTTTCGATCTACATAGGTCATCATCAGTGCTGATACAGGCAAATCACATGCTAAGCCACTAAAAATACCTGCGTAGAACCCTTTAAATGTTAACAAAATATATTACATTTAAATTATTACTCAGAAATCCAAGTTATTGATAAAAATCCGTATGGATATGGCCTTTAGCATCCTATGGTATTATAATATCACCCTGTACAAAAGATGTTTAAAACTCATTCAAAGTCATTAATCCATGTAGTATCTGTTCTTGTATCAATAACCGCAAGTAACATTGAATTGTCATGTTTTGTTATTATTTAAATGTGTATATAAACATTAACTCGGTCGGGAAAGATTATTATGATTATCGATGTAGTTGGAAGGTATTCACGTATAGGATAGGTCAAGTTAATATTGTAAACAACTTATGTAGTGAATCATCGGCTTCGAATTAAATATAATGTTATCGGAAAACCTGAGTTTTAATTAATTGGGACCAGAAAGCATAACATCACACTATTTAATACATGGCTGATCCTGCAGATTAGAGGAGGTCTTCTGAAAGGAGCAGAGATGGCGGCAACAAATTGGAAACGGAGACGGCGAAGATGGACAGGAAACCCAGTGAGCGACAGTGTAAAGACAAAGTGGAAATAAAATGTAAGTAAGAATGTATATCTTTATTAAAAATGCTTCCCTCGTTTTATATTATTATTGAACATTGAATATTTATCTTTGCTGATTTTTGAATAATTTATGAAGTATCGATTTTTTTTTAAGAATATCTATAAATTTTGAAATATGAAGTGATTTTTGAATTGAATATTTTTATAGAAGTTTATTATATATGCTATTCTTGAATTTTTATTGAATTTTGAATCTTTATTGAATTTATTTGAAAAATCTCTATCCGATTTCGATTTTTAGTACGGTTATTTTTGAATATTTTATGGAATATCGAATTTTTTCCAAAAATTTCTATCGAAGTTTGAGATATAAACTTATTTTGAATATTTTTATCTAACTTTTGCATATGCTATTTTTTTTATTGACGAATATGTATACTATTTTCATCGATTAGATACATCTAGATACATTTTTATCGATTTTGTGTTAAATTTTATATGAGATGAACCTGAATTAATAATTTTTGTGCGTAAATGATATATAAAGGATATATAAATGGTATATTTTTTAAGGAATAATGATTAGTGATGACATACGTTGATATAAGAGCTTAAGATAAACATTGCTGTAAGCAAGAAATATACTTTTAACGAACCGACCTGAAGAGTCGAGATAAGGAAACTGGAGAACTATATAGATTAGAAGAAGAACTAACAATATTATAAGCTTAATATTATGAGGCAACTAGAGACAATAAGAAACCCACTGCTCTTGTCAAATTAGGAAGGTACTAAGTGATTTATAGAAGCTTGAAAGCTTATTAGAGACCCACTCTGTGTTTTGAAGGGTACCTATTTTATTCATGATTATTCGTGAATAAACAACGGCCTCAAAGCAAGGGATTGAGGTTGTGATATTTTTAGAAGAATTTGAACCGCAAAAAATACCTATTTCGTGTTTTGAGTTAACTATACCACCTAAATGGTGCGTACAGATCAGGGCGAAAATTCGGGTTAATATTGGCGGAGAACTAAGACATCCGAGTGAAACCTCTTTTAGTAAGGTAAAACGAAGGTATCGGAGCTAGTATATGAAGTGATGATTATGATGTTATATGAAATGATATATGAGATAAATGATATATGATTGTTATATGAAATATGTATATGAAGATGAATTATGTACACTGTAGAAGTGTTATTATGTGGAGAAAATGAAGAAATATAGTTGTAGTACCAGACAAGAAGAAGAAGAGAAAAAAGATAATTTTTTTTATTAAAATATGTGGGAAAAATGAAAGAAGACACATAAAAATTGCAAGAAAAGAAGCAAAATTAAGAAGATACTAAGCAAATAAGTAGCTAATCATTGAATTATGTCTAAGAATTAAAGTTGTAAATTTTTTTTGCTCTAAAGTAATGTAAATTATAAATAACTTATTTTTAAATGTATATAATGAATTCAGGTTAAATTTTCGCGGAAAATGGAAGTGTTTGAATTAAGGATAGGCAATATCTTACAATAAGTGTTAGTAGATAGTAAGCAAAGGGACACAAAAAGTGAAATTTTTAGACATTCAGCAACAGAGATTAAATCTTTATTATAGGTACAAGAGAGTTATTAGAAGTTTTTAGAGACACATTAGAAGTTTTTTAGAGAGATTACATTTTTATTATAGGTAACATTATTTTAAAGTTAGTAAGGAGTATATAAATAAAGCAAAAGAAGACTGAAATATGAATTATTAATAAAGTAAAGGTTACATTTTTATTAACTGATTCGAGTAATATTAGCTTAGCTTAGGACTTTTAGTTAGATACGAGATTTTTATAATTATTTAGGTAGATTAGAGTATTCCCCTGCTTATATGAGATGCTTATAGGCACTAAAAGACTATATTAAAAATCCCGATAGGTTTAGTCACTGTTTTTATGTGGACACTGTTTTGTGAATGGAGAAAAGACTAAAAAGCAAGACGGAACAGAAAGTGAATTAGTGATAATAATAAACAATTTTTAGGATAAAAAAAAACTCTGAAACGTACCATGTTACAGTTAGTTAGGATAGTTAGGAAATTTAATTTTTGAAAATAGTATTAGGTAACCATAAACATTTTTGTAAAAGGGAAAGAGGAGCATCACATTTTAAAAATATGTAATTTTAACAAAACGGGGAGGTATGGTATTATAATATCATCCTGTACAAAAGATGTTTAAAACTCATTCAAAGTCATTAATCCATGTAGTATCTGTTCTTGTATCAATAACCGCAAGTAACATTGAATTGTCATGTTTTGTTATTATTTAAATGTGTATATAAACATTAACTCGGTCGGGAAAGATTATTATGATTATCGATGTAGTTGGAAGGTATTCACGTATAGGATAGGTCAAGTTAATATTGTAAACAACTTATGTAGTGAATCATCGGCTTCGAATTAAATATAATGTTATCGGAAAACCTGAGTTTTAATTAATTGGGACCAGAAGGCATAACATCACACTATTTAATACAATCCTATGACTCTCCACAAGGCACGTGAGCTGCATGTTTGTAAGTATGTGAGTACGTTAAGGACGGTAAGTAACAACTAGTCACTTAGGTTTCTTAATAATAATGTAACTGTAACATATTTTATTAACATTTAAAGGGTTTTTACCCATGTAGTTTTGGTGGCTCAGCATGTGATTTGCCTGTAACAGCACTTATGTAACAAATCTATTATAAATGTTTTATACAAACAAATTCCACAAAAATTTTCCTTTTACTACCATTATCTAAATCACTGAACGTTTTCGATCTACATCGATCATCATAAGTGCTGTTACAGGCAAATCACATGCTGAGCCACCAACACTACATGTGTAAAAACCCTTTTTCTACGACCGTTTAATAACATGCTCATTATTAGCTATTTTTTCATAGATAATAGCACCCATTACTGTACCCGTGAGTAATAATTCATTACTCACGGGTTGAAGTTACTCACGGGTCATTACTCACGGGCTGAAGTTGGATTCAAGTGGCGCATGCCACTTTTAAGATTAATCGTACATAAACTGTAAATAAAATTACTTAAACTTGTTTATTTAATACAATAATTATTGTAATTTATACCAATAATTAACTTCGAAAAATTTTTAAAGGAATTTTAACTGCATGTCAGTATATTTTTTACGTTTATATCTTGTTTACTAAAAATTTTGACGTTTATCATTTAATCTAGTGACAGTGACATTAGTGCATTTTGTTTATGTTAATTGGAATTTATAACTAATATTGTGTTTGTTTTTCAAGTTATATTGTGTTAAATATACCTCGTCCAATTTACTTACCGTTGCACGTCATTCGCGTCATAGCCTGTGACACGATACCAACACGAAATATCTAGGCGGTAGGTGTGTTCCCCTTTAGAATCATTTTGATTCTAAAAAAGAACATACCCACCGCCTAAATATTTCGTGTTGGTATCGTGTCACAGGCTATGGCGCGGATGACGTGCAACGGTAAGTAAATTGGACGAGGTATATGTTATAACATATTATGTATAGTTATATTATTATACAGTGCTAGTCAAAAGTCCGTACCCTCCCTCGTATCTTTTGAACGGTTATACCTATAATAGTGAAATTTGAAGGGAGGAAATAAACGGACGTAATCTTCTTAACTAGTCATGACAGGTGACGTAATAGTGACAGATGACGTTACAGAGCCACTGTGACCGATAATTTTAAATGGGACCTTATGGCAAGTGATACCTCGTTTGAAAGGTATTGAAAATACCTATTCAGTCATACTAATTTTGTTTGAGTTTAACCTTGCGATGACCAACCTTTTTTTGTTACACGGATGACCAAGGGGGGGGGGGGGAAATGACCCCAGGTCAAAAATGACAATTAACAAAAAAATGATTTTTTTTTATTTTTTTTATGGCATGGACTTTATGTCATTCAGTCAGTCACAACATGAGTATTAGTGTCATGTGTAGTGTGTATGTTGAGTAAGTGTCTTGTTACTTTGTAAAGTCGACCTCATTAGCGTAAAACTACTTTGAATAACACATAATAGACAGTATTTTACTAAAGATCAACTTCAGAATATATTTTTTATTCGTAAAATATAGGGAATTTTTTTTATTTCAAAATATGAGGATATCTAGAATGATATTAAAGTCAAATAAAAAAATAATGAGTTAAAAATTGAAAATACTTTTGAATTTATTAAAGAAAAACATACGCTGGGGTCACAATTTCCCCCGGTTGGTCATCCGACGGTTAAGCTAATTTTGATGTACAAATGAAATAAATATAAAATTGTAGTTTCGCATTTAATTAATAAACATTGAAAATTCCGCCTATGATTACTTGTCAAACAGGTTGGCGTTGACGTAAAAACTACTAGAGAATTAAAAAACGTCAACTTTTTTGACAAAAAATCCATAGGCGGACATTTGAATTTTTATTAATTAAATTCGAAACTACAATATTATATTTATTTAATTTATTCACCAAAATCAAAATCAACTTAAACCCAAAAAAATTAGTATGACTGAATAGGTATTTTAAATACCTTTCAAACGAGGTATCACTTGCCATAAAGTCCCATTTAAAATTATCGGTCACAGTGGCTCTGTAACGTCATCTGTCACTATTAAGTCACCTGTCATAACTAGTTAAGAAGCTTACGTCCGTTTATTTCCTCCCTCCAAATTTCACTATTATAGGTATAACCGTTCAAAAGATACGAGGGGGGTACGGACTTTTGACTAGCACTGTATTATATATAGTTAAAGTTAAATGTAAATATACATTATAACTATATATATGAAATACGTCCACCGACAACAGCCATTTCCTATTTATTAGATTCACTAACAATAGGTACAAATTTAAGCTTATAATTTTTCGGAAACGTATAGAACTTATATTGACTATTTCTAGTTGTATTTTTCAAGAGATAAGAATTTAGTAATAGTAGGCAACCAATTATTCAGCCACGTACTAGGGGTAAATATCATTTAGGTATTCTTGTAAATTATTATAATTTAAATCTCGAGTAGTTGATAATTAAATTTTTTACTAATTAAAATTAAAAAAGGTCGTAGAAAAAGTATAGTATTCTACTCGCTAGTACTGTAATGCTATTACTCACTCTGATGAATTACGACACTCGCCTACGGCTCGTGTCGCAAACTTTATCATCGTGAGTAATAGTATAATCATTACATGCTCGTTGAATAATATACTATTAAATTTTTTAACAAAGTATGTTACAGTTACATACATTATTATTAAGAGACCTAAGTGACTAGTTGTTACTCACCATCCTTAACGTACTCACATACTTACAAACAAGCAGCTCACGTGCCTTGTGGGGAGTCATAGGATGCTAAAGGCCATATCCATGCGGATTTTTATCAATACCTTGAATTTCTTAGTAATAATTTAAATGTAACATATTTTGTTAACATTTAAAGGGTTTTACGCATGTATTTTTGGTGGCTTAGCATGTGATTTGTCTGTATCAGCACTGATGATGATCTATGTAGATCGAAAACGTTCTGTGATTTAGATAATGGTATACCGCTAGTAAAAGGAAAATTTTTGTGGAATTCGTTTGTATAAAATATTTGTATAAAACATTTATAATAGATTTGTTAGAAAATAACGGAGAAATATACACTGGGCGTCAGAGAAAACAGGCACTCCAAAAAATGGGCCATTTTTGATGTCTCGTATCTACTGAACATGTTGTCCGATTTAAGTAATATGTTATAGCCTTATTCTTTAACAATATGGCTGTAATAATATTGTTGATAAATAGGTAAATTTTCTTTGTATACCGGGTGTACGAATCAAACTCTGTTTCTTTTTCTTAAAGTTCGCAACACTCTGTGGAATATTCTAGCATTTATAAAATACTGAAATTAAAACCCAACTATAGCCTCAGGTTTACTTAACGTTCTGTTTTTTGATTCATTCGCTTATGTTGGATAATACAAAAGTTAGGTACTTTAACAACTAGCCAAGTTCTTCATCAGTACATGGTGTTTCTAAATAAGTGAGACAAACTTTAAGGGGTAATTCTGCATTAAGAAATAAGGACAGTTTGCTTTATAATCGTATGTTCGTTTCCGAGATACGGGATGTTAAATTTTTTCTTACAAACTGACGATTTATTTATTGCTTTAAAACCGGTGGAGATATGAAAATGAAATTTGGTCGGTGTTAAGAGTGTTATTGCGCATTTTTCGACATGCAATTAACAGTTTTATATTCACCATTGACGCATACGGGTAATATGACCGATCATATTACCTGTATGCACGCCAATGATAAATATAAAATTCTTAATTGTATGTCAAAAAATTTGCAATAACTACATCTTAAATCCCGCCAAATTTCATTTGTATACCTCAACCGGTTTTAGAGCAGTAAATTAATCGTCAGTTTGTAAGAAAAATGGCAACACCCTCTATCTCCGAAACGAAGCATTTGCGGATCTACGTGTATAAAGCAAACTGTCGTTATTTTTTAATGCAGAATTACTCCTTAAAGTTTGTCGTACTTATTTAGAAACACCCTGTACTGATGAAGAACATGGCTAGTTGTTTAAGTACCTAACTTTTGTATTCTCCAACATAAGCGAATGAATAAAAGAATAGAATAGAATGTGGAATAGAATATTCCACAGGGTGTTGCGAACTTTGAGAAAAAAACACAGTTTGATTCGTACACCCGTTATACAATGAACGATCAAATTTTTAAATTTAGAAATATGTAACTCAGTGATTCTCAACCTGTGGGGCGCGCCCCCTAGGGGGCGCGCTTTTAGTAATGGGGGGCCGTGAGCATATCAAAGAAAAAACACCAACAATATTGACTAATTTACTAAAATCAAATCAAAACAAAATTCTGACAAAATGAAAAATAAAATAGACATGAACACTGATAAGAAGCAATAGTTATAAAGAGCACTGAATACTAAATTAATTATCAACAAGTTTAATTTAAATTATAGACTTCCTTGGGCCTGTTTTGCAGAGCAAAGTTTATCGAAATAGGGTGAAATATAATAGGTCTGGATCCCGCGTATGAAAAAAAAGTTGATTAATAGCAAGCTGAAAATTTGTTAATAGCTTAAGGGTGTCTAGTCGGATAAACTTTGGTATATGGGAACACTGGAACAGGGGCAGTTTTAATTGTGGAACAGGTTAAAAATTTGGAACGGTCATAGCACGTAAACGGCACATTTATTTTGTCCGACAGAATAGACTTAAACTCTCCGAACAGAGATTAAACTCTCATGCAAAAATCAGACTGCTATTTATCACCTGTCATAATTCCTGTCATTTGGCATATTCTACATGTTCCACTCATTAAAACACTCATTTGGTGATAAATAGCAGTCTGATTTTTGCATGAGAGTTTAATCTCTGTTCGGAGAGTTTAAGTCTATTCTGTGGGACAAAATAAATGTGCCGTTTTCGTGGTCTGACCGTTTCAAATTTTTAACCTGTTCCACAATTAAAACTGGCCCTGTTCCAGTTTTCCTATATATCAAAGTTTATCCGACTAGACAACCTTAAGCTATTAACAAATTTTCAGCTTGCTATTAATCAACTTTTTTTTTCATACGCGGGATCCAGACCTATAAGAAATAGACGCTCTCAGTACTTTTCTATATTTAGCTGTGATCTATAATTTGGTCTTCAAAGCAGCCATCGCGGAAAATCCTGTTTCGCAAAGGTAGGATGTTGAAAACGGTAATAGTATACGGAACGCTTTGGTTTTCAGTGCGAAAACATCATACTGTTTTTTTGTCAAAATACTCAAGGTACATTATTATTGTATAAATAGATTGTTATTGTACAATGGGGGGCGCGGTGAAAATAATTATGGAAAATTGGGTCGCAAATGATAAAAGGTTGAGAAACGCTGATGTAACTACATTTTAAATTCAATAGACGATTAAACAAGCTATGTTTAAAAATACTTTAGAAAATGTTCTAATCCAGAGCAAACAAAAGCAAAACTCATTTTACAAAATATAAGAATGGCTTTACAAATTTTTTGACTTACCTGAAGGACCTGCTACAACAGCACCGGGAGCCCAAAGACTGGGGACGGCTAATGTTGAGGTAATTGCCAAGACGGCGAAGACGGCGATAATGATAAGTTTCATCGTTGATTAGTTATTGAAGATAACAATAAGTATCTGCACATACAGTAAGCAGTTTGCACTTTTTATAGTTAAGTGTAACGAATGATGTATGTTTAATCACATTTAACATATATGTAATTCAATCAGGGCCGTTTCAAGGGACATTTAAAAGATTTGTTGAATAAAAACTTTAACCTATTTAAAATGGTCTATGGTTTAATGTGTCTTTTAATATTGCTTAAGGCCGTTCCTCCCGATTCTGGGCATAGCTAAATTTCAATGTAAAAGTTTAAATAAAATAACGCAAAAAGTATGGCATATATTGGGATAATTCTTTTTTTATATGAAAGGAATTAAAAAGTTCTAGTGCTCTATTTGTTTTTAAATTATTAAATTGTTTAAACAATATGTGTTATTAAATTTTGATTTTTTTTAATTAACGTAAAAAATTTAAATACAAATACGTCACTAGAGGATTTTTCCCACTTTCCGAATCTGTTTTTGTTTTTAACATAAAGTGTAACACAAAGCACCTATTTTGTTTAAACTTTTTAAAAAATCTCAAAGTTCTGCTAAAAGTTATCTCTCTCGGTGGTCACAGGCTGTCTCCTTGTTGTCGATATCTAGCCGTCAGCAAGCCAACAGGTACACAAACCCTTTCGGTAGGGGGTATCTTATAAATAGACAAAGCTTATTAGACATTTGATAAAATTGCACGATTTTTATTATAATTTTTATTCGAAAACACCTTCTACAGAAACATTACATATAATTTTATGTGAAATAATTTTATTTTATCGATCTTACCGATCGTGATACTAGTCAAATTCTTATAATATATAATTATGTGCGTCCATAAAGCAACGCATAAATTCATTATTAGCTAAATAAAAAACATTATTAGAAATTACCAAAACAGGTCGATTTTTGATTTTAATTTTTTATTTTATAATTTAATATCCAGGGTGAACCATCTTCGTATGATGACGTCATCACCTTATTTAAACGAAACCCCCACTTTTTTTTCAATTTATAGATTTCGCTTGCTGAGCTGATTCCAAAAATGTATAACACGTTGCTTCAAATTTGTACAGGATGGCTAAAATGAGTGGGTCCATAAAGTAACGCATAAATTCATTATTAGTTAAATAAACAAAATTATTAGAAATTACCGAAACAGGTCGATTTTTAATTATAGTTTTCTATTTTTTTCAAATAATTTTAATCTAATATACAGGGTCAACCATCTTCGTATGGTGACGTCTTCACCATTATTTTAAACGCAATCTTCAATTTATAGATTTCGCTTGCTCAGCTGATTCCCAAAATGTATAATACGTTGCATCAAATTGGTACAGGGTGGCAAAAATGAGTGGGTTCATAAAGTAACGCATGAACTCATGATTAGCTAAATAAACAACATTATTAGAAATTACCGTAATAGGTCGATTTTTGATTTTAATTTATTATTTTTTCAAATTATAATGTAATATACAGAGTGAACCACCTTCGTATGATGACGTCATCACCATTTTCTTTAAATGGAACCCCAATTTTTTTCAACTTATAGATTTCGCTTGCTGGTATACATTTATACGCATATTTAACAATTTTTGTAAGCAGTCGAACTACCTTTTCGGTACTACATATAAAGAGTTCGGCGTCTATCGGGTCTTCAGGACCAGAGATACTCTTTTATTTTTTAATCAGATTACGGCGTTTCTTAGGATGTTTTTGGTCACCTCAACTCCTTCTTCTGGTATGCCGATGTGTTCTTCTGGTGCCGTCTTATCTTCTTTTCTTTCTTCTGATAATAAATTATTGTAGTGCTGCATTCATTGTTTTCCTGGAATTACCGGTATTGATATTTTCTCTTGAACTCTTAACTTCTTCCGCATCCTATCGAGTTAATTTTAATAAGATTTTCATCGATTGTTTCCCAGTCAGTTATATATTTTAAGAAGTTATATAATTTTTTTCTTTATAAGAATTGAATTTCCTCTGCTTGTACGTCGTTCTTTCGGTACTCCGCTAATAGATGAATGCACCTTTTTACCATTTCTTTTGTTTCCGTGAGAACATAATATATTAAATTTTAGATTTTCCATATCTTTTACTATCAGTTCATGTTTGTTATTGATTCCCTTATATTCTTGCTCCTCTTCTTCTTCTTCTTTTTGTATAAACGTGACTGTCTGTTTTTTATGTGCCTCCAGTAAGTTGAGGTTCTATCGTTTTCTTGGTCATCCCACTGAGTGTCTTCCTATTAGGGAACGATCTCTCGCCGTTCTTACTACTCTATTTGTTGTTAATCAGCTTATGTTGTTATCCAATTCTACGTTTGTGCTTCTTTCCCAGTTCTTAATGTTCTCCAACTGGCATCTCCGTCGTATATCTCTACTTCTAGCTCTGTCCCATATTTTCTTACCATCGATTTTTCGAAGGGTTTTCATCTCCGCTGTTTCGAGCAATACTTATGTCTTCTCTGTCTCAGGTCGTGCTTCTACCGCATATGTCATTATTAGTCTGATGACTGTTTTGTAAATTCTGCCTTTCATTTCTTTTCCCATATTTTTATTTCTCCACATTGTGTCATTCAGGCAACCTGCGGCTCTGTTTGCTCTATTCACTTTATCTCCCACTTATTCTATTATCTGACCTTCAGCTCTAATTTACGTCTGGATTTGCTGTTATAACCATGCATTTTGCATTTTTTTTTTGTGAAATTAACATATTAAATTTTCTGGCCGTTATATTAAATTGGTGCAGCATATGTAAATCAGCAGTGTAACTCTGCATCCGCATCGTCTGCATATCAGATTATTTTAAGTTGTTTTTCTCCCATTTGGTATCCTTTTTTAGTTCTTACTTTTTTTTATTATTTCATACATAATCAGGTTGAACAATACTCAGTGGATCCGCCTGTCTTATCCGATTGCCAGCTTCAATTGGGCCAGTTAGTTCATCTTCTACTTTTACTTTTTTTGTCTTGTTCTGGTAGATGTTTTAGATCGTTTTTATTATTCCTAGAGGTACCTCTATTGAGTAAAACAAATTTATAACGTCCTTTAATTTTACCCTGTTAAATGCCTTATGAATCTAAACATAAATATGCCAGTTTGTTGTATTCTAATGATTTCTCTTGAACTTTCCTCATTATAAATATAGCATAGGTTCATAATAATCCCGACCTAAAACCTTGTTGTTCTTTTACTAATGTTACAATTCTGTATATTTCATGTTACTAAATTTCGCGCCGGATCTTGTTTACATAATACCTTTGTATTACACCAATTGGTAGAAAAGAGAATGGAGAGAAATTTGACAACTCCTCTAATGTTTGTAGATCTGGAAAAGGCTTACGACAGTGACCCAATAAACAGGATGTTTAAAGTGCTCCTAGAATCTGGCTTGGATAACACGTATGTAAAAGCTCTTGATGATATATACAAAAATTCGTTTAGTAGGATAAAAATAGGAGACAATTTATCAAAACCCTTTAAAACATCTAAAGGTCTAAGACCTCTCTCCTAGGGTGTTAAAAATTTACATCCAAAAAGCGCTACAATTATGGATGAAAACGTGCTCAAGAATGGGAATGGAACTTGGAGAGGACTACCTTTATACTCTGCTATTTGCAGATAACTAATTAGTACTAGCAAATTATGCAGAAGACATAACATTCATGACTAAAAAGCTAATCGAAGAATACACTAAATGGGGGTTAAAAATAAACATAAATATAACGGAACATCTTGTAGTTGGAGGAAAACCAGAAAATATTCCAGTTGAAGACGGTATTATAAACAGCTGCAAAGAATATACATATTTAGGAACTGTTATTGCCGAAGATGGTAGCACAGAAAAGGATATCCATAAAAGAATAATTCAAGGACGAACAGCTATCCAAAAATTAAATTCTATATTATGGTCAAAAAACATCAGGATGACAACAAAAATAAATCTCTATCACAGTATAGTAGAACCAATCACAACATAGGGCGCAGAATGTTGGCAGATAACACAAAGAAACAGAGACAAACTGAAAGCAGTAGAAATGGACTTCCTACGAAGATCGTGCAGATTATACCACATAAGAAACGAAGTAGTTAGATAACGAGCAAAGGTTAAGAGAAGCATTGACAACAGAATTAAATTCCGGCAACTGATTTGGTATGGACACGTAAAACGCATGAACAGTGAACGATGGCCAAGAAAGATTTTAGACTATACTCCAACAACTAGACGAAGACGAGGCAGACCCCTAAATCTCGTAAACAAGGAATAATGGATGCCATGCGAAGAAGAGAAATAGAAGAAAAGGTGTTCGCCAAATTCCAAATGGAATATTTCAATGTGAAATATCAAAATAACTAAGCACGTTCTGGGGAATACTCATTAGAACTTTTTTAAAGTGTTTTAAAAAAGCTTTATTTCTGTTTTAATAAAAAAAGTTTCTAGCATCAAATGTAAGCAAGTTACGCTCAAAATAAAGTTGGTCCCTTTTGTTTTGGCACAAAAAATCGGGAAGATCAACCCCTAATTATCCACTTAAATGAAATTAATCATTGCCGCTTCACAAGTTTCTTTAATTATGTTGTGTTTATATGATCTATAAGTTTCATCGATTCAAAGTACTTATTTTTGAAAAAAATTGTTTTTAAAGTATAATTTTTAAAATTTTTAATTTTGAAAAAAATAATGCTTTTTTTTAAAATAACTTAAAATTTGTTAGAGATACCAAAAGTCTCAAACAATAAAAAAAGTCGGCTTTGCTGTTCTGAATATTTCGTATTTTTTTGTTTTTCTGTAAGACAAAAATTGGTTAAGATTTGGTGTTTCTCAATTTGCATACACTCCTGATTAGAGAATCGTTCAAGCCCTTTTAACTACAGCTCTTTGAAAAATAAGGACGTTGAACCGATGAAACTTACAGATCACATAAACAATACATACACGAATAAAGAAACTTGTGAAGTGCTAACGATTAAGTTTATTTGAGGTGCTAATTAAGGGGCGATTTTCACGATTTTTTTACAAAAAAAAAGGACCAACTTTATTTTGAGCGTAACTTGTTTACTGTTGATGCTAGAAATGTTTTTTATAAAACAAAAATACAGATTCTTTAAATACTTTAAGAAAGTTTTTATGAGTTTTCCCCAAAAAGTGCTTCATTTTTTGGTTATGTCCACGTTAAAATATTCGATTTGGAATTTGACAAATATGAACCTATTTTTCATTAGCTGTAACTCTGGTTCTACTAGGCATAGAGAGCTAGTTTATACATCATTTTTTTCACTTTTTTACAGGCTATATTTTTGCTAAGAAGGTTTTGTTCGACAAAATACTTACTTTTTAAGTTATTTCTGAAAAACCATCTAAAAACGTGATTATTTTGTTGAAAAATGAACATGTTCACTCGCAAATAACTCGAGACGTATTGGCTTGGTGAAAAAACTCTATAGAACAAAAGTTGCTTAGAATTAATCAGTTTATCGATTTCCGGACATATTTTATACATATATTTTTTCAGCCCTAATAGGGCAAAAGCACACATCGCCACAATATCACTTTTTTTCTTTGACTTGTTAGCTATGTGTATGCTAAATTTCATGTCAATCCAAGCGGTTCTTTAAAATTTAGAGGTTTTGCAATATTTTACTGTTAAAGAACGTACTAATTAAATCATCTGTTGTTAGTTGAGACGCCTAGGTTTCTCAACTAAAAACATTATTTATTTCCTCCCTCGAAATTTCACTATTATAAATATAACCGATCAAAAAGTGACTGAAAAGAGGTGGAGAGGACTTTTGGCTAGTAGTATTGTGTAATATTGGCGTGTTAATTTTTGTATCATTTATACCACATATTATTTATTTAACGATTACTCAAACTAATAATTATATTAAAACCGGATGAATATTAGCCGATTAACACCGAACTTAATAAAGTAAAGAAAAACTAGGTCAGATCGACCCTGTTTTTCAATTGTTAATTTTCCCGACAAGCCCACTATTTCTTGTCACGTCCTTGCATTTTTTGCCTACGCCTAGAAATATTTACGACATCCTGATAATAATAATTTATTAAAATTTTCTTAAACTGCTAGATAAAGTAACAGCGAATGTTCTCTTCTTGAAAAATAATTTACTACAAAATTTCTGCTTTACGTACTTAAGAAGTTTAGAGCTATTATTTGGGAATACTTAATGCATGAAAGAGTTACTGTGATGATGATTAATTTATCAAGTCCGAAAATTACTAATTATTGATTACACAGACCAACGATGAAAAAATTTTTTTGATAAAATTACCTCTATCTTATGTATTTTAGTGTGCTGAGTCCGAAAAGCGTATTAAAAATGTTGTATCGCCCACCATTCTATCACAATTTCACATTTAAAATTGCATAATTACCTTTGAAACCAAGATGACTACTAAGGAAAAAGAAGCTTATATTGCATTCAAACAAGTTGTAACCAAGATTTTAGGTAATGTGAAAGACTCTAAATATGACCCTATATTAGCTAATTTATTAGATAAGTATTTTAAGATATTAGATAAGATTTAAGATTTGGGATGTCAAATTAGCCTCAAAATCCACCTTTTGCATAACCATCTTGCCTTTTTCCCTGAAAATCTGGGGGTTAGTGAAGAACAAGGCGAACGACTTCACTAGGATATCTAGGTGATGGAGAAACGATATCAGGGACGTTGGAACAATAATGTGATGGGTGATTACTGTTGGTCACTTCATCGGGAACAACAGAGTGCCTCGCATAGGAGAAAAAGCTACTTCATAAGTTTTAAATAAAAAAGAGAAAGAAAATACAAAAGCATTTACTCCTGAAATGATTGCACATACCTATAATATTACAAAATAAGAATTAGATAAAAGGTTTTATTCTAATAATGTATCATTTTAATGTATACCGGTATTTTGTCATTTTTCAAATTATTATGATTAACTATTTATATGGGAAATAAGCCACAATTAAAATGAAAAAATAATTTAAATATAAATAGTTAATCATAAAAATGCCACAAGGAAATAGCTTCAAATTATTATATTGTATAATAAACCAGTGTCATATTGTGGGAAAACTATGGGTGATACGTAAAATCTAATTTCAGATTCTTTTTTAGTGCCAAAGAATACATAGGATTCACATAAGTTTGTAAGAAAAGTTTTATAAAAATTTTTTTTTGTTGGCCTGTGTTATTATTCATGTATTGGTGTATTGTATTTTTTTATTAATACACTACTCCAAGAAATTAACGCACCACCTTAAAAATGGGTAATTTTTGATGTCTCGAATTTCCTAAACCTGTTGTCCAATATAAGTGATTTTTTTAATATGTTATAGCCTTATTCTTTAACAATATCGCTGTAATAATATTGTTGCTAGACAGGTAAATTGTCATTGTATACCGGGTGTACCAATCAAACTGTGTTTTTTTTTTCAAAGTTCACCACACTCTGTGGAATATTCTAGAATTTATAAAATAATGAAATTAAACCCAACTATAGCCTCAAGTTTTCTTAACATTCTGTTTCTTGATTCCTTCGCTTATGTTGGATAATAAAAAAGTTAGATACTTTAACAACTATAGCCATCTTTTAACTTTTTTGACTTACAAACGTATATCCGTAAATGTTTCGTTACCAAGATACGGAGTGTTTTTCTTACAAACTGACGATTTATTTATTTCTTTAAAACCGGTTGAGATATGCAAATGAAATTTGGTGTGGTTGGAATAGTTTTAAGAGGTAGTTATTGTGCATTTTTGACATACAATTAAGAATTTTATGTTCATCATTGGCGTGCATATATGGGTAATATGACACTGGATCTCCTGGAGTTTTAAGTCAAAAAAATTCTTTATGGAAATAGTTGAAATTTATTACCTCCGGGTTTTTGAGGTCGCTAAATACAAATATTGCATGGAAGATGCTGTACGAGGTACCGGTGCTTGGTATTTACGTCGGTCGTTTTCTGGAGTTTTATGGAAATTCGTTATAACACTCAACAATGAGTAACAATATCAGTAAGTTATTTTAAGTCAGAGCGCAAATTATAAAAAAAAGGATTCGATTTTTTTTAGTATTAATAATAATTTTTTTACATAAGTATAAGTATGATAGAAACTCGAGCATATGATTAAAAATCGCAGTGGCCTTAAAAATCCCGGAATAGCAAGTTTTAACAAATTTTATTATAAAAATTCCATAAAATTCCCAGAGGTGACGTAGATACAGCGTCCTAGGTACCTCGTACAGCATCTTCGTTGCAATTTTCGTGTTCAGCGACCCCAAAAACCCTGAGATAATAAATTTCAACTACTTTCATAACGAATTTTCATAAATCTCCAGGAGATGACATAGATACCGGACACCAGGTACATCGTACGACATGTTCGATGCAATATTCGTGTTCAGCGAGCTTAAAAACTGCAAGATAATAAATTATAAGTATTTTCATAATGAATTTCCATAAAACTGGAGGAGATGACCGGGCATCAGGTACCTCGTGTAGCATTGACGAAGCAATATTGGCATTCAGTGACCTCAAAAAACTCGGGATAACAAGTTTCAACGATTTCATAATGAATTTCCATAAAACTCCAGGAGACGACGTGCATACCGGGATACCGGGTATTTGCCAGGTACTTCTTACAGTTTCGTCGACTCCATATTCCTATTCAGTGACCTCAAAAACCCCCGAGTATGAAAATTATTGAACTCATTTCCATGATTATTTTATGAGTTGTGAATTTTTATTTTTTAAACATTTTGAGATGCATTTTCTACCTATATACAATTTTCATTTGCCTATATTTATACTACAACATTACAATTTGTCTCCCATGTCAAGTATTTAAGAATTTTCCTGAAGCTATCCCGTATCGAATGCAAAAGGATTCATGACGATCCGTCTTACTTTAAAAAATTTATGGGTTTAGGAGATTTTAGTGCTTTATTTCTTTAGTCAAACCGGCCTTTATTTATTTATTTCTTCGCCTACTGCCTAGATTTTGTAGGAAAAATCTGAATGATTTTATTTTATTTATTTAATATATTTTACGTTTAAACAGAAACTAAGACAAGTCAAAGCTATAAATATCTTTGGTATTATTTTAAATAGGAACAAATTTCCGATAAAATATAAATATAAGGATCACCGACTTATTAAAGCATCTTCTTCCGATCCTTCGATATATTTATGAAATGCCCCTTGATATCTCCTTTAATATCGTTGGGCGATGTGCTCGAATTATTTTCGTATTTTCAAGAAATCGTAGGTTCAAGGTTAACAAACGACAGATCGAAATGAAGTAATAACATGCTATCCTTAAGGTATGTGATTCCCTGTAGAAAGACCCTTTTAATAAAAGAAAGAGGTACAGGATTGGCCTCAAGCAAATTCATTCTCCTCAATCTCGTAAGAAATTATTTTACTTATAAATAATTTTATTGCAACTGAAAGAATTTCGCCGTGAAACGAAAAGAAGAGACTTATTATATTTCAGTTCTTTCAGAGAGCGCCATAAACGCCCTATCTAGTTTCATTCTTATTAGAAATCATCAGAGAGTGTATATGTTACCGGCCAAACCCGATTTCAGGAAAAACTAGTTTGGCCTAGGCCAAACTAGTTTGTCCTAAGCGCGTTAGGATAAACCAGTATGGCCTAGGCCACTCGATTTTATTCGTAAGTGTATCTTTTCTTTTAATTTTTGGAGAAAACCTCATCCTTTTATTTATTATTTTTTATATTATCCACAGAGAACGGCAGTTCTCACCAGTGGCGCACAACACCCCTACAAGCGACACTATATATACACGAAATTTTCGATTTTCTAAACCTGACTGAATGGAAAATTGTGCCACATCCCATCTTAAAGTTTACGAAAGGACTCGTCCATCCATATGTTACTTCTCCATTTTGGTCCAAGGGTGTGGAATTTATGGCCCTTCCCATTTACAGCCTGTTTTTCGTTCTCGTCTCCAAAACTCCCAAAAATTTCAAAAATTTAAGCCCGACCTTTGCGGCTTCTGATAGCATAGATCATTACCTTTCCAACGCATGTTTAATTTTGAAAATCGGTTGTACCATCCAAAAGTTATCGAGCTCAGAAATATGACTCAATTTTTATTTAAAAAATGGAAAATGTTTGTGGATATGTATGTATGTATGTATGTATGTGTGTGGAAAAGTTAAACCGATCTGAATTTTTTTTTCTGTGTTTCAAGAGGGTGTTTGGGCCGATTCAGAACCGGTCTAATTTTTGACTTCTGACTACCCGTAAGTTAGCTAGAGGACTAAGTAGATACAAAATAGCATATTTTTTGGGCGTATATATCTTAGGTTCAAGAAATGACAGGAAAACCGAAAATACACCAAATTAATAGGGTTGAGTTAAGCTTTCAAATTGCCCTTAAGCGATCAAGCTGAAACATACGCACTGCTCACCATAGCCAAAAAACTGAAAAATTAAACTTTGAAAATTTTGGTTTTTCGACAATTACTCAAAATTTCAACCTACGAATTGCGCCAATAACTGAGCGTTTCTAGAAGGACTCAGGACGCGTCTAACGGTGTATACCTTATATCTGGAAAAATTCGAATTTTTAAGTTATAGGGTTCATAAGTATGATCAAATCTATTTCTTATGGGAAAAACGGTTTTTCAAGCTCAATAATTCCTGTAATACGTTCAGTTATCATACTCTATCTTGGATGCATCAGATACTACTTGTCAATACGTTTCAAATTCATGTTTAGTGATCAACATTAGATAAGCCGTTCAGAAATTATAGAGCTCCAAAGGTATAATTAGTCCAGGAACTGACATTTTTCACTTCGCAATTTTTACAGAATGGATAGATTTGTTTAAAAATTTGACAATAAGTAATGGATAGTCCAAGGATCAAAATCTATATGATGCCGAAAGACGCTTTTGCCAAGGGGGTAGTTGCCACCTCATCTCGAGGGTGGAAATTTTTTTTTGTATATTTTGACCTCAAATGCTGGTAAAAATATTAATTATAAACAAAAAATGTTCATTATACATTTTTTTGATAAAATTAATAGTTTTCGATTTATTAGTTATCGAAGCTGTTAGTTTTATATCGGAAAGATTACCAGATAACGGCAGTTCTCGCCAGTGGCGCAGAAATACACCCCCCTACTCGCGACACTATTATATACACGAAATTTTCAATTTTCTAAATCTGACTGAATTGAAAATTGTGCCAACTCCCATCTTCAAGTTCAGAAAAAGACTCACCCATTCATATGTCAACCATCCATTTTGGTCCAAGGGTGTCGATTTTACGGCCCTTCCTATTTAGGGTCTGTTTTTCGTTCTGGTCCCCAAAACTCCCAAAAACTTCGAAAATTTAAGTCCAACCTTTGCGGTTTCTAATAGAACTGATCATTACCTTTCCAACGCATGTCTAATTTTGAAAATCGGTTATACCATTCAAAAGTTATAGAGCTTAGAAATGTGACTCAATTTTTATTTAAAAAAGGGAAAATGTTTGTGGATATGTATGTATGTGTGTTTGAAAGTTAAACCGATTTGATATTTTTTCTCTGTATTTAAAGAGGGGGTCAGGGCCGATTTAGAACCGGTGTAGTTTGTGACTTTTGACCACCCATAAGCCAGCTATAGGACTTTGTAGGTACAAAACGGCATATTTTTTGGGGGTATATATATTCGGATCAAGAAGAGGCATGAGAACCGCAAATATATTAAATCAATAGTGTTGACTTAAGCTTTCAAATGGTGTCCAAGCCGTCAGGATCAGACATACACACGGCTCAGTATAGCCGAAAAACTGAAAAACTAAACTTTGAAAATTTTGGTTTTTCGACAATTACTCAACATTTCAACGTACGAATTGTGCCAATAACTTAGCGTTTGTATCAGGACTCAAGACGAATCTAACGATGTATACCTCATATCCGGGAAAATTCAAATTTTTAGGTTATAGGCTTCATAAATATGATAAAATCTATTTTCTGTGGGAAAAACGGTTTCGAAAGCTAAATAATTCCTGTACCTAATAGCTTCAGTTATCATACTTGACCTTAGATCCATCAGATACTACTGGTCAATACGTTTCAAACTCATGTTTACTGATCAAAATCGGTTAAGCCGTTTAGAGAAGTTATTAAGATACAAAAGTATAATCCAATTAACGATTATTCCCCAAATGGTTTATGAGTTGTAGTGGTTACGACGCTAAATTTGATCTGGCAACGGGCAATCCGACTTCATTTACCGGCCATCTCAATATATTTTTTTTCAATCTATTTCGAATAGAAAAAATCTAGTGTACATTCGATGTACACTAGATGATTTGGGAGATAATGCAACATAGATAATGAAACTTTGAAAAACTCCTGATACAAGAATAAAAAACCGCTAAACGCCGTAAAAATGAGTGGCGCATAAAATATTCCAGCTACAAAAGATCTGATATGAATGTTACGTGGCGCGAAAATGGATTTTCATTTGATGCAAAACAAAATTCCAGTTTTATTTTGAAAGATTTTTCCATAATATTCGCTAAATTTGAAGTAAACGCGCCACAAAAGAGTTTCAAAATTCAAACTGTATCAAAGGTACTCTTTTGTGGCGCGTTTACTTCAAATTTAGCAAATATTATGGAAAAATCTTTTAAAATTAAACTAGAATTTTGTTTTGCATCAAATGAAAATACATTTTCGCGCCACGTAACATTCATATCAGATCTTTTGTAGCTGGAATATTTTATGCGCCACTCATTTTTACGGCGTTTAGCGGTTTTTTATTCTTGTTTAATTATACAAGAATATATTGATTTATAGCATGTATCAATATCGATGTATAATTTTTTTTGCCATCCCTGTTGGGACGTGATTTGGGAATTCCCCGCATGTAAAAGTCCTTACATGTTCGCTAAATTACTTTCGACTCTGCTAAATTGGTTTAGACTAGGCCGTACTAGTTTATCCTGAAGTGTGAGTCTTTATTATATCAGAATAAACTAGTTTGGCCTAGGCCAAACTGGTTTGGCCTGAAGTGTATACCTATTTATATCAGGATAAACTAGTTTGACCTAGGAAAAACTAGTTTGGCCTACGCGCGATAGGAGTTTCTAATATTTCTTTCTCATACTAGTTTATCCTAACGCACTTATAGGCCAAACTAGTTTGTCCTGAAATCGGGTTTGGCCGGAAACATATATATGGATATCTCAGAACAAACTGAAATAAACGGAGCTTACTATATAGTATCGAATCACGATAAAATAACAAGATATGGTTACGCCTTCATGTTGAATTAAAGAAGACTAGGGGAAGTCTATAATTTGCACCTCACTTCCCGTCTGTTCAATGTGGCAATTGCATTTTATTTATTGCAATTCTTTACTTTCTTTTTATTACAGGACATAGATAGCCTTGGTTACACCAGAATTAAACTTGATATCACGCTTGTTAGAACACTAATTCTCGAGTTAGTATTCTGTTCGCCATTTTATCAAGCTAATGACTTTAAAAATGTATAAACATTCTCAATTTCTTTGCAAAACGAAAATGCAGCAGCTGCATAATACTCTGGTTAAAGCGGAGAGTGCAGGAATAGTCTATACCGGTTTCGGAGATCTTTTTCCCCTCATCAGTAAACCCATATCCTCTTCTCTCCGCTTTAACCATCTACCATAGCTTAGGGCCTTCCCGAATTGCAAAGAAAGAAATGTCACGGATGAACTAGGGCCATCTACCGGAAAACAAACTAAGTTGTCAATCGAAGCAGCGCAGAAAACGACAATAAATATCGTCTCCGTACCACCAGATTGACAACAGGTGGAATACTTTCTTTGGTTACACCTCCTGAGAGTTATCTAATGACTTTACTATAATATAGGAACCTCAAAATTTGGTGAATGATTGGATATTATTGAGTTAAACGAGCTGGGTGGCATTTAGTGTTCTTCTTCTCGAAGCGCCTATTCGTGACGAATGTTGCCGATCATTATGGCAATCTTTATCTTATATGAAGCAGCGCGGAAATGCTGCACATATGTTATGTTGAACCAGGTTCTGAGGTTTTTTAACCAGGATGTTATTCTTCTTCCTGCACTCCAGCAGTGGAAGCGTACAGGTTGATGATGATGATGATTTAATAAATCCGTCCGGACTCAGTGATTTATGTGGCTCAAATGAATTTACGTCCCATTCAACTTTATTTCAATCCAGCAGTTTGAGCACATCCACCTTGATCACATGCCAATGTTCTCTAGAACCGGAAAGTTTAGTCTCCTGCATAATAGGTTGCCTACCTTTTGTCTAGTGGTATAATTTTAATTTCACATTCAGGAACATGCACTCCAAAAAGATTTTTCAGGGTCTTTTGATGAGTAATATAGTTGGACTTGTTTCTTATAGCAGGCTATCCAGAAAGTACGTTTCGTTTTGGAATAGAAAAAACACAAGAACAAGATAGAAATTTTATTATTTACATTTGAAAGCGACACTCAAATACTATTTTTCTACATAATCTCCCAACACATTCAGGCACTTATCATAGCGGGGAACTAGCTTTAAAATACCATTGTCATAAAATTCTCCAGCCTGAGACTTCAACTAGGTGTTCAACTCCGTCCCGTAGATCAGCATCGTCATCAAGGCGCTGCGTTGCAAGCCATGTCTTCATTACTCGAAACAGGTGGTAGTCGCTAGGTGCAATATCAGGACTATACGGCGGATGAGGAGAGGAAACACCTGCCACTTGAATTGAAGAGACAAGTTTATCAGTTAGAATGCTTGGCCGTCCACTTCGTTCTTTATCGTGCACATTGGCTCGGCCATTCTTGAATTTAATGCACCATTGACTCACTCCACCTTCAGAGATCATATTGGTCCCATAAACAGCACACATTTTGCGATAAATTTTAATTGGTTTGTTGTTTTTAGGCAACTTCTTCTTTTTCACAATCTTTAGCGGCTCACAACTAGCGGGGCTTTCGATCGCGGCACACATGTCAAACAACTGTTGTAAAATAACGAGAAGAGACAGTGGGTGCATTCAGCAGACACAATCGCTAACTAATCGATTAGTGATTTTCTGCTGAATGCCACATAAATTGTGGCATTCAGCATGTAAGTCACAAATCGATTACTAATCGATTAGTTAGCGATTGCGTCTGCTGAATGCACCCAGTGACTTCGCGCTCGCATGGCTGGCTGAACAGCTACTGAACGGAGGAACGCGAACGCCACGACGGTAAGATGGTCGCGCTAGCTCCGTCCCAAGCTGCTACGGATCAAAACGTAACGAAATTTATGGATAGCCCTCGATATAAAAATAAGTGCGCAATTCAACCATTTATTAAAAAATATTCCTTATTTTATTCATTACCGTCTGAAAGTTTGATTAATTAATTTCAATAGTACTATATTATTTTGACTGTTTCAGTCGTTTTATGAACTATCAACTACATATTAGTTCAACTATCTACTATATCAGTATATTTAGTAGAATCTTGTATCTGGGTTATGTATAAAAAAGTACAATAATACGTCAAAAATTGATAACGTAATTAGTAGCACTTACGTTTTACACATAAAAAAAACTTTAAAATATGCATATAACTCTAAAATTGAATTTATTCCTACAAGGACCTACATCCAATTAGTTACAATAATAAATTCAGATTTAGAAAAATATTTTAGCAAATCACCCTTAACGATGCTTCAACCTCCTTCGAGTAATCGATTGAATTAAGTGGAAGGAACTCGATAAAATCTTTTTTTATTTTCAATAGGAATTAGAGATAAGCTTTCGTTCGTGATTAGTTCTTTCTCCGAAACCGGAGCAAGTGGGTTTTAAAGTACAACTTTGGTTTTAACAGCTTGGGAATGTTATATAAAAAGATTGGAAAAATTTGTGCTAATCAGCAGAAACAATAAACACATTAAAACAATTGTACTAAAATAACAATCAAGACGCACTAGAAATAAACAAACCAAGACACTTCAATGTTACGAGGAGCACTCCTAAATCATAATTTGCAATGTTTGCAAAGTTTATACATTGTAAATCATGATTACATTGTAAATCATGATTCCAGGGGGCTCCTAGTAACATTGAAGTGTCTTGGTTTGTTTATTGCTAGTGCATCTTGATTGTGATTTTAGGATAAATACTATGAAGATATTTTGGGAAATCACGTTTATATGTCATTGGATTCTGGATTCTGCTAAATATCTATTTGAAAAACACAGTAGTAAAGCCATTTGATAAAACAATATCTAACGTATATCGATAATACAGTAACGATGTAACACATGCCGGTCGCATATGTACAGATGCTAGCGTGTGAAGACACCAGAGTGTTAAAATCAGTTAGGGTTTGGAAAAACAGTACATTTACAGATGCTAGCGTGTGTTGGCACCAGAGTGTTGAAACCAGCTAGCTTTTTTAGTGGATATACATGCACAGATGCGAACGACTATTGACATTGATTTTATACAGTGAGGACGTTCGAGTTGGAATAAATTTATTATCTCGTGAATGGGTGAATTTGGAGAGAAATCCTGAGACACGTCTATTTTTATTTTTAAATTATGACTTTTTGGCATATATATATGCCAATATATATATATATATATATATATATATATATATATATATATATATATATATATAAACATGAGATGTAGATCCTTGAAACACACTCAGTGATCAAAAGATCCAAGGTTAATGGTTTGACGACCATTCGAAAAGAGGGCGAAACACATTTCTAAGAACTGGTGTTTGGATCTTTGATTCTATTCAAAAAATTTTTCCCAACCCGAAATGGTGGATGTGTGAATTGTTCGTAAGGGGATTTTTCCACATTCTCTATTTCATCTGTTTGATTTTTATATATATATATATATATATATATATATATATATATATATATATACGAATTTCACTATTTTTGGGTATAGAAGTCAAACTGGGGCCTTAAAGTACACTATTATCCAATATTCAAGCTTTCGGAAATGTTTATTTCCTTTCTCAAGAATTTCTACAATGCAATAAGATAAAATTTAGAAAACATGTATGAAAGAATAAAAAATATTAATGAGTAACTTTATACTGATATATACAGTGCTGTTTTTGTAACAATATAGGTTCCGGTACGCAATGTTCTGGAGGGTCTTGGAAGTGTTCATAAGGGGGGTCCGCCCCCGGAAAAACTTTTTAAATTTAGCATCAATAAGGGCGTTTTAAAGTTATTTGGGAGCAAGGAAAAAATTCAGGAATTTGTCTATAATTTTGTTGTTTTTTTTTTATTTTTCCCAAAAGGTACCGGTACGGCGTACCGGCGCGTACCGTCACAAAAACAGCACTGTATATATATATATATATATATATATATATATATATATATATATATATATATATATATATATATATATATATATATATATATATATACTAGTGACGTCATTCATCTGGGCGTGATGACGAAATCGATGGTTTTTTTAAATGAGAGTAGGGGTTGTGTGATAGCTCATTTGCTTGATTATTTAATTCTGTATTCAGTAATATAAACAATAACGTAATTATTTAAACAGGGTGTACAACAATTTTTTTATTAAATTAATTTACACAAAAAGAAGAATGTAAACAATTTAATTAATTCAAAATACATTTACTGTTGTCAGAAGAACAGGTAATAATGTTTATTTCGCAGATAAACATTGCTTTTCGCCTAAATTCAATGTTCAAACTGCTAAGTGACAGGTGGGTGGCAATTTTAACATTTAATTTAAGCCAATGTTTTTGTAAAATAAACATTTTTTCTGTTTTCTAACAGCACAAAAATATATTTTGAAATAAATGAATTACATACATTCTTCTTTTTTATCAATTAATTTAATTAAAAAAAATTTTTTGGATACCCTGTAGAAATTATTATGTTAACGTTTATATTACTGAATAAAGAATTAAATAACCTTTTAAATTAGCTATCACACGACCCATACTCTCATTTAAAGAAATCATTGATTACGTCCCCACGCCCAGATGGATGACGTAACTAATATGATGTATATGCCAAAAGGTCATAATTTAAAAATAAAAATCGATTTGTCTCAGGATTTCTCTTCAAATTCTCCACTTTAGAAGGTAATGCATTTATTCCTACTCAAACGTCCTTACTGTATACCTACCTACTTCTGTGGAAAGATATTTGACTGATTTAGGTATTAATAAATAATTAAACGTTGTTGGGATATGATCAATATAAATATATTAACACAAAAGAACAACATAAAAAATAATACTAGGTTAATGAGCAGATCCATGCCCTTTAGCGTTAGGTTGGTTCTGTGTGATGTTTCTCATCAGGTTTCTACTTCTTTTTTTCCTTTTGTTGCCTCGGTTTTGAACGGACGTCCAGATTGAAAAAAAAATAAGAAGAAACCTGATATTAAACATTACTCATAACCAACCTAACGCTAATGTCATAATCATAAAGGTCATGGATCAGCCCATTAACCTAATATTATTTTTTATGTTGTTATTTTGTGTTAATATATTTATATTGTTCAACTCCCAACAACGTTTAATTATTTATTAATACCTAAATCACTTAAATATTTTTCCACAGAACTAAGTAGCTGGTTTCAACACTCTGGTCTCCAAATCTGTTTGATTTCAACACCCTGGTGCCTACACACGCTAGCATCTGTAAATGTACTGTTTTTCCAAACCCTAACTGATTTCAACACCCCGGTGTCTACACACACTAGCATCTGTAAATGTACTGTTTTTCCAAACCCTAACTGATTTCAACACCCTGGTGTCTACACACGCTAGAATCTGTAAATGTACTGTTTTTCCAAACCCTAACTGATTTCAACACCCTGGTGTCTACACACGCTAGCATCTGTAACTGTACTGTTTTTTCAAACCCTAACTGATTTCAACACCCTGGTGTCTACACACACTAGCATCTGTAAATGTACTGTTTTTCCAAACCCTAACTGATTTCAACACCTTGGTGTCTACACACGCTAGCATCTGTAAATGTACTGTTTTCCAAACCCTAACTGATTTCAACACCCTGGTGTCTACACACGCTAGCATCTGTAAATGTACTGTTTTTCCAAACCCTAACTGATTTCAACACCCTGGTGTCTACACACACTAGCATCTGTAAATGTACTGTTTTTCCAAACCCTAATTGATTTCAACACCTTGGTGTCTATACACGCTAGCATCTCCCTGGTGTCTACACACGCTAGCATCTGTAACTGTACTGTTTTTTTCAAACCCTAACTGATTTCAACACACTGGTGTCTACACACATTAGCATCTGTAAATGTACTGTTTTTCCAAACTCTAACTGATTTCAACACCTTGGTGTCTATACCCTATTCCACGAACATACGCCTGTTTTGGATTACTTCGACAACGAATATTTTATTGCGCAAAATAAGAAGAACGAAAGTAAATTGCAAATTACATTGTTGTTCATTGGAATAATTATTAGCGCCATTTACTTTCGTACTTTTTATGTTGCACAGTAAAATATTCGTTGTAAAAGTAATCCAAGACAGGCGTATGTTCCTGGAATGGCCCATATACACGCTAGCATCTCCCTGGTGTCTACACACGCTAGCATCTGTAACTGTACTGTTTTTTCAAACCCTAACTGATTTCAACACCCTGGTGTCTACACACACTAGCATCTGTAAATGTACTGTTTTTCCAAACCCTAACTGATTTCAACACCTTAGTGTCTACACACGCTAGCATCTGTAAATGTACTGTTTTTCCAAACCCTAACTGATTTCAACACCCTGGTGTTTACACACACTAGCATCTGTAAATGTACTGTTTTTCCAAACCCTAACTGATTTCAACACCTTGGTGTCTACACACGCTATCATCTGTAAATATGCTTCCCGGTCTAAAAGATTTCTGTTAAAACAGTAGAAGGATTGAAGTGAAGTATTGAGTAAAAAAAGTGCAAATTAAATATAAACTATCGATGGCTTAGTGTGAAAACCTCGTATCTAATTTTTTTTCGAAAATGACATTTTGGTGGTTTTAGTTTGAAAACCTTGTATCTCACGATTTACAACTGTTAGAAAAAATACAAATACACTAGACTACTAGACTATTTTCTACAGTCGAAAAAAGAAACCACGTATATCAATAATTGCTCTCTTGATTTAGTGTGAATACCACGTAGGTATATTTATAACCAAGAATTTGGTACTTAATTTGGAGTGTTTGTTTGAGAGATTCGACTTGCAGAAATGTTTTTTGTGAACAACAAAAGGTAGTCCGTCACATATAAACATTTTATGAACCTTAACCCGCGAGTAGTCGCGCCGTTAGATAGAATCTCACATTTTATCCTTTTTCGCGATGACTTGATTAAAAATTTTGCAATTTTGAAAAAAATTCGTAAGTGCCTCGAGGAACGGTATAGTAATGTAGGAATTTTTTTTTTTTTTTTTATTTATTTATTTTTTCTTCTTCTTCTTTTTGTGGAATTTATGGCTATGGGGAGAGCAAATTAGCTTTAATAATTGTTAGAAATAATATTTCTAACATAAGAAGTAAATAAAAATACTATAAAATAAAAATTTGTTGTAAATCCATATTTAAATTCGTATTTTGAGATAGAATCTAACACGCGACTATTCACGTTACAGAAGTGAGCGCGACTACTCCCGGGTTAAACCAAAAGATTTGTATTGTATCGACCTAGTATTTGGAGGTATGCAATAAGCTATGAACCACAACCTCATTTGAGATGAAAAACACGTATATCAAGATATACGAGGTTATCATAGTTACTTGGGCAAAAGCTCTATATACGGCAAGGATATTTACGTGTTTTTCATAGTTAATATTTGTATTTCCAATTTAATAGCAACATTTGACACTTTTAGCTCTGTGTCAATATCAAATATTTGTCTCAATGTGCTCGAATTAAAAATATGTAACGTAATTTTTGTTTTTAGGTTATATTATGCAGAAAATCAGTTTTTGGCCTCTCCTGTAAAATTGTAATTTATTGAGATACGAGGTTTTCACACTAAGCCATCGCTATGCCATTATTGGTCTGACAATGTTTTCTAAATTCTGCTTTTCATTTCTCTCCCGATATGTTTATTTCTCCATATTGTGTCATTCAGGCTACCTGCGGCTCTGTTTGTTCTACTCACTGGATCTTTCACTTTCTGTTTTGAGCTTTCCGTAAATTTGTAAGATTGTTGATATAACCATACATTTTGTCTTTTTTGGGGAAAGTAACATGTTAAATTGTCTGGCGGTTATACTAATTTGGTGCAGCTTACGTTGTACATCATCTTTACTTTGAGAGATTAGTAGTTGTTATTTTCCCTTTTGGTATTGTGACGCTATTTATAACAGTCTGCTCACAGATTGGCCTATCCTGACTGAACAATCTAGTCGTTACTGGAGAACGCGCGAAACAGCTATTCCTTTTCCACGGCGTTCGGGGCGAACTCTGCCGAAGTATATATAGGACTGAAATTCAAGCACAGGCCAGTCAGTCAATGAACGAGCCGCGACGCGTAATATAATTGTACTCGATTCGGATTTAATGAAATGTATATATTAGTTATCGAAGTTAATTAAATCATAAATTTGAGTTGTAAATAAATTAGATGTGTTAGTTGGTGTTATTTGTAGTTAGTAAAATAAATAAGTGATGTAAATAAAATAATATAAGTAAGTCTTCCTTTATTTAAATTAAACTTAGTGCCAAAAAATATAAATAAATAAAATAGTAGAGTCAATCGCGTAACAAAATGGTGCAGAAGTGAGGATACTTGAAATACATAAATTTAACGTAAATTTTCGGTTTAAATAGAGTGTGGAACTTTTAAAAATAAATAAAATATAAATCGTAATAAATAAAGTGTGTGACAATGTCTTCACAACATAAGAAAATCACTGAATTGATCGTTAAGGAGCTCCGCAACCAGTTAGAAGAGAGAGACATGGACACTACTGGGAAAAAGGCTGATCTAGTCGAACGTCTAAAGAACGCTCTTCAAGAAGAGGGCCAAGATCCAGAAACCTATTTGTTTGAAGACAAGCATGCTGCTTTGATTTCGTCAATTACATCGTTGGAGAACAAAGTTTCGACAGACATTACGTCGTTAGAGACCAAAGTTTCTAGTGAAATCTCCCAAGTTTCCTCGGATGTTTTGAAAGTTTCTACAGACATTACATCGCTAGAGAACAAAGTCTCGACAGACATTACATCGTTAGAACATAGAGTTTCTAGTGATATTTTGAAAGTTTCGGGTGATATTTCATCCCTTTAAAGCAAGATGACTGACAAGATCTCTAAAGTCACTTCGGATTTTGACGACAAGATATCGTCCATAAAATCTACTTTTGAGGAAAAGATCAAGGAATTAGAAAAGAAAATGGAGGAAACGGAAAAAGCAGACAAAGGGATGGAACCCATCTTAACAGACATTAAAGATGATGAAACCAAATACAAATTGGACCCACGGTCGATAGTTGAAGGGAGTGTAGGTCATGCTCGTGTTAAGGTGCCAAATTTCGACGGAAAGTCATCATGGAACAACTACATGAAACAGTTCGAATCTGCGGCCAGAGCGAACGGATGGTCCGAAAAAGAAAAAGCTGTAAACCTCACTATTGCTCTTCGAGGCGACGCTTTGGATGTCATCCAGACCATAGCCGTAGAGGAGACAGATGACTTCGAGCAGCTGAAGAAGAGACTGAATATGCGATACGGGCACGAACATTTAGAGCATGTCTATCAGTCGCAGTTTAAAAATCGAAGACAAAAGAAAGATGAAGCTCTTCAAGAATACGAGGTCGATATTGCCAGGTTGGTACGATATGCATATCCAACAGCTCCCGAAGACATGATGGAAAAGTTGGCTGTTCAAACATTCATTGATGGCCTTCGTGATCATGAAATGCAAAGAACACTGCGATTAGCTCGTCACAAGACGCTGGTTGATGTCTTGTCTGCCGCCCTCGAATACGAATCAGCTACCCAGGCCTCTGGCGGGTACAGTAAAGTTAGGACTGTGAAAGAGGAAGAGGATGAAGACAAATTGGACCAGATTGTCAATATGATAAAGGGCATTTCATACAAGAAAACAAAGACCATAAGGTGCTGGAATTGTGGGGAAATGGGACACGTACGGAGTTCATGTAAGTACCCTAGGTACAATAACAGTCAAGAGACTCACCAGCAGGAAAACTAGAACGGGTCGGCCTTAGGGGGGCAGCTTCGACCCGCAACTTTTCCAAAGACCCTCTCATACTAATAGCTTCTTTGAAATGTCGTGAAGATAGTGTATATGTGGATGGAGAAATAAATGGTAAAAAGTATACATTGTTGGTAGATACCGGAGCGACCAGGACCATTATACGACCGTCAGTTTTAAACAGCCGTAAGAAACTCTTACCAACGAGGTTGCGACTGCGGACTGCCACAGGTGAAAACGCCAACACCCATGGAGAAATCCAGATACAATTAGGGATTGGAGCAGAAAAGTTCGTCCATACTGTCATAGTTGCAGACATCGAAGAAGATGTTATATTAGGAATGGACGTAATGAATTTGCATGGATTTCAATTGGATTTTAAGAATAGGGTAATCAAAGTTGGCAACGAGGAGGTATTTCTTCATCCACATGATGACAGAACTGTGCTAGCAGCCATTAAAGAAGATACAGTTGTGCCTGCGAGGAGTGAAACGATCATCGTAGCGCGGCTACAGGGAACTGTAGAAGAAGGAACGCCTGTTATGATGGAGCCATGGAACCACGATGAAGAGGTTGGCCGAGGAATAATAATTGGAAAGGAATTGGTTACTTCTGCTAAAGAAATTCCCGTGAGATTGATTAATGTCAATGACTACCCGGTGACCATCAAGAAGGAGACAAAAGTAGGAACTTGTGTACCCGTGACGTCCATAATCCGTCAGACAACAACATCAGATAATTCCAACGACAAGTTCGACCAAATGGTTGCAGTTGCAGGCCAATCTCTGAATCAAGTGGAGAAAAGGAAATTAAGGGAATTTCTTAGGCAATATCGTGACATATTCGTACCGAAAGGAGGAAAGACAGGAAGAACGACAGTTGTCAAACATAAAATTGACACTGGTACCGCTAGGCCAATTCGTCAATCAGCTCGACGATTACCACAGGCGAAGAGAGAGGAAGCTGAAAGGATTGTTCAAGAAATGAAGAAAGACGGGGTGATAGAAACTTCTACGAGCCCATGGGTCTCTCCGGTGGTCCTGGTCAAGAAGAAAGATGGAACTACGAGGTTCTGTGTGGACTACCGTTTGTTGAACAATGTTACCAAGAAAGATAGTTATCCTCTGCCTCGGATCGACGACACGTTGGACACATTAGCTGGAAGTAAATTGTTTTCTACGTTGGACTTGAAGTCTGGATATTGGCAGGTAGAAATGGATCCAGTGGACAAAGAGAAGACGGCCTTTACGACAGGATCTGGATTATGGGAATTCAACGTTATGCCGTTTGGACTCTGTAATGCTCCTGCGACATTTGAGAGGCTGATGGAAAATGTGTTGAGAGGGTTATCTTGGAAAACATGCCTGGTGTATTTAGACGACATAATCGTTTTGGGGGAGACGTTTGAAGACCACCTGAAGAATTTAGAAGACGTTTTTAATCGACTTAAAGCTGCCCAGTTAATGTTAAATCCCAAGAAATGCCAGCTATTTCAAAGTAAAGTCAATTATTTAGGCCATATAGTCAGCAAAGAAGGAGTGGCCGTGGACAAAGGAAAAATCGATTCCATTAAGGAATGGCCTGAACCAACTGATAAACATCAAGTGAGAAGTTTTCTGGGACTATGTACTTACTACCGGAGGTTCATTAAGAAGTTTGCAGATATCGCTAAGCCATTAACGCGACTTACAGAGGAAGCAAGAGATTATTGCTGGGATGGAGACTGCCAAACGGCCTTTGAAACTTTGAAGAGGCATTTAATTACAGCGCCAATATTAGGGTATCCACTGCCAGAAGGAGAGTTCATCTTAGATACGGATGCAAGTAATGTGGAAATTGGAGGAGTGCTGTCGCAGATACAAGGAGGACAGGAACGAGTCCTTGGATATTTTAGTAAAGTGCTTTCAAAACCTGAACGAAATTATTGCGTCACGAGAAGAGAACTTCTAGCAGTAGTAAAATCAGTGGAACACTTCTATCAATACCTCTACGGAAGGAAGTTTCTAATCCGAACCGACCATGCCGCCCTTAAATGGTTAATGCAGTTTAAAAATCCAGAGGGTCAGATAGCCAGATGGATTGAACGACTTCAAGAATATGATTTCAAGATCGAGCATCGGGCCGGAGTTAGCCACAGAAACGCTGATTCTCTATCTAGAAGACCGTGTCCAGCAGAATGTTCCCATTGCAACAAAACAGAGTCGAAGGAAGCAGCAGTACTAAGAACAACAGTGGTCAACGACGAGTGGACGCCTACCAAGATCAAGGAAGAACAAGAAAAAGATCCAGTTTTACAGAAGATTCGAAAATGGAAAGAAGAAAATCGTCGACCATCTTGGCAAGAAATATCAAGCCTAGGCTCAGTAGTTAAGACGTATTGGGCCCAGTGGGACTCATTTATCTTGGAAGACAGCTTGCTTAAACGAGTAATAGAAAATGATGATGGTTCAGTGAGGAGAACACAGTTGGTGATTCCAAAGAGCAGAGTAGCCGAAGTACTTCGTCAGTTACACGACAGTCCATCAGGAGGGCATTTTGGTGTAAAGAAGACCCTTCAGAGAATTCGGGAACGATTTTATTGGATGAATAGTTCCGACGATGTGAAGGACTGGTGTAAGAAATGTACTACCTGTGCTACAAGTAACGGACCCTACCGGAAAAGAAAGGCTCCTATGAGACAATACAATGTTGGAAGTCCGTTTGAAAGAATAGCTTTGGATATTGCCGGGCCATTTCCAGAAAGTGACAATGGATGCAAATACATGTTGGTGGTAATGGATTACTTCACGAAATGGGTTGAGATCTACGCAATTCCAGACCAGAAGGCCGCCACTATTGCAGATGTGCTAATCAGAGACTGTATCAGCCGATTCGGAGTACCTCTGGAGATCCATAGTGACCAAGGAAGAAACTTTGAGAGCGATCTATTTCAAGGAATCTGTGATAAACTAGGCATGAAGAAGACAAGAACCACGGCCTATCACCCGCAATCGGATGGAATGGTGGAGCATATGAATAGGACAGTCGGCAAGTATTTGACAAAGATGGTGTCCAATCATCAACGAGACTGGGACCAGTACCTTCCGTTCTTCGCAATGGCCTATAGATCTGCTGTTAATGAATCAACTGGCCAAACACCAGCAAAAGTCCTATTTGGACGTGAGATGCGTCTACCCTGTGATCTAGAGTTTGGATGTCGACCTGGAGAAGATGTTGCTGGTGAGGATTACGTGAATGAATTACGAAGAAGAATGGACGATATACATGAGTTGGTCCGTTCTAATCTTCAGATCGCTAGCGACCGAATGAAGAAACGATACGATACCCAAGCTGAGAAGGGATGTTTCAAGGAGAACGACAAAGTCTGGCTTTATAATCCAAAGAAGCGAACAGGTTGTTCTCCCAAGTTGCAGCAGTTCTGGGAAGGTCCGTACCTCATTGTCAAGAAAATCAATGACGTTATCTACCGAATAAGCAAGATTCCTAGGGGAAAGCCGATGATAGTCCACCATAACCGGTTGGCGCCGTACGAGGGAGACCATGACGTAGATGAAGAAGTGGAAGTCAACCAAGTTCGAGAAATACCTGACCTTACCTTTGAAGAGTTCATGGGTGCCTACGGAGGTACCGGTAAAGCAAGACATGGTGTTACCACTGAAGAAAAGCGAGATCTTCTCGCACTTCCCGATGACTATTCGCTGGCCCATACTATCCCGGCCAGTATCAAAGACGCACGAGGGTTGGCATCCGCCTTCCGAAGGAAGTTTGGTCGAGTTGCAGAACTTCAATGCCAACTGCCAGCTCCTGGCAAAGCATTGAAACTCCAAGATGCATCACGTTACCTATTCTATCTGGTAACAAAAGACACTGTCCATGACCAACCTACCTACCAAGATGTATGGGATGCATTAATTCAATTGAGAGAGCACGTGTTGGAGTCCGACGTGCAAAAGTTAGCCATGCCAAAGTTAGAATGCCGCCAATTAGACTGGAGAGTTATCCGAAATATGGTAGAAGAAATTTTCCAAGACACCGAGGTCCAGGTGTTAGTCTGTTGCAATCCGCATAGTTACTGGTGCGGAGAGAAGACCGTCCCCTGTCACTTTTATACAACTGGGAGTTGTAAAAGAGGGTCCAGTTGCAGATACCAGCATCCAGTTCCAGTCCCGACAAGGTTCCAGGAGGAACCATCTTTTAAGGAGGGGGCAATGTGACGCTATTTATAACAGTCTGCTCACAGATTGGCCTATCCTGACTGAACAATCTAGTCGTTACTGGAGAACGCGCGAAACAGCTATTCCTTTTCCACGGCGTTCGGGGCGAACGCTGCCGAAGTATATATAGGACTGAAATTCAAGCACAGGCCAGTCAGTCAATGAACGAGCCGCGACGCGTAATATAATTGTACTCGATTCGGATTTAATGAAATGTATATATTAGTTATCGAAGTTAATTAAATCATAAATTTGAGTTGTAAATAAATTAGATGTGTTAGTTGGTGTTATTTGTAGTTAGTAAAATAAATAAGTGATGTAAATAAAATAATATAAGTAAGTCTTCCTTTATTTAAATTAAACTTAGTGCCAAAAAATATAAATAAATAAAATAGTAGAGTCAATCGCGTAACAGTATCCTCATTTAGTTCTTATTTTTTACATATCACGTATGGATTACATTACATCCATGATTAGGTCAAACTATATAGAACTCTGGAATCCCCTATTTTATCCTATTGCCAGCTTCAATTGGGTCAGTAAGTTCTTCTATCTTCACTTTTATTGTATTAGTCTGGTACACATTTTTGATCGTTTTGATTATTCCTGGAGGTTTCTGTCGTACGTACAATAAATGGAGGTCTCAAATAAATTATTAAGGTCCACGCCACGAGACATAAATAAGCCGGTTTATTGTATTCTAATGATTTCTTTTGAACTTGCCTCATTACAAATATAGCGTCGATGCATGATCTTCCCGACCTTAAACCTTATTCGTCTGCTAATTTTGTAAGTTCATTCAGTTTGTTTCACTTTGGTTGTTAATTTTAATGTTGCGTTCAATAAATTAATTCCTCTGTAATTAATGAAGATAGATATTAGGAAGCTTGATCTCTATTCTTGTGGTATTCTGTTTTGTTCTATTCTCTTTTCTATTAGTTTTAATAGTTGTTTGGTCAGATCTTCTCCTCCGTACTTTAGGAGTTCATTCGATATTATGTTCTCTCCTGGTGATTTTCTATTTTTTAATTTCCTTATTGCTTCTTTTACCTCTTCCTCCTCAATGTTTATTTCTCCGTTTGTCGTCATTTCAGGTGTTGGTAGTTCATTACGTCACCTTTAGCAAATAGAGATCGAAAGTAGCCTGTACATATTTCTGATTGTGTTTCGTTTTTGTTAGTTCGTTCATCTCTTTCCTTTGTCCTCTGATTCTTTTCCATATTTCTTTTTGTGTTCCGTAGAGGTCGTGTTTCATCTGTTTTGAGCTCTCTCTAAACCATGGGATTTTCTTTTTTGATATACTAGTATTCGTCACTTTCGTCTCTCTAAGTGATTCTGTTGCTGCATTAATTATGTTATCATTGAGTTTTTCCCAGCTTTTCTAGACGTTATCGTTCTCTAATATTTTATTCTCAACAGTCTTCCCTGATATTCTTTTTTCGTATAATTATTCCATGTATTCCGTATATACTCCTTTGGCTCTGATTTTTGTTTTGTGTCGGTGCTGCTCTCTTCGGTGTCTTCTTCTTCTTTTTCTTTTTGTATAGACATGACTCTGTCTGTTTTTTCAATGTGCCTCTAGTAAGTTGTCGTTCCATCGTTTTCGTGGCCTTCCCACTGATCGTCTTCCTATTGGGGAACCGTCTCTCGCTGTCCTGACTACCCTATTTGTTGTCATTCAGCTTATGTGGTCATTCCATTCTATTCTTCTGATTCTTACCCAGTTATTAATGTACTTCTAGCTCTGTCCCATAGAGTCTTACCATCGATTTTTCGAAGGGTTTTCATCTCCGCTGTTTCGAGCAATCTTTTTGTCCTCTCTGTGTCGGGTCGTGTTTCTGTCGCGTATGTCATTATGGGTCTGATGACTGTTTTGTAAATTCTGCCTTTCATTTCTTTTCCGATATTTTTATTTCTCCATATTGTGTCATTCAGGCAACCTGCGGCTCTGTTTGCTCTATTCACTTGATCTTCCACTTCTGTTTCGAGCCTACCGTAGCTAGATAGTGTGATGCCTAGATATTTAAACTCCATCACTTGTTCTATTATCTGACCTTTCAGCTCCAATTTACATCTTATTGGGTCTGCTGTTATACCATGCATTTTGTCTTTTTTGAGGAAATTAACATGTTAAATTTTCTGGCGATTATGTTAAATTGGTGCAGCATACGTTGTAAATCATCTTCACTTTGAGAGATTAGTATTGCATCGTCCGCATAGCAGATTATTTTAAGTTGTTTTTCTCCAATTTGGTATCCTTCTTTAGTTCTTACTTTTTTATTATTTCGTCCATGATCAGATTGAACAATAAAGGACTCAAGGAATCCCCCTGTCTTATACCATTGCCGGCTTCAATTGGGTCAGTTAGTTCATCTTCCACTTTTACTTTTATTGTGTTGTTCTGGTAGTTGTTTTCTATCGTTTTAATTATTCCCAGAGGTACCCTCTCTCGAGTATAACAAGTGGATAACGTCCTTTAAGAGCAGCAAAGATCAATGTTAAAATTACAGAGGAATTGCGGTAAACAGCACAATAAGTAGGATGTATGGGAAACTTATTAAGAACAAAATAGAAAATGACTATAGAGATTACGAAGCAGAGAAGCAAGCTGTCTTTAGAGTTGGGCGGTCCACAGTAGACCACCTGTACTCTATTACGCAAGTTATTGAGAAAAAAACAGCCGTCAATAAAGAAGTTCACCTGGTATACGTAGACTTACAAAAAGCATATGACAGTGTGCGCCTCAGCAAACTATGGTCAACCCTACATCAAACCAACATTAAACATGGTCTTATCAAAGCAGTCCAAATTCTCTATAATGGAACGACTGCAAAAATTAAAACTGGATCAAGGATGTCTGAGGGATTTAAGGTCACGAAAGGATTGAAGCACGGTTGTTGTATTTCGCCTACCCTTTTTAAAGTTTATCTGGAACAAGCACTCAAGCTGTGGAAAAGAAAATGTAATGGCATGGGAATCCCTATCAATGACGACACAACACTATACACTTTATGTTTCGCTGATGACCAAATTCTGATTGCTCAAGATCATGACGACTTAAGTTACATGACGCGGAAGCTAATAGAAGAATATAATAAATGTGGTCTCGAAGTCAACATGAAGAAAAATGAAGCCATGTGTATTGGAGGAACAAAGCAGTCCATTACATTAGACGATGGGGTAGAGATTAAACACTGCGATGAATACAAGTACCTGGGCATGAAGATAACTCAAGATGGAACATTCGATGCTGCTATAAAAGACAGAAACATGCAGGGTAGAAAAGCCATATCCATTATGAACGGCATTCTGTGGGACCAGACAATATCTATAGCGAACAAACAGCTCATATACAATAGCATACTTAAAAGTATAATCACATATGGCAGTGAAGTTTGACCACTGAAACAAAGAGCGCAGAAAATGTTACTAGTAACAGAAATGGACGTCTGGAGAAGAGCAGCAGGCAAATCAAGAAGAGATCGGATACCGAACGAGAGAATACGATAAATGATGGGAGTAACACATACAATAATTGATGACATAAAAACAAAACAACTGGTATGGTACGGCCATGTACAGAGAATGCCAGATGACAGGATCCCTAAACAGATTTTGGCATGGACAACACAAGGGAGAAGAAAAAGAGGAAGGCCGAGAAGAAGCTGGAGGGATGGAATTGAAAAAGAACTAGAGGAAAGAGAAATCCCTCCAGGTCTATGGTTACACAGAGAAGAATGGCGATTAGGAGTCGGAAGGCGTCGGAGAACGCTGTAAACCGATAGTAGTAGTAGTAACGTCCTTTAATGTGACCCTGTCAAATGCTTTCTTAAGTTCCACGAAACATAAATATGCCGGTTTGTTGTATTCCAACGATTTCTCTTGAACTTGCCTCATTATAAATATAGCGTCAGTGCATGACCTTCCCGACCTAAAACCTTGTTGTTCTTCTGCTAATGTTATAATTCACTCCTGGGTATGAAGTATTTAATGATGATTATTATTTTACATAAATTACTAGGCTATGGTACTTCTTCAGTTTTTTGAGGAATTTTCGAAGGTTTTCTGAAGACTAAAATACGATGCATCTATTTTTGTCCACGAATTAATATGCAACACGCAAATATGCATGAAGAAAATGAGTCTGTCTTCTTTCAGTAATAGATATTTTCATTCACTTGACCATAAATTAGTGCACTTAACGTAAACTGAGTACCTGAATTTAAGTACTTCAGAGGGCTGTAGCTTGAGAATAATAGTTTTTCAGACCGAGGTGCCATGGACTTTTTAATCTACTCATTGAGGACTATCATTGACCAAAGTTTCGTTAAATTTGACCGGGACCACTTTTCCATAAGGAGTGTTGTGGGGTCCTTTATGGCCATATTACCTCTAAAATTGTTATTCTTATGAGCTTTTATTATAGTGGTTAAAAATCCAGAAAAGAGGAAGGAGTAATAGCAATGAAAACATTAATTCAAAGGGCGCGTCAGAGATAATTCCCACTAATATAGATTTAATATTCACTTGACTACGTTCAAAACCCTTAACTAAATTGCCGTGAGTTCAGAAATCTGAAAATAAGTAAAGCATGTTTTCATGATTAACTTCGAAATAAGCATAGTCTGCATTAAAATTTCATTGCGGATCTTTTTGTAGGTCAATGAAAATGCCTGTTCAGCGGTCAATTGTCTGTGACACTTGACATTATAATATCGCCGCTTGCAACGAATAATAAAGCTTCGCATTTTAAACTTTATTTGAGAAAACTCTTAAGACTAATTAATAAATTTGTGTAACAATAAAACACTGAAAACTTTTGTTTTCGACACTTCCACAAAATTTGTTATAAAAATATGTAACTACAGCTGTTTCGACAGAGTGCCTTTCTCAAGTGATTTATTTTACTATGTGTTTGCATTTTAAAGTCTTTAACTGAAGAAGTTGAGAAGTGGAGAGCTGTTTGTCTCAAGTTGGTCATTCAGAATTATATCTGTATTTTTCAGTTTATTAATTTCCATAGATTCTAATAAAGATAGCAAGGCCTTTATTTTGAATATGAAGAATTTGAAACTGTTCAATAAAATAATGATTATGATCTAGAAGGTGAAGTGCGTATGTAGAATCTGTTTTTCTATTGTTGAAATCCCTTTTGTGTTCTGCTATCCGTTTGTCAAAGTCAAAGGTTCTGCCAGTTTGACCGATGTAAGTTTTCGGACAGTCACCACAAGTCAGTTTGTAAACACCACTCTGTAGTTGCTTTCTCTTTCGGCTCTTATTTAAATAAAACAATATAATAAAATAAATTTGTGCATATTTGTGTGACTGGTATTTTTGTATATCTGGTTTCGTATACCAGATACCCAAGGCCGGAATCCTTATAAAACGCACCTCTTAATGTGGTGATTTTTAACAACATTATTATGGTTACACAAAAAATGATTTATAATACATAAGTAATAATGGGTAAATATCTGATTAGATATTATCTAAACAATGTATTCACTTTTATACTTTATTATTCTTTATGTATGTATACGACATGTTACACTATTGAAAGTTAAAACGAAAATTATACAAAAAACAGAAAGTATACCAGTGTCGTAGCACATGTGTTAATATTATTTTGATTGTATAGTGAGGGGGTAAAATTATGGAGTAAATTTATTTGTTCGAGAATAGGCATACAGAGGTGGCCATACTATGGCTCGCGAGCCACATGTGGCTCTTTGAAGGATTATTTGTGGCTCTAAATAAATATACCTGAATGAATTACTTTTAATTTTTGTGTTAAATGTCTTAAATTGTTGATAACAAATGTAAAAGACTAAGTGTAACATCAGGACTTAGACAAGGAGACTCCGTAACACCGTTGCTATTCAATTTGGCCTAAGGATATGTAATAAGTAAAATAGCATCTGAACCGACAGGAGAATTGGCAAATCGAGGATAAAAACTATTGTTGGCCTTTGCTGATGATCTAGATGCAGTCGCTCCTTCTACAAGAGACGTGAGAGATGTGTTTTTACAACTCAAGAAAGAAGCAGGTATTCTGGGCCTTCGAATACATGAAGAGAAGACGAAATACATGATTGTAACCCAATATCCAATACCAAGAAATAGGCAAGACAACTATTAATGACCACAACTTCGCAGTAGTAAAAGAGTTTAAATATCTAGGCACAGTAATCACAGATGACAACCGCATATAAAACAAGGTCTCAACAAGGACAGCTACGTGGAATAGAGTATTATACTCCATATCATCATTATCAAGATCTAAGCTGTTAAAAAGACAATATAAATTAATACTGTGCATGCTAATTATTCGTCCAATTATTACATATGGAAGTGAAACATGGGCTCTACATCAGCGGGAAATAAATATGCTTTTTGTCTTTGAAAGGAAAGTTCTCCGAATGATATTTGGCTTTCAAAGAGATGAATTGATAGGAGAGTGGAGAAGGTGCCGCACAGCTGAATTGTTGACTGTGTGTGGTACTGAAAACATCGTCAGATATATAAAAGCTAACCGGATAAGATGGGCAGTTCATGTGGTAAAATCAGAAGAAGACAGAGTGTTAAAAACATTGTTTTTTGATAGACCAGATGGTAGAAGATTAGTAAGCCGTCCCAGACAAAAATGGAAGGATGATGTAGAATCGAAGTATCCAAAAATATTAAAGGCTGCTTGTAGAATTATGTGCATTATTTGCAACAACGATGTGAACCATTTGGTTTCACTTTAAAATTCGTGAAATCCAAATACTGAGAGAAAAAGTTAATACCTTTTTTACACTTTTTAAATATGTAGTTATTTAATTGCGGCTTGCGCAAAATTTCAAACTTTGAAAAATCAAGTTAAGGACAACGAAACAAGTCGATATTTATTTTTAAATTATGACAGTACATGTGACAGTATATGTCACAGGAGCACGACACGAGTTTCTCTGCTTTTGTGTTAACAGAACCGCAGTATGCATTCCGTTCTCATTAGAACTCATCAGCTACGGATAACTGAATGCAACAAAAATGAATGGGCAGAAAACAATTTTTATTAAATTGTTGGATATTAAAAATGAATTGAGCGCCACCTACATTGTAGAGGTAAATATATCCTTATCCGAAATTAATCAACTTGTAAGAAAATAAAACGTTTATTTTCATTTTAAATACACTCTAGGTATAACTATAACTAACCTATGTGAGTTCGAAGCCATGAAAATGTTTTTAATTAATGAACTCTGTCTCACTCCTACAACTTTTTAAAAATCTTACATGGTTGCATTTACAACGGAAGTGGCAATCCCACACTAAATGTTCTGACTAGATCAATGTAAGTTTTAATGACAGTTTCAAAAGTTTTTTATGGCGGACTTGAGCACTTCAGCTTAAAATATTAGTTTATGATGGAGAGCTTACTGTCTGCAGCGGAAACGGGTCAGTGGAAACTTTTTAAAGTCGTTAAAGTTCTGACAGTGCCGGAAATTTTACACTTAGTCTCAATATTTGCTTGATTTTTACATTATTTTTTGGAATCTAGCAATTAATTAATTTCTTCACACTTTCTGCAAAAATATACTAAAATATAAAACAAAATATATAAAATTAATGTTTTAGTTATTGTTGGTAACGCAGTTCACATAATCACACAGTCAATTGAGAAATGTTACGAATATGATATAGACTTACACATTTTTTTCATAGACTTCAAGCAAGCCTTTGACAGCTTAACAAGACCCGACCTAATAGAAGACATGAAAAACCTAGATATACCAATGAAACTTATAAAGCTTACGAAAATGACAATGAAAGGATCGACTGCAGCAATAATTACAGATAACGGAATCACCAAAAATATAGAAATAGCCAGAGGAGCACGACAAGGCGACTCTCTATCAACGTCACTATTTAATGTCGCTATAAAAGGAGCAATAAGAGCTACATAAATAAAAGGTACGATTATAACATCGACGTCGCAACTTGTGGCGTATGCTGACGACATAGCATTAATTAGCAGAAACCTAAACAGTTTAAAGGAAGAATTTACGAAGTTATGCAAAGAAGCATCCAAAAGGGGTTTAGAAATAAATCAAATCAAAACAAAATACCTAATATGCTCAAGAAAAAACGCAGTTAATATGATAAGCTTAAATATTGTTGAATATGAATTTGAAAAGGTAGAATATTTTAAATATCTTGGAGTCTCAGTTAATGGAACTAATGATAGAAGTATCGAAATTAATGAAAGAATCCCGGCAGGAAACAGAACCTACTGGAAATACAGTAACTTCCTCAAATATAAGAAACTTAAAAATGAATAACCACTTTCAATTTCGTTGCAAAACGAAAATACAGCCGAACCATATTCCAGTCCAATCAGAGAGTGCTGCAAGCACCTCTACCGGTTTCGAAACTTATTAGTCTCTCATCAGGAGGCACATATGCTGCTCTCCCTGATCCAACCAAAACAAACCCCAGCGTGCAGTCCCGAATTGAAACGAACGAAATTCGTTGAAAGTTGAAAGTGGTTATTCATTTTTGATTTACATTTACTCTGTGTGGAGTATGAAGGGAACCAGTCTCGTTGGAACTTTACCGCGCTGAGCAGATGTGACGTGAATTGTAAATTGTAGAATTCCCTCATCTTCCGTAGTCTCAGCATCCGTATGGCTTGCAAATTGTAGAAGCCTCGGAGGTGTAACCAGAGAAGGTTCCCATTGTTTTCATTCTGGTGGGATATGTTATATGCCATTAGAGTGAAAACTTAGTCTTCTTATAAGAAACTTACTCAGAATACAAAACTGAAAATTTACAAAGCAGCAATTAGACCAGTAATCACATATGGTGCTGAAGTAATGTGTCTGACACAGAAAGAGGAAGAAAGATTGAGGATCCTAGAAAGGAAAATAATTCGGAGGACAGCAGGACCACTAAACTTAGGTAATAATGAATTTAGTAAACTCATGAACCAAGAAGTAAGAGAACTTCTGAAAGGAGAAGACATCGTCAGATTTATCAAGGCACAGAGACTCAGATGGATGGGATATATAGAAAGGAGGAATCCAGAAGCCGTTATCAAAAAAATTTACAACTGGAGACCTGTATCAGGCAGACCACGAGGAAGACCCAAAACTACATGGGAGAACCAGATAGTGGAGGACCTTAAGAAGATGGAAGTCAGAGAATGGGTAACCAGAAGCAAAAACAGGAACGAGTGGAGAAAAAATGTAGAAGATGCCAAGTCACACAACCAATTGTAAAACGAAAATGTTAATGCGGATTGATTCACCGCGACAAACGAATCGGAACGGCCCAAAGAGGGCGGCAAGCACTCCGCTAGGAGTGTAGATGCCATGATGATGATAAAAAATTAATGTTTTAGTTACTGTTGGTATTTTTATCTCTTTTTTTCTCGTTTAATCCATAACTATTTTCTAATCTACGACGCGTCCGTCCAAAAGTAAAATTTTATTATTTTGCTTAGTGGGACAGACAGATTTCGCTTCGGTGTAGTATATTCTTAGCCTTAGTCTATTTACCCTTATAAATAATAATTAATATAATTTAACATCCCATTTCTGAATGATTGTATCAATGTTTAATTAATTATTTGAATCGTATAAAAATCTTAAAAAACCAAGAAGAGAATAAGCAAAACATGACAATGAACTATAGGTATATAGTGGGAAAAATGAAAGAATACCCATGAACGATCACATCAATCACTTATTTTGTATTTGCTGTCTTTTTCTATTAATAAGAAATGTTATAGAAACAGACAGCATGTGATCGTTCATGGGTAATCTTTTCGTGCATTTCGTACATTTCGTGATGTCTATTAAGCTACAATGGCCATTTCATAAGGGAGCCATGAGACACACCCCATATTTTTTTGCTATTTTATTGATAATTTATTACGCAAATTAAAAATGTATTGCTTCATCCCCTTCAGAGAAACAGGTGGCCAACATTCATATATCCGGAACGAAAGTAGATAGAGAGTTGCTTCCGGTGGCCTATTTTATTGCTAATTATTTGTTAATTTATTACGCAAAACAAAAATTTATTGCTTCAACCCCTTCAGAGAAACAGGTGGCCATTCCAGCTTAATATTAAGCTAGAATAGCCAACATTCATATTTTCGGAACGAAAGTAGATATAGGGTAGTTTCCGGCGGCATATTTTATTGCTAATTAATTGCTGAAAGATTGAGTATACAAGAATTTACAAACTCACCCGTTCAACCCCTACCGTTATCATCATTTCCCGGAATCCACAAAAAGTGAAAATAACCAGTTTAAAGACCTAAAACCAAGTACGAATTTATCGCTTATTAATTGCTACAGGTCTAAGCCAAAAATTAATGTTTTGCTTCGTCCCCTAACGAGCCACAATGGCTACTGCGGTTTAATACTTAAGGCTACAAGACTCAACACTCCTATTTTAAGAAAGAAAGGAGATAGAGGGTCGGTTCTGGCGGCGTATTTAATTTTTAATTAATTGCTGAAAGATGGGGTATACCAGAATTTACAAACTCACCCCCTCCAACCCCTACCGTTATCGTCGTTCCACGAATTTCACAAAGAGTGAAAATAATCAGTTTAAAAACTTAAAACCAAGTGGGTATTTTTTTCTAATTAACTGCTGCAGGTCTTCGCCAAAAAACAATTTTTTGCTTCATCCCCTAACGAGAAACAATGGCTACTGCGGTTTAATTCTTAAGCTACAATACCCAACACTCCTATTTCAGGAACGAAAGCAGATAGAGGGTCGTTTCCAGCGGCGTATTTTATTGCTAATTAATTTCTGAAAGATATGGTATACAATAATTTACAAACTCACCCCCGCCAACCCCCACCGTTGTCATAATTCCCCGGATTTCACAGAAAGTCAAAATTACTAGTTTAAAAACCTATGACCAAGTAGGTATTTTTTTCCTAAGCAACTGCTGCAGGTCTACGCCAAAATAGATTGTATTTCTTCATCCCCTAACGAGCAACAATGGCTACTGCGGTTGAATACTTAAACTACAACACTCAATTCTCCTGTTCCAGTAACGAAATCAGATAGAGGGTCGCTTCCGGCGGCCTATTTTATTGTTAATTAAATGCTTATTTATTACGCAAATTACAAATTTATAGCTTCAACCCCTTCAGAGGAACAGGTGGCTATTCCAGCTTAACATTAAGCTAGAAGAGCCAACATTCATATTTCTGGAACGAAAGTAGATAGAGAGTAGCTTCCGGCGGTATATTTTATTGCTAATTAATTGCTGAAAGATTGGGTATACCAGAATTTACAAACTCACCCCCTCCAACCCCTACCATTATCATCGCTCAATGGATTTCACAGAAAGTGAAAATTACCAGTTTAAAAACCTAAGACCAAATGGGTATTTTTTCCCAAGCACCTGCTGCAGGTCTACGCCAAAATCGATTTTATCGCTAATCCCCTAACCAGCAACAATGGCTGCTACTGCGGTTGAATACTTAAGCTACAACAATCAATTCTCCTATTTCAGTAACGAAAGCAGATAGAGGGTCGCTTCCAGCGGCCTATTTTATTGCTAATTAACTGCTAATTTATTATGCAGATTACAAATTTACAGCTTCAACCCCTTCAGAGAAACAGGTGGCTATTCCAGCTTAATATTAAGCTAGAATAGCCAACATTCACATTTCCGGAACGAAAATAGATAGAGGGTAGCTTCCGGCGGTATATTTTATTGCTAGTTAATTGCTAAAAGATTGGGTATACAATAATTTACAAACTCAACCCCTTCAACCCCTACCGTTATCATCATTCCCCGGAATCCACAAAAAGTGAATTAACCAGTTTAAAAACCTAAAACCAAGTGGGTATTTTTTGCTTTAATTGTTACAGGTCTAAGCCAAAAATTAATGTTTTGCTTCATCCCCTAACGAGCCACAATGGCTACTGCGGTTTAAGACTTAAGGTTACAATACCCAACAGTCCTATTTCAGGAAAACAAGCAGATAGAGGGTCGCTTCTGGCGGCATATTTTATTCCTAATTAATGGCTGAAAGATGGGGTATACCAGAATTTACAAACTCACCCCCTCCAACCCCTACCGTTATCATCGTTCCCCGGATTTCACAAATTGTGAAAATGACCAGTTTAAAGACTTAAAACCAAGTGAATACTTTTTTCTAATTTACTTTTGCAGGTCTACGCCAAAAACGAATTTTTTTGCTTCATCCCCTAACGAGCAACAATGGCTACTGCGGTTTAATACTTAAGCTACAATACCCTACACCTATTTCAGGAACGAAAGCAGATAGAGGGTCGCTTCCAGCGGCATACTTTATTACTAGCTAATTGCTGAAAGATATGGTATACAACAATTCACAAACTCACCCCCCCCTACCGTTATCATTCCCCGGATTCCACAGAAAATGAAAATTACCAGTTTAAAAACCTAAGACCAAGTGGGTATTTTTTTCCTACGTAACTGCTGCAGGTCTAAGCCAAAAACGATTTTTTTGCTTTATCCCCTGACGAGCAGCAATGGCTACTGCGGTTGAATATTTAAGCTACAACACTCAACACTCCTATTTCAGGGACGAACGCAGATAGAGGGTGGCTTCTGGCGGCATATTTTATTGCTAATTTATTACGCAAAATAAAAATTTATTGCTTCAACCCCTTCACAGAAACAGGTGGCTATTCCAGCTTAATATTAAGCTAGAACAGCCAACATTCATATTTCCGGAATGAAAGTAGATAGGGGGTAGCTTCTGGCGGCATATTTTATTGCTAATTAATTTCTGAAATTGGTATTGGATTGGGTATACAAGAATTTGTAAAATAGCCCCCTTCAAGCCCTACCGTTATCATCATTCCCCGGATTTCACAAAAGGTGGAAATAACCAGTTTAAAAACCTAACACCAAGTGGGTATTTTCTTGCTAGTAATTGATGCAAGTCTACGCCAAAAACGATTTTTTTGCTTCATCCCTTAACGAGAAACAATGGCTATTGGGGTTGATTTAAAAATAATACTTTTATACTTAAATCAATTTAAGTATACTCTTCTTAATATTGTGTTCAGCTAAAAGTCTCAAACTAAATCACCACTAAAATGGCGCATCAAAACGGATTGTAGAAAAAGTAATTAAGCTTAAAAAACATTTTAAAATCCACTAATCTCTCCTTCCAAAATTGGTTATAGGAAAGTTCCTTCAGGCTTTAGCTAAATTCTGCTAGTATCATGTTTTTCAGTGTAAAATATTACATCGAAAATGTTACCGACCTGTTACTTTTTTATCGTTGTAATTATGGCCAGAGTACAAATAAATGCATAAAAATGAAAAAAAAACATGCTAAAATACTCTAATCTCTCACTAAAAAATAGCTTATAGGATAGTTCCTTACGGTTTTAGGTAAATTCTGTTTATGCCATATGGAAATGTTTCTTGTATCTTTTTTTTTGTGTTGAAATTATAGTCGGAGTACAGAAAAACGCAAAAAATTCTAAAATACACTTGTTCAAAAATAGCTAGTAGGAATGTTCCTTTGCTTTAAAAACATGCTAAAATACACTTGTCTCTTTTTCAAAAATAGGGAGGAACGTTCTTTTGGACTTTAGACAAATTCTGTTAAGGCCATCTTCTTTAGCGTGCAAGTTTACATCGGCAGTGTTGATATATTGTACCAAACAATAGGGAACTTGCATAAATTTTTAAATATTAAAATGATATTAAAAAACATAAGGTAACATGATCTTAAAACACTTGCATGCGAAAAAAACAAATATTTTTAACCCGTACGCTAATTACGACGCTTTGAAAATGCTATAAAATTCAATTATCTTAGGAGGCTCTTGAACGTCCTTCTATTGGTTCGACGTCACGGGCCACGGTCAAGCGGGCTAGCTAGTCGGAAACAACGCGATTAGAGTAGGTATCACGGGTATATTACATTTTAATCGTCTAATGGAAAATTCCTAGGTATTATTTATGTTCATCTTATATTATATTGTAATAAGTAGTTCCCCAATCAGCTTAGTTTTAAACTGAAATTGATAAAGTTGAGTGCTACTTTGTAAAGAGTTAAAAACGCATAATATGACGGACGAGGGTTTTTCAAAAGGTCAATCTGACTAACTTACCTACCGTTGATGTCTTCATCGTGGCAACTTTTATAAAAAGTAGTGTATTCTATTGGAGAAATGCGAGGTGTCAAGGCAAATAAGTAAGAGTTATTAATAAGCATGTTTGAACCGTTTATAACAATAGTTTGGTACCATTATATTATATAGTATACGGTTTACCCCGTGAGTTTGATCTACCTACCTCTAATCGAAGGATTTCGTATATCCTGGAAAAGATTACGGTGTAATTTGCATTATAATAAAGATTATATTTTATTGTAATGTTTATTAGTACTTACTGGAGCCTTTCATTATTGTGTTCAAAGCCTTCTGAGAAAAGATTATGGTGATTAGCAGACGTACCGATAGATCGTGTACATAGCCAACAAAATCCTTCTTTACAAAGTTAATAATACGCATAAATAAGAAGAATCATTATTGTAATTTTACAAGTTAATATCTTTATCATCTCAGCTTATACTTACACCGCATCCCTCGGTAGACCGCAAGCTATAGTAGAAACCCGACTGTAGAGCGCATACTATAGTAGCACCAATACTTTTTAGTTACTCTTACTTTTATTACTAAAAGTTTTGTTTATTTTTAAGTTACTTGTTTCTTCTTTGTTCTTCAACACAAGAAACGACAAAAGTAATTTCATAAAAAAGAACTTTTTGATACATGTCAACAGAGATAAAATGTTAATATTTTGCCTGTCACAGAAAAAGTCATTTTTGCCACAGAGTAAAACAAGATATTTCAACTATATTATTTATCTATGGGCAAACTGCATTAAATGCAATAGCCCACCCCGAACGGACAAACGATACAAGTGGCCTGTGACGTCAGACCCCAGGTCTCGCTTTTGAAGTTGTTTAAAACGGAAATTTTAGGCGCGGAACTTTGATTAGATGTTGTACGTACACTATTCATTGTTAAGACGTAATATTTTGAATATAACATTTTAAAACATAAATTAACAATTTTATGCAAAAAAATTTTTTAGTGCAAGTTCCCTATTTACAAAATAGCATTTAATGAATGCAAACAAGGATAGGAAAGATAATTCGGATAGATTTCGACATAAGTTTCGATTTCAATTCCCAAAAAAGCTTGACTTTTAGGTCCTAAAGAACGAACAAAAAGTGCTTTCAGTGGCATGCCCCTAAATTTCAAAAAATCCACAATCTGTGACAGAAATATAGAGAATTTATGTGGAATTACTCATATATTTTATCTTCTTCTTACGGTGCCTTATCCTTAAGGACGTTGACCATTACATTTTCCCATTTAATCTTATTTGCAGCCATCCTGAATAGTTCTATGGAGGTCATATTCGTCCATTGTCGTAGGTTTTTAAGCCAAGAGTGGCGTCTTCTTCCTGGTCCCCTTTTGCTATTGATTTTGCTTTCGATTATGTTCGTTAAGTTGGAGCAGTTCATACTTTTGATTTCTTACGATGAAAAAAAAATTGTATTTTCCGTTTTTTTATTATAAGCTCTGTTTCCTTGTTCATGCTCCGAAAGACTTCCGCATTTGTCGTATGGCTCATGTAGGACATTCTGAGCATTCTACGGTAGCACCAGAGTTCGAATGCTTGGATTTTTTTGTGTTACTTCTGTCATTATCCAGGCTTCAACCCATAGAGGAAGATGTAGAAAACATAGCACTTATGTATTCTAGTTCTCAATGAGATATCCAGCTGGAGGTTGCATAGAACTTTTTGCATTTTGTAAAACACTGTATGTTCCTTTTCCAGATGTGTTCTTACTTCCACTGAGTGGTACAAAGTTTCATCAAGGTTACTTCCAAGGTACGTTATTCTTGTTACTCCTTCACTCCTTCCAGATCTGTTTCGTCGACATTGAACTTCACACTTCTGTTTAGGTGCTTGCTGATGACCACCTTTTTTGTCTTTTTTTTTACTCAATTTCATTCCAAATTCTCTACAGGTATTTTATAAAAAACAAAAGTTAATTATAATACATTCATTGCAGGGGATGTTGTGGGTTTTCAAGTCTATAATGAACATGAAGAAATTAAAACCATACCATTAAAGACACTCCATAAAAATATAAACATACCCCACGACGACGATCATCAGCTAGTATTAATGGGTGCTATCGGAGGGTAGGAGGAACCAGTTTGTCTCATTTTAATGAAAATCGAGGTGGTCACTACATAACCTATACCTATCGAAGAGGAAACACATCTTGAATGGGCTTCGATGATTTACTAGAAAAAAATAACTAGATAACTAGATAAAAATAACTAGATAAAATAAATTAAAATTAAATAAACGACACTTGCTTTAATTTTTTGGTACCTATGCTTAAGTTCTTTCGCAGCTTATTATTAGCACGCATAAATACAAAAATTATGGTCAACTCTCTTAGTATATTCGTTTTTTAAGGACGTTGCATACTTTATTTTAAATGTACAGATTTTAGAGAATCTGTCAATATTACCATTTAGTTATTAAAAAACGAGATACAAAATCTGAGCATTGGGTCACGTGCTACAGATATGTGATAATGGATATCGACAATTTAACATGGACTCTAAAGTATAAAAAACTCTACAAATCAATATTGAACTGTACAGATATTCTGAAAATTATAAATGAAATATGAGTGTTGGGTACTGTGGGTTTATTATAAAACTGCAGTAGCCATTCTTGCTCATAAGGGGATGAAGCAAAAAATTCATTTTTGGCGTAGACCTGCAGCAATTAATTAGCAAAAAAATGCACACTTGATTTAAATCTCTAAACTGGTTATTTTCACATTTTGTGAAATTAAGGGGATGAAAATAACAGTAGGGGTTGGAGAGGGAGTGTCTGTAAATGCTTCTATACCCCACCTTTCAGTAATTAATTGGCAATAAAATATAGCGCCGCAAGCGACTCTTTATCTACTTTCGTTCCTGAAATATTAGTGTTGGGCATTGCGGCTTAAGTATTAAACAGCAGTAGCCACTGTTGCTCGTTACGGGGATGAAGCAAACAATTCATTTATCGCGTAGACCTGTAACAACTAATAAGCAAAAAATACCCACTTGGTTTTAGGTCTTTAAACTGGTTATTTTCACTTTTTGTGGATCCCGGAGAATGATGATAACGGTAGGGGTTGAAGGGGGTCAGTTTGTAAATTCTTGTATACCCAATCTTTCAGCAATTAATTAGCAATAAAATATGCCTCCGGAAGCTACCCTCTATCTACATTTGTTCCGGAAATATGAATGTTGGCTACTCTAGTTTAATATTAAGCTGGATTAGCCACCTGTTTCTCTGAAGGGGTTGAAGCAATACATTTTTATTTTGCGTAACAAATTAGCAATTAATCAGCAATAAAAAAGGCTACCGGAAGCAACTCTCTATCTACTTTCGTTCCGGATATATGCATGTTGGCTATTCTAGCTTAATATTAAGCTGGAATATTCACCTGTTTCTCTGAAGGGGTTGAAGCAATAAATTTTTATTTTGCGTAATAAATTAGCAATTAAATAGGCCGCCAGAAACGACCAGCTATCTGCTTTCGTCCCTGAAATAGGAGGGTAGAGTGTTGTAGCTTAAGTATTCAACCGCAGTAGCCATTGTTGCCCTTCGGGGGATGAAGCAAAAAACTCGTTTTTGGGGTAGACCTGCAGCGGTTACTTAGGAAAAAAATACCCACTTGGTCTTAGGTTTTTAACTGGTAATTTTCACTTTCTGTGAAATTCGAGGTGGATTCTGTGAAATCTGAGGGGTTGGGGGGTGAGTTTGTCAATTGTTGTATACAACATCTTTCAGCAATTAACTAGCAATAAAATATGCCGCTGGAAGCGACCCTCTATCTGCTTTCGTTCCTGAAATAGGAGTGTTGGGTATTGTAGCTTAAGAATTAAACCGCAGTAGCCATTGTTTCTCGTTAGGGGATGAAGCAAAAAACTGATTTTTGGCGTAGACCTACAGCAGTTAATTATAAAAAAATACCCACTTCATTTTAAGTTTTTAAACTGATTATTTTCACTCTTTGTGAAATCCGTGGAACGATGATAACGGTAGGGGTTGGAGAGGGTGAGTTTATAAATTCTTGTATACTCAATCTTTCAGCAATTAATTGGCAATAAAATATACCGCCGGAAGCTACCCTATATCTACTTTCGTTCCGGAAATATGAATGTTGGCTATTCTAGCTTAATATTAAGCTGGAATGGCCACATGTTTCTCTGAAGGGGTTGAAGCAATAAATTTTTGTTTTGCGTAATAAATTAGCAATTAATTATCAATAAAATAGGCCACCGGAAGCAACTCTCTATCTACTTTCGTTCCGGATATATGAATGTTGGCCATTCTAGCTTAATATTAAGCTGGAATGGCCACCTGTTTCTCTGAAGGGGATAAAGCAATACATTTTTGTTTTGCGTAATAAATTAGCAATTAAATAGTAATAAAATAGTCCACCGAAAGCAACTCTCTATCTACTTTCGTTCCGGATATATGAATGTTGGCCATTCTAGCTTAGTATTAAGCTGGAATGGCCACCTGTCTCTCTGAAGGGGATGAAGCAATAAATTTTTAATTTGCGTAATAAATTAGCAATAAAACAGCAAAAAAATATGGGATGTGTCTCATGGCTCCCTTATGAAATGGTCATTCTAGCTTAATAGACATGGCGTATAAATACATGGGTGCAAAGACTAGCATTATTCGTATATTATTATTGGACATGGTTATTTTGAAATAGTGTGTTAGATCAGTAATGTGGTTGTTGACGTTTGTGTTTCGACATCGTAGATAATATGTAATATATAATGTTATCCTAACCGAATAGTTTTATTTATTAAAGGACCAGAAGAAGCAAATTAATTGCCATCCCTTCTGCTTCATCGACACATCGGGATACACCACAGGTAGTTCTGAAGACTCCGAAAAGAAGAAATATATGTACATTTGTGTCAACCAATGGTGGTGGCCCCCGAATCGAATTAAATCTGAAGTTGTCTTTCCTTATTTTCTGTTGATTTCTTCCTTCTTTTTTTCTCTCTTCTATGTATATCATTATTTCAATTGTGAGAAGATACTGGTCACTGTCTAATTCCGCCCTCTTTTTTGAACTTTTATCTTTACCTTTGTCACTTCCCGAGAATACTTTTCTGGTATAGGTGTCGGAAAAATGGTCGAGAACACTTCGTCGACGAAAAATTAGTCGACTTTTGGTCGACAAACAGTTGGTCGAATGCACAATTCATCGAATGTACAATTCGTCGACGAACATTTGATCAAATAGATTTTTCGTCGACAAAGACCCAAAGGGAATAATACATGGCGGAAACACGCCAATATATAAAGTTAGTTTCTTTGTACCATATAAAAAAAAAACTATTTTATAGATTGCCTGTCCTAAGCCTTTGATAAAGTGTGAAGGGAAGTTTATTCTTGCGATTTCTTTACTTTTTTATTGATATTGACTGATTATTGCAGTCGAAAACATTGTACGGAAATGCCTTGATTCCCTAACAATGTGTTTACCTCAACATCTCGCATATTTCGTCTTGTCCGCAAGTGCCCCCAAATTTGACTTGTCCGGAAATGCTCCGTTCGCAAGGGCGCCGACACCAAAAAGAAGAACGGCACAACATCAGTAATTAAATTTAAAAATAATTAAGATTCAGAAAAAAAAAATTAACAAAACTCAAAAAAACTAAATTCGGATATGTATACAGGGTGTTTCATTAATAATTGTCCATACAGTAACTGGAGAAACCTTAGCACAAAATACGAAGATTTAACGTAAAACACTTAAATAAAATGTGGTTCCTTACTGAGTTACAGGGTGTTTTATCTAAAAATTTAAAAACTATTTTTGCTCAGCATTTTCAAACTATTCGACGTATCCTTTTCATACTTGGCAGGTAGTATAAGTACTGTGCAAGCTACTAAATTATGTTAAAGAAACGTTTCTGGCTATTACCAGAGGCGTACGACGGGGGAAAGTGAATGGTTGACCCTTTCCAAATTCTACGCCACTGGCGAAATTGCTATTTTAGTTCAATTTTTGGATTCTCCAATACTTTCTATGAAAATAATATACTCTTCATTCGTAACGATAAAGGCATTAGTTTTTGAGATCTTTGAAGTTAAAAATGAAACGACACGGTTATTTTGATTAATGTATTGTGTCGCTTCATTTTTAATTTCAAATATCTCGAAAACTAATCATTTTATCGTTACGAATAAAGAGTATATTATTTACATAAAAAGTATTGCAAAATCAAAAAATTACACTAAAATGGCAATTTCGTCAGTGGCGTAGAATTTGGGAAGGGTCAACCAGCCGCTATCCCCTGTCGTACGCCTCTGGTTGTAGCTAGAAACGTTTATTTATCTTAATTTAGTAGGGTGCATAGTACCTACACTTTCTGCCAAGTATGATAAGGATACGCCAAATAGTTTTAAAGTACTGGGTACAAATAATTTTTAAATTTTAATCATATGAATCATATCATAAATTAATCAAAATAACTGTGCCGTTTCATATTTAACTTCAAATATCTCGAAAACGAATGACTTTATCGTTACCAATAAAGAGTATATTATTTACGTAGAAAGTATTGGAGAATCTAAAAAAGCACTAAAATAGTAATTCCTCCAGTGGCGTAGAATTTGAGAAGGGTCAACCATTCACCATCCCCTGTCGTACGCCTCTGGTAGTAGCTAGAAACATTTGTTTATCATAATTTAGTAGGATGTCTAGTAGTCGCACTTTCTGCCAAGTATGAAAAGGATACGTTGAATAGTTTTAAAATGCTGAGCAAAAATAGTTTTTAAATTTTTAGATAAAACACCCTGTAACTCAGTAAGGAATTACATTTTATTTAAGTGTTTTAGGTTAAATCTTCGTATTTTGTGCTAAGGTTTCTCCAGTTACTATATGGAGAATTATTAATGAAACACCCTGTATAACAATAATCCAGTTAACAAATTAAAAACCAATAATCCGTCATTTGTCAGCATTAGTCGTTTTATCCTAAAGATAAATATCAGTTTGTTGACGAAAAATCCATTCGATCAAATATGTTCGTCGACGAATTGTACATTCGATGAATTGTTCATTCGACCAACTGTTTGTCGACCAAATGTTGTCGACTAATTTTCCGTCGACGAAGTGTTCTCGGCCAACTTTCCTAGACCCCTCTGGTATATTTTTGTGAACGTCTTTGTACATGAATTTTGAGTTACTTTAATTAATTTTATACTATTGACATCTCCCTTTCGTCGTTTCTAACTATCTTGGCTACGTCGCGATTGGTTTAAACGAAACTTGTTTTTTATCTGCAAATTGTTGCTGTTATCGATGATCTATTCTAGCCCAATAAATGACCGTTTTGGAGTGTAATTTCCAGGGGCAACTCCGAATTGCATGAAAATTTGGATTTAGGTTCTACTTACCCTCCACTTAAAAGTTGAATTTGTGCCGTTGGTTGCTTTTACTTGGGGGGTGACATTTACCCCTTCTCGGGGTTTGAAAAACGCATGTTTAAAATAAGGCCGGAAATTGATAAATTGCCTTATTTTAACCTTTAACTACCCGCGCATCAAGTTATAACATAACTACACGCGTGGCGTACTTTGTACGCCACAAGAAAATACACTTAAAAACAGCGGATTTGTTTATTTTTTTTTTGAAAAAATACATTTAGTTGTTTGTTATAAACCTTATTCGGCATCAGTGAATACTTGGAGTTCCTTTTAAGTAAGCCAATTGGGATTTATAACTGGAATCATGGAATAACTGGATTCCATGATAAATAAAATTACTAATAAAAATTTTTTTTAAATGTGATTTTTTACAGGAGAAAAAGTATTGTTTACAAAGAAAAATATATTTTTTGCCATAATGGCTAAAAAACAATTAAAATATGTACTTATATTACGACTTCTAGTAATATAATCCTGGGGTATATTGTCCACCACCGGAAACAACTAATAATAAAATGTAAATTACGATCTTTCCAGAACGCCGATTATAACGAAACTAAAACCAAATTGTAAATCACATTCCCGTGATAGGTTAGAAAAATAAGTAAGGTCAAAAATTAAATTTTTAAATATATTTCCAGTAGAATTCTTATATCTGGCGTACAAAGTACGCCAGCGTGTGTAGTTAAAGGTTAAGCTTATTTATTCTATAAAGTTTTTTACGTAAGTCAATACTTTTCGAGTTATTCGCGATTTAAAATGTTGATTTTTCGACAAAAAAACTACGTTTTCAGACCGTTTCTCCCAAATAACTCAAAAAGTAAATATTTTATCGAAAAAAATATTTTAGCAAAAGTGTAGCCTTTAAAAAGCGAAAAAAATGGTGCACCAGTAAAGTCTACAAATTGAGTAGAAGCAAAGTTGTAGCTCATGAAAAATACGTTCTTATTCGTCGAATTCCAAATCAAATAATTCAACGCGAAATCACTGAAGAAATAATCGTTTTTCGGGAAAACCTTATTAACATTTTTAAAGTATAGAAAAAAAGCTTATTATTTGTTTTTTACAAAAGTTTACAGCATCAAAAATAAACGAGTTACACTGAAAAAAAAGTTGGCCCCTTTTTTTGGTAAAAAAATCGTGAAAACCTCCCTCTATTTAACACCCTAAATGAAATTAATCGTTTGGATTTACCATCTGTTTTAACTGTATGTGTATTGTTTATATATGATCTGTAAGTTTGAATGGTTTGAAGTGCTTATTTTTGAAAACATTTGGTTTTATATTAAACAAAAATTTCTAAAAATTTTTTAAAAATTTCATTTTTTCCAAATAAAAAGGATTAGTGATAAGAAAAATCTTAGAGAGTAAAAAAATGTAGGTTTTGCTATAAGTATGCTAGTTTCATTTTGTTTCTCCGTAAGACAAAAATTGGTTAAGATATGGCTGTTCAAAATTTGCATACACTCGTGATTAGTGACCCATTCAAGCTTTCTCAATTATAACCCTTTCAAAAATTAACACTTTAAACCGGTGAGACTGACAGATCATATAAAAAATAGATAGGTAAGTAAATTGTTTGTAAAGCGGTAGCGATTAATTTCATTTGGGGAGCTAAACACGGCGAGATTTTTATGATTTTTTACAAAAAAAAAGAGGGCCAACTTTATTTTGAGGGTAACTCGCTTATTTTTAATGCTAAAACTTTTGATAATAATTAAAACAAAGCTTTTTATAAACACTTTTAAAAAATTTTAACGGGTTTTTCCCGAAAAGTGCTTAATTTTTCGGTGATTTCTATTTGATTTGGAATTAGACGAATAAGAACGTATTTTTCATGAGCTACAACTTTGTTTTTATTTAATTGGTAGACTTTACTGATACACCATTTTTTTGGTTTTTTGATAAGCTACAATTTTGCTAAGGATATTTTTTTTCGATAAAATATTTACTTTTTGAGTTATTTGCGAAAAACCGTCTGAAAACGTAGTTTTTTTTTGTCGAAAAATCAACATTTTCAATGGCAAATAACTCGAAAAGTATTGACTTACGTAAAAAACTCTATAGAACAAAAGTTGCTTAAAATAAGTCAATTTATCTATTTCCGGTCTTATCTTGAACGTATGTTTTTTCACCCTCGAGATGGGGTGACTGTCACCCTCCAAGTAAAAGCAACCAACGGCACAATTTCAACTTTGAAGTGGAGGGTAAGTAGAACCTAAATCCAAATTTTCATGCAATTAGGAGTTGCCCCTGAAAATTACACTTTATCGCCGAATTTCCCGTTCATTTACTGGGCTATTCTTTCCAGTTTAAAATACTTGTTAATGTTTGTTAATTGTTCACCCATTTTAAAAAAAATGTGATTGTTTTCACCCATTTTGAACAAATGTGAAAACCTTGAATAATTATCCATGACTATTCGACTGTAAATAGAACTCCTCCCTTATTAGATCAGTTAGAATGACAAATGAAGCATCAAATGAAAGTTTATAACCCAAGAATGGTATTAAAGATGTGAAATTTGACCGCGTTCTTCCGGTTTTACAGTTGTAACCGGAAGTGCTGTTTCAATGTCGCCGAAATATTACAAGCGATATATTACTCGACGCATCTTTGCAAGACAGGAATTATATCCTTCCAGTTTTTATATCACTTCCCGTAAAAAAGCCGTAACCGTAAGTGCCACATTATAGTCGCAGAAATAATGCATGTGATATATTAATCATCACGTATTGAAAAGTTGCGATTTTAACGTCATTTACGGTTAAAAAGTTATGACCGGAAGTTTGGCAAAAATTAATCAAAATTAATGAAATCGTATATAAATCTACGCAAAGTTACACGAAGAGTTCAAATTTCCGGTTCTACTTCCAGTCACGTTGAGGGAAAACTTAGTACCTACTTACGAAGTCCAGTTGCTTGTTCGTATGGTTTTTATCCAACTTTCACTGTTGTAGCCTAATGATTTTCGATAAATACTTAGTCACATTGTTTAGGCTTACTTTCCTACTACAGCCAAATTTGAGAAAATATTAAACGAAAAATTTGGCACCACCTGTCCCATTTTAAATACCGTTATAACTCTAACTGATTTTTTAACAAGAGCATCTATAATTTTCAGAAATATTCTCATATTTCGTTCATCTTTCTTGCTTATCAGATTCACCATCAACTGAGTCCTACAGTTCAGGTATAAGGTTTAAAACAGACGAACCACTCTGCAGCGCTACTTTTTGGATTCACAAAGTAGCTGAAACAGGCGATTTTGTAGCCCCAATGATTTTGTAATAGACGCCACAGTGGCGAGGATCGGCCACCGTGGCCAGCCACTGTCACTAGTGTGGAATTACACGAGCGTTTAATTTACATAAGAATTTACGGCCAATCATCGGAAGCTACTTTGTGGATCCACTGTGTAGCGTTGAAGAGTGGTTCGTCTGTTTTAAACCTAAGGCTCAAGACTAATTATTATTATATATTTCAATTTCCACATTTTACTTCCCTACAAAGTACATTTTAGAAAAGCACATTATAGGTTCAATTTAATCATTAAACGTTGGGTGGAATGCATAAAACTTAGTACCTGCTAATGCTTTAAGTATGTACAGTGGAACCTCGATAACTCGGATCAATCGGGACTGCGGCCGATCCGGGTTATCGAAAATCCGGGTTAGCCGGAGAATTCGGTAAAAATAATAAAATACGGTATACTTACAGATGAACTCCGTTATAATTGAACTAAAATGAACTACACATCTAAATTATTAAAAACACGCAAACACAAACCTAAGCAAACGGAAGCAAACAATACAAGACTGTACTACACACAATACAGTCACAATCGGAACGATGTTATGAATGGTGAAAACTAAGACCATTGTTTAAAAAAGAATTTTTTAAATAGTCTTTTAGTCTTTTTTAAACAATGCTAAGACAGTTTGAAATAAATAAAGGATTTACAGGTGCCTGTTGTTTCCGATAAATCCGAGACAATGACCGTCGCTCTGCCGCCGCCGCCGTGTGCCAACATATACATAGTTCAAATTACACAAATACACATTATCTCTCAAATATTATATTACATAACTATCCCCTGCAAGATAATTCGGATGGAATTCCCCAGATTAAGAGACCCGGCCGATATCAAGCAAAAAATAATCTGGGGAATTCAATCCGAATTATCTTGCAATGGATAGTACATTTTTATTGTTGAAATGTTCGTCTGACGAAAATCGGTCCGGGTTAGCCGGACTTCCGGGTTATCGGGGGCCGACTTATCGGGGTTCCACTGTACTATATTTTTGAAGATTTTACTACACTTACAATCCTTAAAATGCTTTGTAAGTGTAGTAAAATCTTCAAAAATGTAGTACATACTTGAAGTATTAGCAGGTACTACGTTTTATGCATTCCACCCTTTAATGTTGGGGTACTCTTTCTAATCCAAAAAATGAATTGGTCACACCTATTTTTAGAGGAAAATGAATTTATACACAAAAAGCAAAGAGCACGCCCTTTCCGTTCCCATCAAACTCTACATAAAACTGATTTATCTTAAAATTGTTTGTTGCTCGGGGCCTTTAGACGGCCAGACCTTCTTGATTACCAATAAATAAATCTCGTACGTCTCAAAATTCAATTTATTATCTCTCATCTACTACATTTCCTAACCTTCCATCGTAGATCTAAAGAAATGAGTAAAAAACATTTTTCTCGTCACGCTCTCTTAACTCAGCTGTGTGGAACTAACCGTATAGGGAAAAATGAATAAAAGAATTATGCGGTACAGGCGTTGTCGTGTAAAAAAATGGTGGCATTGCTTACGATCTGCAATTGTCATACGAATTGCGTCATTTTAATTGGAGTGTTACCACAAATGGGAAATTTTGTACACTTTTAGTAGGCAATGTTGTCATGTATCCAATATATTATCAGTAATTTCAATCAATTTGATGTAAAAAAATATGGTTTTAAAGTTTTAATTGATATATCATGTAACTAATGTTTTCACCCATTTGAAAAAAAAAGGGTGAATTCCTTCAACTATACATGTCTTTCTGTCCCAGAGACTTTATAAACACAAATCCTCTGTCATTAGACCAGATAGAATGGCAAATGAGGTATCGAATAAAAGCTGAGAACTCAAGGAAGGTAATAACGGGCAGAAGTTTGGCTTAAGACTTCCGGTTTTAGAGTTGCAACCGGAAGTACTGTTTTAAAGTCGCCGAAATGGTACAGGCGATATGTTATTTGACGCCCCTTAGCAAGACGAAAACAAATATATACAGGTCCGTGAACTTAGCCCGAAAAAGTCGGGAAAAAAATGTGATCGATGCCATTCGATTGTCCATTGATTGTCCACGTTTGTCCACCATTTTATTTCGTTAGTCCACCCATCAATTCTTTTTTATAAACAAAAATTTTTTTTCGGGCTAACTTCACAAATCCACAAATTTTCGAAAATTTAAAAAAACTCTTGCTATATTGTTTGTCCATCGTTTGTCCATGTTTGTCCACCACATAATTTTTTTTGTCCACCCTCTGATATTTTTAAAATAATTTTTTTTATATATAATATATTGCTTACGGATAATAGGACAGTACCGCCGAAAAAGTACTTAAGACATTAGAATGAATGTTTATGCGGGAGCAGAATCTCAACTACCCATTTGTCCACACCCTCGCAGCGTTTGTCCAACCCCTTAATGTGCAAAACAACCCCCTTGAAGACTTTAATTTATTTTTTTTTAATTCTCAACCCGGGACAAATTCACGTCCGCTTAAAAACGCATTTAAACGTTATTTCAGGTTCAGAATCACAACTACCCGTTTGTCCACTCCTTCGCAGCGTTTGTCCAACACCTTAAAGTGCGAAACGACCCCCCTGGAGATTGCAATTATTTTTTTTTAATTCTCAATTCGGGCTAACTTCACGTCCGCTTAAATGCGTATTTAAACGTTAATTTGGGGACAGAATCCCAACTACACGTTTGTCCACCGCTGCGCAGCGTTTGTCCAACCCCTTAAAGTGCGAAACCTGTTAATTGTAATTATTTTTTTATTACTTAATTCGGGCTAATTTCACGTTCTCTTAAATGGGTATTTTAACATTAATTCGGGTGCAGATTCACAACTACCCGTTTGTCCACCCCTTCGCAGCGTTTGTCCAACCCCTTAAAGTGCGAAACAACCCCCCTGTTAATTGTAATTATTTTTTTATTTCTTAATTCGGGCTAACTTCACGTTCTCTTAAATGGGTATTTAAACGTTAATTCGGGTGCCGAATCACAACTACCCGTTTGTCCACCCCTTCGCAGGGTTTGTCCAACCCCTTAAAGTGCGAAACAACCCCCCTGTTAATTGTAATTATTTTTTTATTCCTTAATTCGGGCTAACTTCACGTTCTTTTAAATGGGTTTTTAAACGTTAATTCCGGTGCAGAATCACAACTACCCGTTTGTCCACCCCATCGCAGCGTTTGTCCAACCCCTTAAAGTGCGAAACAACCCCCCTGTTAATTGTAATTATTTTTTTATTTCTTAATTCGGGCTAACTTCACGTTCTCTTAAATGGGTATTTAAACGTTAATTTGGTGGCAGAATCCCAACTACACGTTTGTCCACCCCTTCACAGCGTTTGTCCAACCCCTTAAAGTGCGAAACGACCCCCATGGAGATTGTAAATATGTTTTTATTTCTTTATTCGGGCTAACTTCACGTCCGTTTAAACGGGCATTTTAAAATTAATTCGGGTGCAGAATCACAACTACCCGTATGTCCACCCCTTCACAGCGTTTGTCCAACCCCTTAAAGTGCGAAACGAACCACATGCAGATTGTAAATATTTTTTATTTCTTTATTCCGGCAAACTTCACGTCCGTTTAAACGGGTATTTTAACATTAATTCGGGTGCAGAATCACAACTATCCGTTTGTCCACCCCTTCGCAGCGTTTGTCCAACCCCTTAAAGTGCGAAACGACCCCCATGGAGATTGTAAATATTTTATTATTTCTTAATTCTGGCCAATTTCACGTCCGATTAAACGCGTATTTTAACATTAATCGGGTGCAGAATCACAACTACCCGTTTGTCCACCCCTCCGCAGCGTTTGTCCAACCCCTTAAAGTGCGAAACAACCCCCCTGTTAATTGTAATTATTTTTTTATTACTTAATTCGGGCTAAATTCACGTTCTCTTAAATGGGTATTTTAACATTAATTCGGGTGCAGAATCACAACGACCCGTTTGTCCACCCCTTCGCAGCGTTTGTCCAACCCCTTAAAGTGCGAAATAACCCCCCTGTCAATTGTAATTATTTTTTTATGTCTTAGTTCGGGCTAACTTCACGTTCTTTTAAATGGGTATTTAAACGTTAATTTGGGGGCAGAATCCCAACTACACGTTTGTCCATTCCTTCACAGCGTTTGTCCAACCCCTTAAAGTGCAAAACGACCCCCATGGAGATTGAAAATATTTTTTTATTTCTTAATTCGGGCTAATTTCTCCTCCGTTTAAACGGGTATTTTAACATTAAATTCGGGTGCAGAATCACAACTACCCGTTTGTCCACCACTTCACAGCGCTTATCCAACCCCTTAAAGTGCGAGACAACCCCCCTGTTAATTGTAATTATTTTTTTATTTCTTAATTTGGGCTAATTTCACGTTCTCTTAAATGGGTCTTTAAACGTTAATTCAAGTGCAGAATCACAACTACCCGTTTGTCCACCCCATCGCAGCGTTTGTCCAACCCCTTTAAGTACGAAACAACCCCCCTGTTAATTGTAATTATTTTTTTATTTCATAATTCGGACTAACTTCACGTTCTTTTAAATGGATATTTAAACGTAAAGTTAGGGGCAGAATCCCAACTACACGTATGTCCACCCCTTCACAGCGTTTGTCCAACCCCTTAAAGTGCGAAACGACCCCCATGGAGATTGTAAATATTTTTTTATTTGTTAATTCGCGCTAAGTTCGCGTTCTCTTAAATGGGTATTTTAACATTAATTCGGGTGCAGAATCACAACTACCCGTTTGTACACCCCTTCGCAGCGTTTGTCCAATCCCTTAAAGTGCAAAACAACCCCCCTGTTAATTGTAATTATTTTTTTATTTCTTAATTCGGGCTAGCTTCACGTTCTCTTAAATGGATATTTAAACGTTAATTTAGGGGCAGAATCCCAACTACACGTTTGTCCACCCCTTCACAGCGTTTGTCCAACCCCTTACAAGTGCGAAACGACCCCCATGTAGATTGTAAATATTTTTTTATTTCTTAATTCGGGCTAACTTTACGTTCTCTTAAATGGGTATTTTACCATTAATTCGGGTGCAGAATCACAACTACCCGTTTAAACGGACGTGAAGTTAGCCCGAATAAAGAAATAAAAAAATATTTACAATTAACAGGGGGGTTGTTTCGCACTTTAAGGGGTTGGACAAACGCTGCGAAGGGGTGGACAAACGGGTAGTTGTGATTCTGCACCCGAATTAACGTTTAAATACCCATTTAAGAGAAAGTGAAGTTAGCCCGAATTAAGAAATAAAAAAAAAATTACAATTAACAGGGGTGTTGTTTCGCACTTTAAGGGGTTGGACAAACGCTGCGAAGGGGTGGACAAACGGGTAGTTGTGATTCTGCACCCGAATTAATGTTAAAATACCCGTTTAAACGGACGTGAAGTTAGCCCAAATAAAGAAATAAAAAAATAATTACAATTAACAGGGGGGTTGTTTCGCACTTTAAGGGGTTGGACAAACGCTGCGATGGGGTGGACAAACGGGTAGTTGTGATTCTGCACTTGAATTAACGTTTAAAGACCCATTTAAGAGAACGTGAAATTAGCCCAAATTAAGAAATAAAAAAATAATTACAATTAACAGGGGGGTTGTCTCGCACTTTAAGGGGTTGGACAAACGCTGCGAAGGTGTGGACAAACGGGTAGTTGTGATTCTGCACCCGAATTAACGTTTAAATACCCATTTAAGAGAACGTGAAGTTAGCCCGAATTAAGAAATAAAAAAATAATTACAATTAGCAGGGGGGTTGTTTCGCACTTTAAGGGGTTGGACAAACGCTGCGATGGGGTGGACAAACGGGTAGTTGTGATTCTGCACTTGAATTAACGTTTAAAGACCCATTTAAGAGAACGTGAAATTAGCCCAAATTAAGAAATAAAAAAATAATTACAATTAACAGGGGGGTTGTCTCGCACTTTAAGGGGTTGGACAAACGCTGCGAAGGTGTGGACAAACGGGTAGTTGTGATTCTGCACCCGAATTAACGTTTAAATACCCATTTAAGAGAACGTGAAGTTAGCCCGAATTAAGAAATAAAAAAATAATTACAATTAACAGGGGGGTTGTTTCGCACTTTAAGGGTTTGGACAAACGCTGCGAAGGGGTGGACAAAGGGTAGTTTTGATTCTGCACTCGAATTAATGTTAAAATACCCATTTAAGAGAACGTGAAGTTAGCCCGATTAAAGAAATAAAAAAATAATTACAATTAACAGGGGGGTTGTTTCGCACTTTAAGGGGTTGGACAAACGCTGCGAAGGGGTGGACAAACGGGTAGTTGTGAATCTGCACCCGAATTAATGTTAAAATACCCATTTAAGAGAACGTGAAGTTAGCCCGAATTAAGTAATAAAAAAATAATTACAATTAAGAGGGGGGTTGTTTCGCACTTTAAGGGGTTGGACAAACGCTGCGAAGGGGTGGACAAACGGGTAGTTGGGATTTTGTCTCCGAACTAACGTTTAATTACCCATTTAAAAGAACGTGAAGTTGGCCCGAATTAAGAAATAAAAAAATAATTACAATTAACAGGGCGTTGTTTCGCACTTTAAGGGGTTGGACAAACCCTGCGAATAGGTGGACAAACGGGTAGTTGTGATTCTGCACCCGAATTAATGTTAAAATACCCGTTTAAACGGACGTGAAGTTAGCCCAAATAAAGAAATAAAAAAATAATTACAATTAACAGGGGGGTTGTTTCGCACTTTAAGGGGTTGGACAAACGCTGCGAAGGGGTGGACAAACGGGTAGTTGGGATTTTGTCCCCGAATTAACGTTAAAATACGCATTTAAGAGAACGTGAAATTAGCCCGAATTAAGAAATAAAAAAATAATTACAATCTGCAGGAGGGTGGTTTCGCACTTTAAGGGGTTGGACAAACGTTGCGAAGGGGTGGGCAAACGGGTAGTTGGGATTCTGTTCCCGAATTAACGTTTAAACACGCATTTAAGGGGACGTGAAGTTAGCCCGAATTAAAAAATAAAAAAAATAATTACAAATAACAGGGGGTTGGTTTCGCACTTTAAGGGGTTGGACAAACGCTGCGAAGGAGTGGACAAACGGATAGTTGGGATTCTGAACCTGAAATAACATGTAAATGTGTTTTTAAGCGGACGTGAAGTTAGCCCGTATTGAGAAATAAAAAAATAATTACAATCTGTGGGGGGGGGGGGTCGTTTTGCACTTTAAGGGGTTGGACAAACGCTGCGAAGGGGTAGACAAACGTGTAGTTGGGATTCTGTCCCCGAATTAACGTTTAAATACGCATTTAAGCGTACTTGAAGTTAGCCCGAATTGAGAATTAAAAAAATAATAATTTCAATCTCCAGGGGGGTCGTTTCGCACTTTAAGGTGTTGGACAAACGCTGCGAAGGAGTGGACAAACGGGTAGTTGTGATTCTGAACCTAAAATAACGTTTAAATGCGTTTTTAACCCTGCTGTCCTGTTCGGGTCTATTTGACCCAAAAAATAATTTATTTCTTATTTTACAAATTATTACGCGGCGTAGCGATTTGGTGTTTGGTGACTTTATTACCTAATATGAGGTCTTTCAATTGCATATGAGATAAACATTCTACTTCCTGATTTTTTTTTATTAAAATGAAATTGTTACCTAGAGTACGTTCGGGTCAATGTGACCCGCGTACTTAAACCGTTAAAAATTACCTGTGTATGTGTGTTTAGTTGGCAGTATTCTATATTAGCAGTACCTGTGTGTTTGTCAGCCGGATACGTCTCTAAATAAAAACAGGTTTCTGCAAGCTAAAACTTGTAAAATAAACTGTAGTATAGCTGGACGATATTGCAAACCAAATTATAAATATGACCAACATGGACAGACAGCATGTATTTGGAACCAACTGGAAAGGTATGAATAAAGTTGGTTTCCAAGCATACATTGGTCTTTTATTTTTAGCTCGAGTTTATAAGTCCCATGGTGAATCAACTAAAAGTTTATGGAATGAAGAAACGGGTCGTACTATATTTAGATCAACAATGTCGCTGGATATATTTACAAAAAGTTTACAAGTAATAGGTTTTGATAACAAAACTACTAGACAGGATAGAAGACGTTTTGATAAACTTGCGGCAATACGTGAAATTTATGAAATATGGGTAGAAAAGGTAAAAAGAACTTTTAACCCTGATGAAAATGTTACCGTCGATAAACAACTAGTTGCCTTTAGCGGCCGTTCTCCCTTCAAATGGTACATTCCAGCAAGCCAGAGAAATATGGCACAAAACTTTTGGGTTTATATAATTATGAACAGTAAAACTTCTTATGCTCTAAAATTGCAGATCTATACAGAAATGCGTGTGATGTGTGACTTGAATAGTGATTTGGAATGCCACAATATTACGTGTATAATAACTTTTTTACATCGTAAAATTTAGGAAAATTTCTTCTAAAACAAAGTAGATACAATGCCGGGTATTATAAGTAAAATAAACCGGAGCTTTCAGCAAAAATCGCGAATAAAGAAGTTCATAGCTCGTCTTTTTTGCTTCATGCAAGATTTGACACTATTCCCAAAAATAATAAAAATGTTTTTCTTTTGAGTACTTTGCATCATGAATGGTTGTATCATGCATCACTTTCATCAAATGAAAAAGCCCCAAATTATTTTAGATTACAATTCTAATAAGGGAGCAGTGGATACTCTACATTAGCTTGTTGGCACGTATACATGTGAGAAAAGATAAATCGCTCGCCAATGATTGTTTTTTATAATCTACTGGACATTTCTGCCTACAACGCGTTCGTGTTATGGGCATCAATAAATATTCAATGGAATACAAATCAATTGGGAAAACGGCGAATTTTTCTTGAGGAATTGGGAAAAAACTAATGAAACCAGTCATCATTTCCAGAAAAAATATACCAATAACTAAAGGCTCTTACGAACTGGCCAAAAAGGACACGAGCAGGAACAATATGGAAATGCTAGTGAACCGTCTATCAAATCTAACTCCGCCTGCTAAACGAACACGCTGTAAACTTGCCGTAAAAACGATAACAAGACAAATTATTATGTTGGATTATATCACAAACATATTTGTAAAATCCATTCTTTTTATTAATATCCCAGTTGTAAACTGAATTAAATTTTTGTAGATATTTTTTAATAGGCTGTTTTGAAAGAAAAAATGCATTTTGTTTTTGTTAATAAGGTTAATTTACATTAACAACATCATTTTTGCTTAATTAACCATAATTTCTTGTTAATAAAGTTTTATTTATCACCATTAGCTTATTTTATTTCGATTAAGGAGCGTAGACCATAGTTGGGTCATATTGACCAGAACAGTACATTTGTGTAGTTGACTCGAACGGGACAGCAGGGTTAAGCGGACGTGAATTTGTCCCGGGTTGAGAATTAAAAAAAATAAATTAAAGTCTTCAAGGGGGTTGTTTTGCACATTAAGGGGTTGGGCAAACGCTGCGAGGGTGTAGACAAATGGGTAGTTGAGATTCTGCTCCCGCATAAACATTCATTCTAATGTCTTAAGTACTTTTTCGGCGGTACTGTCCTATTATCCGTAAGCAATATATTATATATAAAAAAAATTATTTTAAAAATATCAGAGGGTGGACAAAAAAAAATTATGTGGTGGACAAATATGGACAAACTTTGGACAAACAATATAGCAAGAGTTTTTTTAAATTTTCGAAAATTTGTGGATTTGTGAAGTTAGCCCGAAAAAAAATTTTTGTTTATAAAAAAGAATTGATGGGTGGACTAACGCAATAAAATGGTGGACAAACGTGGACAATCAATGGACAATCGAATGGCATCGATCACATTTTTTTTCCCGACTTTTTCGGGCTAAGTTCACGGACCTAATATATACTTCCGGTTTCATATCTGTCTGTTCGTCCATCTGTCTGCCGCTAATATAACTCCTACGTTATTAGAACTGATAGAATGACAAGTGAGACGTTGAGTGGATGCTTATAACTGAAGGATGGTATTACCTCTTAACCACTGATATGCGGCTTGCCATTCCCCGCTGAAAATATATTTTATTATAAAACTTGTTTTATAAAAGAGTCCTAGAAAACTATCTTTTACCTTCAAGTGGTGTGTAATTATACCTGCTCCCAACTGCTGCAGGTTTAGTATGGTTTTAGTCTTTGAGCTTACGTTGACGTAAAGTTTTCTTGCAGTACCACATACCGCATGTCAGTGTTTAGGTTTCTATAGTTAAAATTAGTCCGTTCAGTATTATTTCGCTATTAGTATGGCAGCAAGTTCATCCAGTTGTACTACGTTTAAGTGCTTTTAATATTATTTTACTATGTTTTAGTTACCAATGATAGTTTTTTTGTAATTCAGTTCTAAAGGATTTTGTAAGAACCTCCAACATTTTTTTAATTTCATGCATGCGTTGATAATTTTCTTGAAAAAAAAAGTTTATTTAAATATATTTAAATAACTAAATTAATGAGTTACTCATTAATTACCACAAAAGAAATTTTATTAAGTAAAATTTTACAGGGAGGTAATAAGAATAAAATTGTATAAAAATTTATATTGAAAAAATTAAAAAATAAATAATAAAAAAATAATATGTATACAAAAAAAATAAAAAAAACAAGAAAAAAGAAAACAAAAAAAAAATAACAAAAAATAAAAAAACAAAAAAAAACAAAACAAAAACAAAAAAAAACAAAAAAAATAAAGTATAATAAATTATAAAATAAAAAAAGAAAGAGATTAAAAACAAAAAGAAGGTCTAAACCTCCGCGGTGTCGAACCGGGTTGAAGCCTTAGCGCTGTGTTAAAAAAACATATATTTATTACTATTAAGTATTAGCATTTAGTTTTTTTGTCAATTTTATTATTTGTAAATAAATTTCAGTTGGTTAGGGTCATGAATGAAGGGTATACCTGCCGGTCAATTTAATGTTTCCACCCCCTTTTTTGGTCTTTTTTTGCTTTTTATTGATTTCAGTATCTACCTATGTATATATGTGCGTGCATAAGTATTATATGTGCACATATGTACGTAATCTTATTATATTTGGAATATTGTAGCAAACAGTAATTTAGTATCTATCATGGCTGAATGGATCATGTAATCCAAAGCCAATAAGATAAGAAAAAAAAACTAAATTAACTAAATTTTGCAAAAATTGAATATTATCCTTTTACATCTCACCGATTCGATTGCAAAGTTGCAATAGAAAGTACTGTTTTAAAGTTACCCAAATAGTACAACCGATATATTACTCGATGCAAATGTAATACTTTTATACACTCGATTACCTAGCAAAACGAGAATAAATATATACTCCCTGTTATTAAACCCCTTCCGGTTAAAAAAGTGTGATCGGAACTGCCACATTATAGTCGCAGAAATAGTACATGTATATGATATATCAACTATCGCGTATTGAAAAATCGAGCTCGAATATTTAGTTTTCGTTTTGATATTAGTTTTGGTTAAAAATTTATGACCGGCAATTTGGCAAAAATGACTCAAAGTTAGTGAACTCGTATATCAATCGACGCAAAGTTACACGACGAGTTCAAATAGACTTCCAGTTCTATTTCTGGTCACGTTGGGTAAAAACCTACAACTTATGAAGTCCAATTGCTTGTTTTCAACTTAAACAATTAAAATACTGTTGTGATCTTACTTTTGAAACCTAATGATGTTCTCAGATGTAATTTATCTTAATTAATTAATCAATGATTATATCATTAATCAAACAGATCAAATACCAATATAGTGTCAATCTCAGGGCTAAATTATAATATCAATTACTTACTTTCGTGGCTTCAAAGTATTTCTCAGTGGATTCCTAATCGGGATAGATAAAAGAGAGTAAAATAATACACACATACGGATTTCAATTAGAAATTATAAAAAACGTTTATTTTATCTAAATGGCAATAACTGCTTAATATTTCTTATACCTTATCTTTCTATCTTTATTTAATACAACAGTTACAAAAATGGGAATCTTATTTCTTTTTTGTTTCCAAATTTATTTTATTTATAATGAACTATTATGACTTATCAGTAACAAATTTATTTAGGTTTGATGAAAATTTTTTAATAGTGATTGTGTGGCTCAATTTTCAATGTGGTATTTAATACACAAATCATACATTCATGTCATAACAAATAGACTGACCTTTACTGATGATTTGACAATGTCTTCACACAAAACACGTTTCCTCTTGGCTTGGGTTGCGATCCAACGACTCGTCCAAGTCTTCCAGTAATGCCTCGGCTCCTTTGAAAACTACGCCTCGTACAGTCCTCGTTCCTGCCTTCTCCTGATGCCGTGTTCTACCTTTTTCAAACACTTCAACGAAACCGGGATACTCTAGACTCAAGGAGTTATATGCTATCTCGACTCGGTCTATCACTCGTTCCACGATATCTTACTTTTTATTTTTTTTAAAGACAAAACTATCCAACCCGGCGTTTCACTTTTTTGTACACTTTTCTCGAAAACTGGACTTCGCCTCTCTATCGCTTAAAACCCACTCTCATTAGTCATTCATTCTCCTCCTTCCAAATACCCCTTCCAGCATTCAAAAATCAACCAATCCAAGGCAACTTTCAATTATCCGTATTTACCAACACAAACTTTCCTTTTTCTAAATATCTTAATGGATTTCAAGAAAAAATATTATTCCCCATTTCAATTTTACTTTCCACATTAATCCTCTTTACAAATTTAATAACCTATTATCTTATTTACTAGAATATGAGTTATCGGTGGTTATTGACAACCTTTCCACGAACACTATCTTTTTCAACATCACTCTAATTGTTTACTTGAGTCGTATTGTTCCTGGGGTTCGTAAACACTTCTCCGAAACACTTTCTTAAAAACTACCTGTACAAAATTTGTTTTTTACAGGGTGTTCCAAATTTACATGCCCGCGGTCGAGAAAAACGAAAACCTTTATTTTTATTTGAATTTTAAATATGACTATAGACTTTTATTTCTTATATCAAATAGGAATATAACAAATCCCCGCCTTTGTATTCGATAAAATTTATCTACATCTTCAACTAAATTTTCTCGAGGCAAAACCAACTCCCCGTATATTACCTTGCTTTAATCTGTGTCTTATACCCCTTCTTCTTGTATTACTCTAATTAGTCCCACCTGTAGAGTAATTGTTTCCTTTGTCCTGTTTTCCATCCAGTGTCCTCATCCCGTGTTAGAGCGTCGGCTATTATGTTGTCTTTTCCCTTTCCACAGATCAATTTTCTGTCTTTTTCCTCAGATTCTTCACATACGTTTACCGTGCATTCTGCATCCTCGTTTTCATATATCTCCTCTTCAAATACCACTGTTTCAATCATATCCTTTTCGCTTTCATTTGTTAGCTTTATTTCTTCTTCTCCTGAGCTCATCTCTTCTTTTGAGGAATCCCAGGTTTTATTTTCTTTTGTTGTCAATATTTTTATTTCTTCTTCTCCTGAGCTCGTCTCTTCTTTTGAGGAATCCCAGGTTTTAACTTCCTTTATATTTTTCTGACCTTTTCTCCTTTTTCTTCTTTGTCCTTGCCTCGTTGTCAAATTCATTTCCACTGTTTGTTCTTTACCTGATTCGTCCGTATTTTGTTTCTCCTGTTCCTTGTCCTGTTCTTCTTCTTTTTCTTCTGTTAGTTTTATCGTATTATTTTTAAAATTTATCATTACATGTTTTTCTGCCAATTCGTCAACTCCTACTATCACATGTGACATGTGTGGCATTATTACACATTGTAGTGCATACATATTCTTACCCAGTCGTACCATTACTCGTATGCCTTCATTTATAGTTGCCAATGTCCGTTTGTTTGCGCCCACTAAATTTACCCTAGGTATTTTGTAAATTAAATTTGTTAAGTTAACTTCTTCTATTAGTTTTCTGTTGACCAGTGTTATTTCAGATCCAGTGTCTATCATAATTTTAATTGGTTTCTCGTTGATAAATCCATCCACAAATTTTAAATTAACTCCATTTTTCTTTTCGTTGTTTCCTGCCAATTTAATAAACTCCTTGGGGTGACAAAAGATTCCTGTTTGGTTTTTTGTTTTTAGTGACCTCCTCCGTGAAAAGACGCCGGTTGCTCCTCGTTGTTTATATCTTCGTCATAATGTCTCTCTTCGTCATATCCTTCTGTCTGGTATTATTGACCTCTCTTCTATTGTCTCTTGGTCTGTCGGATCTGTTTCGGTTTTCTCGATATCCCTGTTCATTTTGTCTACCATTATTTCTGTTTTCTTGATTTGAACGTGTGGTGTTTCTATTCTGGTATTCTCGATTTCTGTCCTCATTCCATTGCCTATTTCTTTGTTCATAATTTCCTCTTCCGTTGTCTCTATTTTCGTTTTCCCTTCTGGGATTAAAATCTCGTCTTGTTTAGTCCCTCCTATTTTGATTTCGATCTCTGTAATCATGTGTTTCTCGGGGCCTGTAATCTTCTCGCGACCTTCTTGATTTTCTTTCTCTTAGATGTGATTCTCTTATTTGTAGGAATTGGCATAAACTATCTATGTCTTTGTAGTTTTGCAATGTGATATGGTCTTCCAGCGTTTCTTCGAAATGTCTTGCAATCAGTTCGACTAATTGTTCTGATGAATAATTATATTGTAAATGTTTTGCATTATTGTAAATTTGTAATGCATATGTCCTTTCTGAGATACCCATCCTCTCATTGTATTTCCCATTTTGCAATTCCTTGTTAATTTCCATTTGTTGGACTTTTCCCCAGAAATAATTCAAAAATTTTTGTTCAAATTGTTGCCAACTGTCAAATTCTTCTTCTTTGCAATCAAACCATAGACCTGCCTCATACTTAAGATGGTTTCTGATTGTTTCTTTCGCTGTTTCGAAATTTCCGATATGTTGTACTTTCTTTTTCAGGCTATTTATGAACGGCACTGGGTGTAATCTTTTTACATCCCCGCCAAATCGTATTTTCACGTCATCTCTGCTATGTATAACAGTTGCTCTTCTTTCTCCGAAATTTTGTTGCGTTTTGATTTCCTCAATTTGTCTTTCCATTTCTCTGATCTTTCTTTCCACTTCTTCTATGTCTGCTTGAATAGCGTTTTCCAACTTGTTTTCCAAATTTTCTATTTTCTTTTTCTGGCAATTCGTTAACTCCTTCATTTTGATTTTGATTTCTTTAATCTCTATCTCCTGTTTCTCGCTCTTTTCTGCAATCTCTTCGATTTTTTTAACCATTTCCTGTTTGATACTCTCTATATTGCTGTTGTTTCCTTCTATTGCTTGTTTTGTTTCTTCCTGATTTTCTTGCATTACTCGTTTTGTTTCTTCGTTATTTTCTTGCATTTTATCCATTTTCTTTGATGTTTCCTCCTGATTTTTATCCATTTTCTTTGATGTTTCTTCCATGGCTTGTTTCATTTCACGTTGATTTTCATCCATTTTTTGAAACTGGTGTTGCATCAGTTGTAATATATCTTTTCTAATCCTGATAATTCTTTTTTCCTGTTTCCATGATTGTTGTGTCTAAAATATCTTCTTGGTCTAAATTTTCCTCTTGATCTGAATGTTCTTCTTGTTTTTTGTTGTCTTTGCTTTGGCTTCTTGTCACAGACATTTGTTTTCAAGAAGTACTGTCCCCGCCAAATATGAAATTTGAATAGTATGTTACCAAGACGAATTTTTCTCGCCCAAATTTAATAAATTGTCAATAAATATATCAAATGTAAATATCGATAAATTAAATCAATTATGGCAAATTTGTACCTAAAGAAATCTAAAATTTTATGTCATCAAATGTAAATATCTCACTTGTTACCACGGGCATATAAATTTCCAACCACCGGCTTTTCCCTTTCTATTCCTTCAAATTTGCCACTAGAAATACTTTTCAATGCTTTCCACTTTGGGCGACATTTGTTGTGATCTTACTTTTGAAATCTAATGATGTTCTCAGATGTAATTTATCTTAATTAATTAATCAATGATTATCTCATTAATCAAACAGATCAAATACCAATATAGTGTCAATCTCAGGGCTAAATTATAATATCAATTACTTACTTTCGTGGCTTCAAAGTATTTCTCAGTGGATTCCTAATCGGGATAGATAAAAGAGAGTAAAATAATACACACATACGGATTTCAATTAGAAATTATAAAAATCGTTTATTTTATCTAAATGGCAATAACTGCTTAATATTTCTTATATCTTATCTTTCTATCTTTATTTAATACAACAGTTACAAAAATGGGAATCTTATTTCTTTTTTGTCTCCAAATTTATTTTATTTATAATGAACTATTATGATTTATCAGTAACAAGTTTACTTAGGTTTGATGAAAATTTTTTAATAGTGATTGTGTGGCTCAATTTTCAATGTGGTATTTAATACACAAATCATACATTCATGTCATAACAAATAGACTGACCTTTACTGATGATTTGACAATCTCTTCACACAAAACACGTTTCCTCTTGGCTTGGGTTGCGATCCAACGACTCGTCCAAGTCTTCCAGTAATGCATCGGCTCCTTTGAAAACTACGCCTCGTACAGTCCTCGTTCCTGCCTTCTCCTGATGCCGTGTTCTACCTTTTTTAAACACTTCAACAAAACCGGGATACTCTAGACTCAAGGAGTTATATACTATCTCGAATCGGTCTATCACTCGTTCCACGATATCTTACTTTTTATTTTTTTTAAAGACAAAACTAACCAACCCGGCGTTTAACTTTTTTGTACACTCTTCTCGAAAACTGGACTTCGCCTCTCTATCGCTCAAAACACTCTGACTCTCATTGCTCATTCATTCTCCTCCTTCCAAATACCCCTTCCAGCATTCAAAAATCAACCAATCCAAGGCAACTTTCAATTATCCGTATTTACCAACACAAACTTTCCTTTTTCTAAATATCTTAATGGATTTCAAGAAAAAATAATTTCATTTCATTTCAATTTTATTTTCCACATTAATCCTCTTTACAAATTTAATAACCTATTATCTTATTTACTACAATATGAGTTATCGGTGGTTATTGACAACCTTTCCACGAACACTTTCTTTTTCAACATCACTCTAATTGTTTACTTGAGTCGTATTGTTCCTGGGGTTCGTAAACACTTCTCCGAAACACTTTTTTAAAAACAACCTATACAAAATTTGTTTTTTACAGGGTGTTCCAAATTTACATGCCCGCGGTCGAGAAAAACGAAAACCTTTATTTTTATTTGAATTTTAAATATAACTATAGACTTTTATTTCTTATGTCAAATAGGAATATAACAATACATACTTTAAACACATTTCTCTACAAGGTTAAGGATATGGAATGATATCCTGTTTCAATTTACAAAAGAATACAATAACACATATTATGTAAGTATTAATAAAATTTTGTAAATTTGTGACTTAATTTGTTCTTATTCTTCTTCTTCCTCTTTATAAGCAATTCTGCTTGTTCTTTGGCGGATAGATACCTCTGTGTAAGATTGTCACTCCATCTTTTGCGCGGTCGACCGATATTTCTACTACTGATTGATTGGTGATTTATCTCTTGGTATTTTGATCACACGTGTCTCCGCCATTCTACTTATTTGGTGATTTTATTCTTTTTTTTTTTTTCTATTTAGACAGTTTATTTATCGTTTATAGACAGGTAAGGACGGTATTCCGTCCTTACCTGCATTGTCTTCTAATGTCTTCAATCCTTTTTCGATCTCTCAGCCTTTTTCCTGTAATTCTTCTCAATACTCTCATCTCTGCCGATTCTAATAGTCTTTGTGTTGTGGCTGTATCGGGTCTTGGTTCTGATGTCAATATTGGTCTTACGCTGTCTGTCAAATGCTTTCTTTAAGTCAATCAGACATAGAGATGCTGGTCTATTATACCCTATACTAAAATCAAAATAAAGATGCACTTAAAATAAACAAACCAAGATACGTTGAATGTTAGAGGAGCACTTAGGAATCATGATTTACACTGTATATACTTTGTAAATCATGATTTGGCATTTACAATCTATATACTGTGAAATAATTTTTATGGGGAGAATTTGAAAATAATTTTATGTCAAAGACTACGATACCGTAGATTTTCATGACCCTGTATATTGTATATGGTCAAATTTTGTAAATAAAATAATTTAGCCGTAAAAAGTGTTTCGAGGAAGAGTAAAATTTTAGTGGTAAAGTTTCTAGGAACATTTTATAAATTTCAACAGAACGGACTACAACAGTTGTTTAGAAAGTTAATGTATACCGCGGTGATTGAACAATAGACAGTGTTTTCTAAATGGTTTTCCAGAAAGAAACGATAGTAAACATTTTTGTATAGTTTAGGGTAGAGGGTTTTTTAGATTGTAAATAAAAATAATTTTAATATCTCCTATTACCATCCAAAGCAATTAGTCCAGTTTGAAAGTAGTGTATTTGTGCAAAGTGTGTTAATCTGGTGACCGTGGAAGCAGATTCGTGTGAAACGAAAACAAGACCGAGTCGAGAAGTACAAACTCCTTGTGTCCGAAAAGATTTCAGTTTCTGTCAGTAACGAGTAGCAGTATTATATATAAACTTGCACGAGGTACCTAGCTGAAGGAAAAAATCTTTGAATTCTAAAGCTTGATATTGTTTTTATCGAGTCGAGAGATTTTAATTTAAGGAGGGAATTCGAACGAGTGCTGTTTTTTGAAACAGTTTGCAGAATCCGAGGAGCACGTTGTGTATATCCGCAGAAGAAATAAGGAAGTCGGCAAAGGTTAGTCAGATTATTTGTGAAAAAAGAGAGTAGTTTTGTATTACATACCATATTTGTTTTTTTTTGTGAAAGCCACGTCAACTTAATAGTATTACAACATAAATTATTCATTCATAAAGTCGTAGAAGATATAAGTAATCTATTTAAAAAGTGGAAATTAAAATTTGTTTCCTTTTGATAATAATAATAAGAACAATCAATCGATTGAATTGAATGAATTTGGTTCATAAAAGGAGATAATATAATTAAAGGTTATTTTATAATTAGATAAGAAATGTGACAACAGAATAAAGTTTAGCATACATTTTAATTTTTTATATTTACGGTATGGTATATAAATAAATAGTAGTTATAAATAGTATATTAAGTATGGAGAACGGTAAGGGTTTTATACCGATCGAAGACAATTGTTTGGAGGAGGAGCGGAGCGACGACTCCAATTATTGTTTGAGATCGGTTACCCTTAACGTTCGACATGCTTATAACGTTTTTTGCACGATTGATACCTTTATAAATTATAAAATTAAACATTTTCGTCATATTGACTAGTTTCATTCATTTTATCAAGATAGATACTTTGGTTGTTAGGTAGTAACTAGGGTGCATAACAACAATGGATAATTGAGTTTTTATTTAGTTGTCAATAATTTTAAGTACAATTTTGATTATTATAAATTAAAATATGAGCGAAAGTGAATTTGAAGAACTTGAACGGGCTTGGGAAGAAGGCTGTTCCGCAATTATTCCCGAAAAATCCAAAATCCGTTATCAAAATACCTACCAAAGTTTTAAAAAATGGTGCGAAGGCAAGAATTTAAGAATCGAAGAAAAGACTCTATTGGCATATTTCGTTCAAAGACATATGCAGTTGAAAGCTCCTGGAAGCCTCTGGGCAGAATATTCAATGATTAAATCCACCGTTTTTCTTTATGATGACATTGATATTTCCAAGTTTTCAACTTTGATCGCGTATTTGAAGAGAAAAAATGTTGGATATAGGCCTAAGAAAGGGAGCATTTTTACACGGGAGCAATTTGAAAAATTTCTGATGGAAGCACCGGATGAAGAATTTCTAGTTCACAAGGTAATATAAGCTAGTTTAGGTAAAAGAAATACTCTAATGAAGATTTTTTCATAATTTGTAGGTCGCAATGATATTGGGAATATCTGGTGCCTGTAGAAGAGAAGAATTATATAATATTACTATGAATGACATTCAACAAACCGATGGTTTAATGATTGTAAAAGTACCCAATACAAAAACGAACATCCAGCGTACTTTTACAGTCGTTAATAAACCAGACGATAAAATTCCATATTTAGAAATTCTGCAAAGGCATATAAAACTTCGTCCATTACAAGTAAAATCAAATCATTTGTTCTTAAGATACGCCAAAGGAAAATGTTGTGCTCAAGTAATAGGGAAAGGGACAATCGGGGGCTGGCCTTCTCAAATTGCCAAATTCTTAAATTTGCCTAATCCCGAGAACTATACTGGCCATTCGTTCAGGAGGACATCAGCAACGCTTTTGGCTAATAAAGGTGTTGATGTCCTCGGATTAAAGCGTCATGGAGATTGGCGTTCATCGACAGTGGCAGAAAGCTATGTAGAAGATTCTCTTCAAAATAAAATAGATTTTGCCGAAAAAATATTGTGCAATACTAGTGATGCTACTAATGTATGCGATTCTGCAGGAGTTTCTGTTAGAAGTGAAACCACAGCCCAAACAAGTGGGATTTCATTAAATAATTTAACAAATTGTACCATAAGTTTCAATATTAATAAATAATTCGTTAGTTTTCTTTATTCTTTCAAAAAATAAATTAAAATTAAGAGATTTTTAACTCGACGGTAAGTGAATTACTTACCGTCGAGTTGGAGTACTTACCGTCGAGTTGGATTACTTACCGTCGAGTTGCTAGTAAATGTCACCTACTGACGTAAAATCTGTCACGGTAAACAGTCAAAAATGATCAATCGTGCAAAAATGTATATGAGTTTTTGAGTATATTTATTTTCCCTGATTTGTCCTGGATAAAGCAAGCAACGAGAAATAATAGAAGTCACAAAATAAAGGTAATACATACAATCAATTAGCCCTGAGAATATGTTTTTTATTGAAAAATTTTATTAAATTTTGGTTTTGTTTCATGAGTAACAATTAAAATAATTAATTAATTAATCTAATTAATAAGAGGCATCTTAATCTCATAACAAGGAGAAAATAATAGTCTCCCGTTTTATACCGCTTACGTGGCTTTGGGAGTATAGCAGGGTAGTCTGCTATATCTAGGGCCTGCGGTATACAAGGAAGGTAACAGGGCCAGTGCTACGCTTCAACCGGCTATTATTACCCCTGGTTTTACCCAAGGTACTCATTTTATTCAGGCTGAGTCGACCTGGGGCCTATAGACATTTTTTAAAATGTCTAGTTGTTCTTGCCGGCGGCGGTGGGATTTGAACTCCGGACCACCAACACCACCAGCACCAGCGTCCAGCACCCTGCGCTACCCAACAAGGAGAAAATACAGAGCATAATAATACATTATAAATCATGATTTGGGAGTGCTCCTTGTAATGTAACATTCAACTTGTCTTGGTTTGTTTATTTCTAGTGCATATTTATTGTTATTTTGGTATAGTTATTTCTCAGTAATTTGTTTTATGACGAATAACGCATCTGTATACGATCTTCCAGTACGACAACCTGTTGTTCTCGTAGAATTTTAGTTGTAAATTTTAGGGTAGTATTTAACAAATTGATACCTCTATAGTTTTCTGTCTGCTTTTTATCTCCCTTTTTGAATAGTAAAATTAGTTCGCTCGTTCTCCATTCTTCCGATATTTTATTTTGTTTTATGATTTTGTTAATTAATGTTGTTAATTGTTCTGTCATTGCTGCTCCACAATATTTCAGTAATTCGTTTGGTATTCCGTCCTTACCTGCAGCTTTTCTGTTCTTCAGCTTTTCAAGTGTTTTTCGAACTTCCTGTGTAATTATATTTACATCTTTATTTGTGGTAATTTCTGGTATTTCCGGTCCAAGCGTCATTTGTTTTTGTTCTCTATAGAGTTTTTTAGATAGTCAATAATTCATGTATCCTTTTCTATGTGTTTCGGTTCTATTAGTTCCTTTACCTCCGTTCTTTGACCTCTTATAAAGTGCCATATTTCCTTTTGCAGACCTTAAAAATAATATTCCAGTTCTTTCGAAAAACGTTCCCATTGATCAGATCACGTCTTACGAGTGAATGTGTTTCATTATTTATTGTCATATAATTATCGTATGTCTCTTGTATATTAGTTGACATGTATGTTATGTAACCTTTTTTCTTTTCTTTACATTTTCTGTCACCTCTGTACAAAACGAAAAAGTTCTTCGCCTTGGGAGCGATTTATTTTTAGTAATGTTTCTTTTACCAACAACTTCCTTGGCTGAGGCTAAGATATTAGACTTAATTTTTGCCCAGATTTCTTTGACTCCGTCACTTTCTGTGATATACATGTTTCTGCTTCTTTCTGTTATTTTTTTTAAATAGGTATCTTGTATCTTGTGGAGTCGTCCTGTAAGCTTTCGACTTTCGTCTTAATTTGTCATTACTCATAAACATATTTAAATATTATTTTGTTTAATATAATTTACAATTTCAATAAAAAACATCAAACATACTGTAATAATGAATCTATACAGAATACATTATAAAATCTACCCCCCTAGGGTACCCTAGGGTACCCCTAGGGTATAAAATCTACCCCTACGATCTACGATCGTAACTAGGTCGCCGGAAAACATTTGTGTTTCCGAACTGATGCCAATTTTGTATGCTCTCAAAGCTGAAAAGTTTTCTTTTATTTGGAATTTATTAAAAGTCAATGTACTGAATAAGGATCTCATTTCAGTAGAATTTACAATCGGCGTTAGTTAAAATTAAGTCACAAAACTTTTCGATTGTGAAACGTATCATAAACGTATTCGATTGCATTACGAAAACTATATTGGCAAAGATCTCTTAAGCAACAAGTTTAAATTAAAAGTGAATTTTTGTCTACACTGTAAGGCATTACACAAAATTCAAAAATATAATATGTATTACCAAACCACTATATAAAGTAAAGAAATCAATAACAAAGCCCAATGCCAAAAAACGGCTGCCAAACTTGGAGGAGAAACATTATTAAAACGAATTAAAGACTTATTCTAAGACTAATCTATGTCTTAAAAATGGAATAATCTCATCTCAGTCGAATAACGCCATAAGAATACTTCTCAATAGAAAAGGTGATAGGAAGGTCTGCATACCTTATGTTATTTATTACTATTACATACTCCCTCATTGACGATTATTCCTTCATTTGCACTCGATAAAACTTCCTGGCAAATGTGTTATCTATAGACGACAAACAGTAGTGACGATAATATACATCCCTGTCTCACTCCACATGTTACTCTTATTACGCCTGAAACTTCATCTTCCATTTCTATATTTGCCTGCTGATTCCAGTATATGTACTTTCAGGATTATTCTCAGATCTTTATCCTCTTTGCTTTTGCTCTCAAGAATATCTTTAAGTAAATCGTCGCGGACCCTGTTAAAAGCCTTTTTCGAAATCTTTTTGTTTTGTTAATGGATAGACTGTCATTCCATATCAGTCCATGGAGTGCTTTCGTGTCTTGTATTCCTTGTGCTATTTTCATTTCTATATCTTTAATAAAAGTACTATTTTTGTACAGCATTGACACTAAAAACTTAAAAGTCTTACGACGACCCTTAATAGTCTCTGCTAAACTTAAGTTCAAATCTGCAACGTCGCGGATCAAATATACAGAGTGAGTTTTACGTATGGAACGCTAAATTATCTCTGAAAACGGCTTGCACGATTTTTATAGATTTTGGTGAATAAGGGTTTTCTAAAGCGGCTGATATTATAGTGGTAATTACACTGTTGTGAGATCATCCGTTTTTCTAAAAATCTAATAAATTTCCTTATTTCAAATAAAACACCCTTTATATTTTGTGCGTTTTGAAATCCTTATTAAATACTGATTATTTTTCATGTTATATTCCCTATACCTAAATGCCATGGTTTCGGAATTATTGCTAAATTTATTAAAAAAATACACAAATTATAAGAATCAATTTTTTCGGCACGGGTAGATATTATTTTAGGTTATTTGGATCAATGGGAACAAAAAGGTCTTTTGTAGTTTTTCTCAGTTATAAACGTTATAAACAATTTAAAACTGAAAAAAATCGAATAATGACGATTTTCAAGGTTCAAAAACACAAGTAAAAAATATAATTTTTTAAACTACGAAGTACCTAAATTCAACCTCTGTCAGCTCGCCGTAAGATTTATTGGCACGTTTTATTCTAAAACTTTGCTTTTTAATTTTTAATGAAGCGCATATGAGAGGACGGGCGATCGAGCTGCAACAACTAAAAAACAAACAATGTTTTAAAATGAAACAAGCTTGGTACTTCGTAGTTTCAAAAATAATATTTTTTATTTGTGTTTTTGAACCTTGAATATCGTCATTATTCGATTTTTTTTAGTTTTAAATTGTGTATAAGTAACTCGGAAACGATTAATTTTAGAGAAAAATTACACAAGACCATTTTTGTTTCCAATGATCCAAAGAACCTAAAATCATGTCTACCCTGGCCAAAAAAATTGATTTTTATAATTTTTATAATTTTTTTTTAATAAGTGTAGCAATAACTCCGAAATTAGGGCATTTAGGTATAGAGAATACAACATGAAAAACAATCAGTATTTCTTCAGAAAGAAGAACGTCAAAACGCAAAAAATGTGAAGTGTATTCCATTTGAAATAAGAAATTTCATTAGATTTCCAGAAAAACGGAAGATCTGACAACAATGTAATTACCACTATAATATCGGCCGCATTAGAAAACCCTTACAGACCAAAATCCATAAAAATTGTTCAAGCCCTTTCCAAAATAACTGAGGGTTTCCATATACAAAATTCACTCTGTATAAGTATTCGGAGTCTGTCTAAATCCCCACAAATTATCCCTGGACAAAAAATCCACACAAATTTTCACTGGACAAAAAATCTCCAGCAAAAAATCCCCACAAAAAATTCCCACAAATAATCCTCACAAATAATCCCCGGACAAGTAATCCCCGGACAAGTAATCCCCGGACAAAAAATCTCCACAAAAAATCCCGGACAAATAATCCCCACAATTTTTTTTTGGACAAAATATCCCCACAAAAAATCCCCAAGAAATACTTGCTGCCGAATAATTCTCTAAAAGTTTTCTCGTGAATGCAATTGAGGCAATCAATTTTGGTGACCTGCCATATCCACAGAATGATAGGATCCTACAGATTATATGAAGAAAATTTTTTTGGCAGGAGGGTTGCAAAAGGAGTTAGGGGGTTAATATATACAAACACGTAATGAAAATAATGAAATATTTCATGATTTTCTGAGTCCTGCCAACTAAATAAATTAAATATTTATTTATTTCAAAACTATAAAAAAAAATGTTGGCATGACGTCTCGTAATGTTTAACTGTAATTTGTCCCTTGAACAAATTTGTGGAAAATTTTCACCCTAATTCCGTGATTTTCTGAGTCCTGCCTGTAAATAGTTATAATACTCAAATGCAGTCAATACTTTTTCCGTACTCGACAGGATGGTTAAAAGGTTCTAGTCTAGAAGGACAGCAAGAGTCTTAGATTTGTAAGAAAAATCGTTTCATTCGATTTTTTGGATCGGGGATTATTTGTCCGGAGATTATTTGTGGGGATTTATTGTGGGTTTTTTTGTGGGGAGTTTGTGTCTGGGAATTTTTTGTCCTGGGATAATTTGCGGAAATTTTTTGTCCGGGATTATTTGTCCGGGGATTATTTGTCCTAGCTTCGAAAAACGGCTTCTCATCTTGTAGCCGAAACGTCTAATAAATTTTATTCCCACAGCATATTGGATAGAAACTGACGTTTTGTAAGAAACTCGTTTTGTAATATGGTTCTGAAACTATTTTCTTGTGGAATTTCTATGCTATTTATTAGATTTAATAAAAATAAATCATATTTTTAGATTAAAATACGTTCCATTTGAAGTTTTGATTTTGATTTCAGGTAGCGTTCTACAAAAATACAAAAAAAATTAATTGGAATAAAAAAATATAATAGTTTAATTTTATTTGCCTCATTCATAATGAAAATTCAAGCTAGGACAAATAATCCCTGGACAAATAATCCCAGGCAAAAAATCCCCACAAATTATCCCTGGACAAAAAATCCCCAAACAAAAAATCCCCGGACAAATAATCCCCGGACAAAAAATTCCCAAAAAATTCCGGACAATTAATCCCCACAAATTTTTTGGACAAAATATCCCCACAAAAAATCCCGGACAAAATATCCCCAAGAAACATTTGCTGCCGAATAGTTCTCTAAAAGTTTTCCCGTGAATGCAATCGACGCAAATGTTTTTCAACCTCAGAGCATGAAAGTTATGAATCAATCGCCATGAAACCGCTTTTCGGCACGAAAATAATAAATAGCAATTAAGATTAAGCATGAATTGTAATTTCGATTACCAAATTTTTAAGTCCAATTCCATGTCGCAAACTTAAAATTTTACATGACAAAAAAGTGTGAGCTTTTTTCAAAAATCGTGGAAGATATGGGAAATGAGCTAAGACTGTGGGAATCATGTTGTGATTATTCGCTTAAATCTTTTGCTCACTCTGCTTTGAATAACTATGTTCAAAACATTGCGTATTCGTGATGATAACTGCTGGTCTTGAAAACAATAATCTTGATTGTAATGCAAAAAAACCTATTCCTTTTTGTAAATTTAGCGTCAAAAATATTTAGTCATCATCCTAATCAATATCGTTATAACTCTTCGAGAGTCTTTGCCGCGTTTACTATTGCCTTCCATTTTTGTCGGTCCCGTGCCACTATTTTCCATTGTCTCACTCCCATTTTCTCCAGAACTTCTCTGACTGCATCTTTCCAACTTTTTCTAGGCCATCCGACAGACCTTCTCCCATATGGCCTGTCCCCGACCAGCTATGTCTGGTTTGATTTTTGGATAAAGTGTTTCCATGACATATTCTAAGACCAGGTTAAACAACAATGGGGACAACGGATCTCTCTGTCTTAGTCCAGAATTTAAAACTATTTTCAGCAAATATTTCTTGGGGATTTTTTGTCCGGGATTTTTTGTGGGGATATTCTGTCCAAAAAATTTTGTGGGGATTATTTGTCGGGGATTTTTTGTGGGTATTTTTTGTCCGGGGATTATTTGTCCAGACTAGAGAAAGTTGGAAAGATGCAGTCAGAGAAGTTCTGGAGAAAATGGGCGTGAGACAATGGGAAATAGTGGCACGGGATTAATATAAACAGATTACTCATGGGTTCTTGGTATCGCTAAATACGAATATGCCTTCAGAATTTACCTCCGGAGCACGTGGTGGCCAGGGCCACTGTAAGGGACGTCATCTTCTAGAGTTTTGATGGTTTTCGGCATTTAGTTGATGCAAATGAATTACTGGAGGGTTTTTTGAGGTCGCTAAACACGAATATGCCACCAGAACCGACTCCCGGAGCACCTGATTTCCAAGGTCAACGAAAGGGGCTCCTGGAGTTTCGAGGGTCTTCGGTACTACATTAATGCAAACGGATTAGTTATAGGTTTTTGGGGTTGCTGAACACGAATACGTGATCAGTACAGACACAGGAGCACCTGGTGCCTAAACAGGTTATCTTCTGGAGTTTCGGAGGAATTAAATGGAAGAATCAAGTGGATTACTCTTAGGGTTTTGGGGTTGCTGAACATGCATACCTACACTATCAGATCTGACACACGAATCACGTTGTGCCTACGGCACGTCATCTTCTGGGATTTCGAGGGTTTTTGGCATTAAATAAATAAAAATGGATTACTCATGGCTTTTTGGGGTCAGTGAACGCTAATACGCCATTAGATCTGACCCACGGAGCACCTAGTGCCTAAGGTTATTCATCTTCTCGAGTTTCGAGAGTTTTCGTCATTAAATTGATACGAATGGATTACTCATGGTTTTTTGGAGTTGCTGAATACGAATACGCCATCCGAACAGTCACCGGAGCACCTATTGCCTAAGGCACGTCATCTTCTCGAGTTTCGAAAGTTTTCGGTACTAAATTGATGCAAACGGATTGCTACACACCGAGTACTCGGAGGTTTTCTGAGTTGCTGTTCAAAGAAAGCGTACAAATTGGTGAAAAGTTTTTTTGCTATTTGTAGATTTTTATTAAAATAACTATGTTGTGCTATTCAATTGTTTTAATTATTTATAAATATAAACTAAATTTATATCTGACAATGTTGTTCCTTCATTTATTTTAAGACCGATTTACTATATTCTATTTTGAAACTGTTATTCATCGTGTTCACTAGATACTCCAGAGTCTTTTATCTAAGTCATATTCGTGTTCAGCAACCCCAAAAACACAAGAGTAATCCTCTTGCATCAATTTAGTACCGAAAACACTTGAAACATCAGAAGATGACGTGCCTTAGGCACCAGGTACCCCCATGTCTGTTCTGATGGCGTATTTGTGTTCAGCAGCTCCAAAAACCCATGAGTAATAGATCTGCATCAATTTAATGCCGAAACCTGTCGAAACTCCAGAAGAAGACCTGCCTTAGGCACCAGGTGCTCCGTCGGTCGGATCTGATGGCGTATTCACGTCCAGCAGCCCCAAAAACCTGTGAGTAATCAGTTTACATTAATTTAGTACTGAAAGCTCTCGAATCCCCAAAGCACGACGTGCCTTAGGCACCAGGTACTCCGATGTTTGTTCTGATGAGGTATTCGTTTTCAGCAACCCCAAAAACTTATGAGTAATCCGTTTGCATCAATTTAGTAGCGAAGATCCTCGAAACACTAGGAGCCCGTTTCATTGACCTTGAAAACCAGGTGCTCCGGGAGTCGGTTCTGGTGGCATATTCGTGTTTAGCGACCTCAAAAAACCCTCCAGTAATTCATTTGCATCAATTAAATGTCGAAAACCATCGAAACTCTAGACGATGACATCCCTTACAGTGGCTCTGGCCACCACGTGCTCCGGAGGTAAATTCTGATGGCATATTCGTATTTAGCGATCCCAAGAACCCATGAGTAATCTGTTTTTATCAATTTAATGCCGAAAACCCTCGAAAGTGTAGAAAATGACGTCCGTTGAAGGTAAAGGTCAAAGTAAAGGTCGCCATTGGATAGCCAGGAAAAAATCCTAGACTACTAGTACTTTAATTTAATCCAAACTTATACATGTTGCCAGATAACCAGTAACTCAGGGAATTGGAATACCCGGTAAATCTTATAATTTTCCGAGTTTGGGCCTCTATATCTTGAAAATTCTCCATACGATCGAGATATGCCCATGAGGACTTTTTATCAGGATGCTTCAAAGGGTATTTTCCCAAAGTAAGAACTAAATCCACTGGGACCTAATTTCCATAAGGTTTGTGCAGGATACTTTACAAAAAAGAATAGGTTTTTTTGCATTACAATCAAGATTATTGTTTTCAAGACCAACAGTTATCATCACGAATACGCAATGTTTTGAACATAGTTATTCAAAGCAGAGTGAGCAAAATATTTAAGCGAATAATGACATGATTCCCACAGCTTTAGCTCATTTTCCATATCTTCCACGATTTTTTAAAAAACTCACACTCTTTTGTCATGTAAAATTTGAAGTTTTCGACATGGAATTGGAATTAAAAATTTGGTAATCGAAATTACAATTCATGCTTAGTTTTAATTGCTATTTATTATTTTCGTGCCGAAAAGCGGTTTCATGGCGATTGCTATCTATAACTTTCATGCACTGAGGCTAAAAACATTTGCGTCGATTGCATTCACGGGAAACTTTTAGAGAACTATTAGCAAATATTTCTTGTGGATAATTTGTGCGGGATTTTTTGTGGGGATATTTTATCCAAAGAAATTTGTGGGGATTATTTGTCCAGGATTTTTTGTGGGGATTTTTTGTCCGGGGATTATTTGTCAGGGGATTTTTGTCTGGGGATTTTTTGTCCAGGGATAATTTGTGGGGATGTTTTGTCCGGGATTATTTGTCCGGGGATTATTTGTCCTAGTTTGAATTTTCATTATGAACGAGGCAAATAAAATTAAACTATTATATTTTTTTATTCCAATTAAAAAAACGAAACAGTTTTTTTTTGTATTTTTGTAGAACGCTACCTGAAATCAAATCAAAACTTCAAATGGAACGTATTGTAATCTAAAAACGTGATTTATTTTTATTAAATCTAATAAATAGCATAGCAATTCCACAAGAAAATAGTTTCAGAACCATATTACAAAACGGATTTCTTACAAAACGTCAGTTTTTATCCAATATTCTGTGGGAATAAAATTTATTAGACGTTTCGGCTACAAGATGAGAAGTCGTTTTTTATACAAATACTTCCAGGCAAGTTTGAATGTTTTCTTTTTAAAAGATGCATTTATACGGATCCTACTGTCAAAGGTTGATTAATAAATTTAGTGAATATTTTAAAACCAACAATGTTGCCTTTAATAGATATTATATTTTTGACCAAATAATCGTAAAATTATTATTTTACTATATTGGTTAGAAATAAACTAAAATTAATTAATGATCTGTATGGGGATTAATCTTTGTCTCATCTTAAATAAATGTTTTTGACATGACCAACTGAATAAAGGATTAGAAAAGAAGAAGATTAGCCCTCAGAGATATAAGAATAATTTTAAACTTATACTATGGCCAAAAAGCAGTGGTGAGAATAGAAGACATAACATTAGATGAGATAGAAATACAGAGGTGTTCGACAAGGATGTATAGTTTCACCAATATTATTTAATATATACTTAGAAGACATATTAACTAAGGCAATGGATGAATAAAACGTAGGAATTATAATTAATGGCATGTTCATAACTAACCTGAGATACGCTGATGAGTTTTTTTAGCCAAATCACATGAAGACCTAAGGCATAGACACTGCTTAATAAAGTGACCGCAGTAAATGAAAAATATGAACTATCGCTCAACATAAGCAAGACGAAATATATGATAGTAACAAAGGCAGCTCAGGATAATCGTGAGATATGACAGAATCAGCCTATTGAAAGAGTAAGAGAATTAAAATACCTAGATGCAACCATTAATGAAAATAATGACAGCTCTCAAGAAATACGAATAAGAATCGAACAGTCCCGAAGCACATTTACAAGCATGAAGAGGCTTCTCTGATGTTGAGACTTAAACCTTGAGTTAAAAATACGACTGCTGATGTGCTATGTGCTATCCGGGATAGTCCGTGCTATTATATTACGGGATCGAAGCATGGATACTGAAGAAAATTGACATGAGGAGACTGGAGGCATTCGAGATATTGATGTACCGAAGAGTACTGAAGATCTCATGGATAGTCAGAATAACCATCGTGGAGGTACTGAGACGTATGCATAAGGAAAGAGAAGTACTTCTAATAATTAAGAGAAGAAAACTGGGATATATGGGACATGAGATGAGAAGATATAAATATCTAATATTCCAGGTCATTATGCAAGGCAAAATCCAGGGAAAAAGATTCATAGGAAGGGGACGTAACTCATGGCTGAAGAACCTTAGGAAATGGTTTGGATGTATTAACAACGAATTAGTTTGAGCCCAGGTCCGCCGACCCCCTGGATAATTACAGCTTAAGATCAAACAAATCCGTCTCAATTCATAAAATTTACAATATTGTACGACAACCCAAAATTGTACATTTAGTTAAAATGTTAACAGAAAATAAATCACATAAAATGCATTGTGCAAAACTTCCACACAGACATTGTTGGCGCCAAGGACCGCTATCAAAACTGAGAGTAAATGAGGTGCGAAAGGTTCAATTACGATTTCTAGATTCTATTATAGGTACAATATCTGTAATCCGGTGGTGCGACATTCCGGCACGTTTAGTAATGCGGCGGTCAGGGCTGGATTTACATAAGGGCTGAATGGGCTATAGCCCAGGGCGGCAGATTTCAGGGGGCGGCAAAATTAGATAAAAATAAAAAAAAATTATTCAAAAAGTTAAAAATATGTGAAAAAATACTTGTAATAATTTGTAAAATAACAATTTGTAAATTAGAATTAAAAAAAAATCATTCACTTAATATATTCTATTTATTTTGTAGTTCTAACGTAACGTTAATGAAATATAGTATGTTCCTTGACGCAACAGTATTCGCGCGCCGCGCGCAACTAGTCAGCCGACGGGCTCTGAGGCTTTGAGGTTTGGAGGTATCGTTTGAAGTAGCCGAGCCCGCCGCCGCCCGTCGGCGCCGTCAGGCTAGGTCGCCGCTCCCCTCCCTTACTATCACTGCCCCCCCCCTACAGTGGTTGGCAACCACCGTACGCCACGCGCCGCCGCTCCGCGCTTCCGATATCAGTCAGTTCAGTTGTTCAGTTTGTGTTGGTGGTTTACTCTGACTTTATAGGTTATGTGTGACAGTTTATGAGTGTATTGTTTTCTGAAATACTTTTAATTGAAGATAAGACAGGTAAGTCAAAGAGTTTAGTATACAATCATTTTATTTCATTTTTGATTTAAACACCAAAAAGCGCTATCCCGTTATTCTGATTAGCTTATAAGGGAAATTTATCAAGTCGTCCTAACTGCTTAACTTCTAACCCTAACCACATATTTTCAGGCCACTTGTATAAATATTTTTTTGTAAAGTCTTTTATTTATACAGTAATTTATTTATATGAAAAGATTTTTTTGCTCATATATTACAGTTCGCCCAAAGTATCTGTGCACATGACTAGCCATTCAAAAAACATTCAAAATATTTCCATACAACAACACAGAACTGTGTAAGCCAAATAATAATGGAAATAAACAGTTTTTTCTCTCTATCGTCCTCAGTAGACATGTTTTTCATCGGCTGCCTAAAACTTTAAGGTCGTGTTGTGATGACAGCAGAAGGAACCAATAACTAATGTTTTTAGAAAAGAGCCCACTCTCCATTTAACTAATGTTATTACAGCTGTTACAGTCAAGTGCACAGATACTTTGGGCGAACTGTACGTGATCCAGTAACAACCGTGCTCGTATAAAACCTTTATAAAACCCAGGCAGTAGGCCTACAGTAGAGTCCCGCTCTTGGATAATTAATAAACCTTGTAAAACATACGTTACTACATAGTGCTTAAAGTAGTCCTTCAGAATAGTTTCCATTTTTTCTTTACATTTGTTTTTAACAGTTAAAATTGAAGTTCTTAGTTTTGTGTTATGTAATTAATCAATTATTTTTGTAGACATAACATCCTAAACTATTTATACTTTTTCTACTACAGAAATACTTTATACTACAGAAATATTTTATTTTCAGAAAATATTAACGATGAGTGATGGGCGGAAACGATTGAGTGGTTCTGGCTACCGAAACGAAGCTCAGAAAAAACTGGAAAAACAAAGAGAAGTAGTAGAAAAAACCGCAAAGATATCAAATTTTTTTAAGAAAAGCAACTCTCAAGATGAAAACTTAAAATGTACTCCTACCGACGACAATGTCACTCCGTGCGGTAGTGGTAGGCCTAATTATGGTCAGACTCACGTAAAAGAAGGTGATGATGCTCTTAATGACGCTGAAGCATCGATTAAGGAACCAGAGCGTCCATCCTCATCACGGTCTTCAAATGAAGATAAGGTGATACCGTATCCTTTGGATGTTAAAATTGTGGATGACCCAGCTTTGTGGGAGATAAATGACCGTACTCGTGAATATGTGGTTACGAGAGGAATCAACCAAAACATAGATGAAATGGATTTATCACGGTCAAAAAGATTAATTGGAGGGCAAAATCGATATTTATCTAAGTCCCTTCTGAAAACAAAGCTGATAAACGGCAAAGAGATGAAAAGATCCTACTTGATGTATTCCGAGAGCAGTGGCAAATTGTATTGTGTTCCCTGCCAATTATTTGGTGGCACAAGAAAACTTGCGAAAGAAGGTTGTGATGACTGGAAGCATGGCAATGACATTTTGAAATCGCATGAAAATTCCTCTGACCACAAAACATGTGTATTGGTAATGAAAACCAGGATGTCATCAAAGGGAATACAATCACTGCTCACCAGTCAAATTGAAGACGAGCAAAACTACTGGCGCAATGTACTGAAGAGAGTGGTTGCAGTAGTTAAATCCCTAGCAGCTGCAGGTCTTCCTTTAAGAGGGCACGATGAGAAATTCGGGTCATTGTCAAACAGTGGCAATTTCATCTTGTGTCTAGAATTGATTGCCGAATTTGACCCATTCATAGCTGAGCACATCGCTAAATATGGAAATCCCGGACAGGGTCATACTTCATATTTATCCTCGACTACTTATGAAGAGTTTGTAAAACTAATGGCCCATAAAGTCGTGAAAGAAATAGTAGAAGAAGTTAAAGTAGCGAAATATTTTTCTATTATTGTAGATTCTAGCCCAGATATTACGCATACAGACCAACTCGCAATAGTCCTTCGGTATGTGTTACCTAACGGAAAGTCCGTTGAAAGATTTCTTTGTTTTCTTTCATCAGTTGGCCACAGATCAGAAGCTCTGTTTGATGCAGTTATTAAAGTTCTGGCCGAAAATGAAATTGATATTGAAAACTGTAGGGGTCAGCCATTGGATAATGCATCGAATATGTCCGGTAGGTATACTGGCTTACAAGCCAGGATTCGTGAGGTTAGCCCTTCTGCCATGTATACTCCATGCTCTGCACACTCTCTTAATTTAGTTGGAGACAACGCTGCCAGCTGTTGTACAGAAAGTACTAATTTCTTCTTACTTCTTCAAAACCTTTACGTTTTTTTCACAAGCTCTACCAAGCGATGGGAAATATTGAAAGAATTATTGGTGAAAAAAGAGAATGTTAGTTTAAAGAAATTATCAGACACTCGTTGGTCCGCACGTGATGATGCTTGTCAAAGCCTTAACAGAGACTGGAATGAAGTAATTGAGGCACTCACCGTCATATCAAATGATGAGAATGAGAAACCTAAAACAAGATGTGAAGTTTCTGGATACCTTCAGCAAATACAACGGCTAGAAACAGCGATTCTCTCTATTTTGTGGGGAGACTTGTTATCTAGGTTCAACCTGACAAGTAAAAAGCTACAGTCAACATACGTCGACCTATCAACTGTCGCAAAACTCTATGAGTCATTAATAGAATATGTTAACAGTATTCGAGATGAGTTTGAAATCTATGAAAATGGAGCCCTTGAGAAGGCTGGTATTGCTGAGTACGAAGACCAGACCAGAAGAAAAAAGAAACGAAAGCTTTTAGCGGGCGAAACCAGAGATAATGAAACTGAGCTCAGTGGTGGAATTGCATTTAAAACCAACACTTATCTCGTCATCGTTGACAGGCTCATATCCGAATTGACCAGAAGAAAGGAAGTGTACAGTTTGCTTAGCGCAAGATTTGATTTTTTAATCAGTGGAGCAACTATGAACAGTAATGACATAAAAGATAATGCAGCGAGGTTGAGCAAAGAATATCCTAATGATTTGCCAGATGCGGAAGAATTCGGCAATGAATGTCTACATTTCTTTGGATTCATTAAAACCATCGACAAAGAAGATCGCCCAAAGACATTCCCCACTTTTTGCGAGCTTCTTTATGATAACGATCTGCAAGATTTGTATCCATACGTTAACATTGCCCTAAGGATATTTTCTACAATGCCAGCATCTAACTGCTCGGCTAAAAGATCTTTTTCCGTACTCCGTAGGATAAAGAACTACTTGAGGTCAACAATGTCACATGATCGTTTGAATTGGTCGGCAGTTTTGTCAATCGAATCCGATATGACAAAAAAAAATAAATTATGATGACATCATCGATTTGTTTGCAGCTAATCAGTCAAGAAGGAAAAAGTTTTGAAGTAAATTGTTTCATGTGAACTTCGTCCATGCAACGTTGTGCAAAATAAGGAGTTACTTTTATAATGTGATGTTTAGGGGAAATTGTTACAGTAATCGGTTAGGTCGTATCTGGTAGGAATATATGTATCTCTTTTGTTATACTATTTGAAATGAATATTTGTTTTTTTGATACGATTTAATGCTTAGCAAATAGGCAACTTTCTGAATGACGTATTTGGTAGGAAAATTAGGAAAACACGTCTCTTTTATTTGTTAGGCTGACTTTTTGATGTATGACCTTGTAATGAATGTGAGTTTTATTTAATACACTATAAGAATTACAACTCAATTAATTATCGTCCAGAATTTCATTTTCTCCCGTTTCCTTTTTAGTATTTTAATTTTTAATTTAATACGTGCAAATTACAAAATAATAAATTTTAGATGACCTTAATTCTAAGTCTAAGTATTCTAATTGTATTGAAATTCCTAAATACATCTTCTTAAATCTATTGATTAAATCCAACAGGAATTTTTCGATTAATTCATGATCTTTTTAATAAATTGCCAGTTGATAAAAATGTTGGAACATACGTTATCATACTTTATGGTAAAAACAATAACTGCAACTATAAGAAGCGTAACTTCAATGTTGACAGTTCAACCTATGTTATTTGAGCTTACTACAAGCTTAGCGTGGCCGCCTCGCCGCCGCCGACGCAACGTCGCGTCGGTCCATCACGGTACCGAGGTAATCCTACATGGTTCCCGGGGGGAGGGGGGGGGGCGGCAATTTGTAGATAGCCCAGGGGCGGCAAATCTTCAAATTCGCCTCTGGCGGCGGTATGAGTGCAAAAGGATTTTCCTGTTTTGACAAAAATGATTTATGATAGGTAGATTACCTAATAGTCCAGAAAGCCACTGCGCATTCGCTAGGAAAAATATTCTAATTCGGATTTTTTGCACAATCTTACTCAAAAAGGACTCCTTTTAACAAATTTGCATGTTGCCAGGACCAAAAGGTGGTCAAAAATTTTTTAAAGGTTTTTTTTTTTTGTTTTTTTCCTAACATTATTTTTCTTGCATGGAAAAAAGTTTTTTTTAGGTTTTTTGGATCATTCCAAACAGAAAAGGTCTTTAGTAACTTTTCTCTAAAAATGATAGTTTTTGACATATAAGCGATTAAAAATTGAAAAATTGCGAAATCGGCCACTTTTAACCCTCAAAAACTATGTGAAAAACTGAAAATTTGAATGTTGCCAAGGTAGGTAGATATTCTTTAAACATCGATTGATGAAATCCCGTAGAGTTTTTTTCAATACAATATTCAAAACTCCTTTGTTTTTTAACTGCTAATCAAGCGTGCGCGACACTATTTTTCACCGACAGTATGGTGCAAATGAAAGGAATAAATTCGTTATTTCGTAAACCGGCGACTTTAAGGAAAAATCCCGAAATAGGTCGATTTTTATTTTTAAGTTATGATATTGTGGCATATATGGTATACTAGTGACGTCATCCGTCTGGGCGTGATGACGTAATCGATGATTTTTTTAAATGAGAATAGGGGTCGTGTTGTAGCTCATTTGAAAGTTTCTTCAATTCTCTATTCACTAATGTAAACATTTAGATAATTATTTATAGAGGGTGTCCTTCTACTTCTTTTTTTGTCAAATAATTTAATTTAATAAAAATTTTTTGGACACCCTGTATAAATAATTATGTAAATGTTTAAATTACTGAATAGAGAATTGAGGAACCTTTCAAATGAGCTAGCACACGACACCTATTCTCATTTAAAAAAATCATCGATTACGTCATCACGTCCAGATGGACATGGAAAAAATTTTTAGAGAAAAGTCACTAAAGACCTTTTCTGTTTGGAATAATCCAAAAAACCTAAAAAAACTTTTTTCCATGGAAAAAAAATAATTTTAGGAAAAAAACAAAAAAGAAACGTTTAAAAAATTTTTGACCACCTTTTGGTCCTGGCAACATGCAAATTTGTTAAAAGGAGTCCTTTTGAGTAAGATTGTGCAAAAAATTCGAATTAGAATATTTTTCCTAGCGGATGCGCAGTGGCTTTCTGGACTATAAACTGTATTAATTTTTGGAAAAGACTAGTCGGTACCGTACCGAGCAATAAACATAGAACTATAGGGTTCATTCGACAAAGATATTAGAGCTGTGTCACAGTGCAAACTTTGTTTTGAATTAACCGCAGTTGTTTTAGTAGTAAAGTTGAAACTGTTTTATTTAGCAAGTATTCTTTAATAAGTTGGTATAGTTATTGATGTGTGAAAGATTGTGACTTTTGTCATTTGGCTAAATTAAGCGAGCTCTAAATAGTGTAACTATTGAACTGTGGTTTAGCCCTTACGCTGGTGTTGTTAAGAATTATTATTAGTTCTTGTGGACAGTAGGTAAGTAACGTTTAGCATATACAGTCGTCTGTTCTGTGGGAAAATTGTTGTAAAGGGGATAAACGCCAGAACTTTTTACCCTTTTCACGAATTAATATGTATTATTTTTTCCCTACTGTCCAATAATTCTTAATTTTATTTCAAAAAAATTGTCTATTTTTTATTTCGTTTTTTTTTGTAGATTTGTGACAGAAATGGATATCAGAAATGTTTTAATATCTAAGGTTCATGAAAAAGAGTCAAATAATGTTAAGGATGATGGTATAGCTAGTAGCAGTGGTATTGGTTCTGGGTTACCTACTGAGGTTTCCAAGAAAAGCAATAATTCCAGTAAATCCGGATTAGGTAAAACTAATGCAAAAAGTCTTGTCGGTTTCTTATTTTTTTTTTTCAGAAATTGTGCCGTCTCGGGATTTTTCGAACATTGAGGTTGATATTTTTCATCATAAATTCGACTTGGGCAATTTTGTAAACCCACAACAGCCGATAGCAGAGAGTATAAAATTTGATCTGATAAAAAGTCCATTTAAACCCAGCAATAATTATAATTTTAAAGGCGACTCAAGGGAGGGAAAGAGAGCATTTCGATACGAATGGTTTCAACAATTTGAGTGGTTGGCGTATTCCTCCAAGTTAAAAGTGGCTTTGTGTTAAAAAACTACGTTATTTTTCGACCTGCAGTAAATAGAGGCGTACAAGGAGCATTTATAGTGAGGCCTTTTATAAAATATAATGATTTTATTGCATCTGCAAAAGCTCATAGTAGTTCTGATTGGCACAAGCAATCAACAGTTAATGCTGAAAACTTCATTAAATCTATTGAAGTTAAAACTCTACCTGTAATTGACCAAATTAGTAATGCAGAACGCGAGCTAATAGAGTTAAATAGAAAAAAGCTGTACCCAATTATTTCGACGATAATTTTTTGTGGCACACATGACTTACCTTTACGTGGTACCACAAAAGGTAACTTTGAAGACCTTCTAGATTTTAGAGTGGAAAGTGGGGACCAATTATTGAATGATAATTTAACTAGTTGCAATAAAAAGGCAAAATATACTTCACATCAAACCCAAAATGAAGTGATTTCAATCTGTGGATCAATAATTAGAAATGAAATCGTAGAAGAGGTTAATGCAAGTGATGGATTTTCCATTATTGCAGATATAGCCGATAAAGAACAACTTTCTCTTGGTGTCAGATTTGTAGAGAAAGCAAACAATATAAGAGAAGAATTTTTAGGATTTTCTGAGCTAACCACTTTAATGCTAATGGGATTTCTAAGACAATCTTGAACTTTTGCTTAGACAATAATCTGAATATGGACAAGCTGGTTGGTTTGGGATTCGATGGTTGTTCAACTATGGCAGGACATGAAAACGGCGTCGAAAAAATAATTAGGTACAAATATCCAAAAGCTACCTTTTTCCATTGCGATTCTCACAAGCTAAATTTAGTAATTAATGACCTAAATAGGATACAAGATATTCAAAATACCGCTGCGACCATCAAAGAAATAATCAATTTCTTTCGAGATAGTCCATTATGAAGAAAATATGTTCCTAGTTTACCACTATTTTCGGAAACGCGTTGGTCAGCAAAATATAAATCTATTAGAGTGTTTGCTTCAAATTTTGTAGAAATCACGAACGCCCTTGACACATTAGCGTTTAGTTCAGTTGTTAATATACAAACAAGAACAAAAGCTAATCAGCTTTTGACGAGCGTATCGGCTTTAAAGTTTATTGTTTGCTTGTATATTATGGCAAAATATTCAAGTCAATTGGAACCAATTTGCAATATATTGCAACCTAAAGAAATGGACTTACCTTTGGTAAAAAATCATGTAGACGAACTTTTTCAGATATTGAAGTCACAAAGACATGATCCAGATAAATATTTTCATGAAATATATGAAAAATGTGTGGATTATGCCAATACATAAATTAGAAATTTCAGTACCATGAATAGCATCTAAAAAAAACACAAAGAGCTAACTATATATTAAATGGATCTGAAGAATACTATAAAGTGTCCCTGTTTATCCCATATATGGACTCTAATACAGTCCATTTCTCTCAGATTCTCTGCCGATACTAGTACCGCATTTTTGCTCTCGGAAATACATCCCAGAAAATTTGGAACAGAACTTAAACTTAAGGAAGATGAAATTTCTCAGAAATATAATCTTGAAAACTTTTCAGCAGAAATTGAAACGTGGATAGAACTTTGGAAAACAAAGACAATTGATGAAAACCTAGGATTTCAAGGAATTCTAAATCATGATGTGCATTTTTTCCCATCAATTAAAAAGGCGATAAATATATTTTTAGCGTTGCCGCCAACGAGTGTTACCATTGAAAGTTCGTTCAGCACCATGCGACGTGTTAAAACCTGGTTACGGTCAAATACATCAGAAGATAGATTATCTGGTTTGTGTTTGTTAAGTGTACACAGACAAATGGTATTAGATAATAAACATAATTTTATAAACAAGGTTATTGATAAATTTGGTCAAGATCGAAGGAGATTACAGTTTTTATTTAACGATTAATCTTTTTTTGTATTACATATGATTATTAAAATATAAATTTTTCTTTTTCTTTCATTCATTTCTAGAATAGAAAAGCGACTTAAAGATTTTGACCCCCCCCTAAATTTTTTTCTGGCCGCGGCTCTGTTTGAGCCGCGGTCTCAAAAGTAAAAATCGCTTTGTTGATTGCCAACCTTCGAAGCGGAGACGGCACCTAGAGAAGAAGAAATAAATGTTGCACCAGGAAAGTGATTACATATTAAAAAAAACGCCTTAAGCCGGATTTATGTTACAGCAGGGACGTGGACGGGACGGGGCACGTTGAAGGATCGTCCGATATGAAAAGCATTGGCTGATTTATCTTATGACGGAACGGGGCGAGACCGGGAAGTGCTGAGGACGTGCGAATTCTATTGTTCTCCGCGCAGTGCCGTCCACGTCGCGGTGTAACATAAATAAGTATTTTGTTTTAATAAAATTCTTTGTTTCGTTTTGTATTTAATTATTTTCAATAACGAAAATATTTATTTTACAAATCAACAACTAACAATTACACTCGTTTATACCAACTATGCTAAGATGATGGGTTTAAAAATCGAGAGTGACTCGAAAATAAATATTTTTAAAATCGATTTACCGTTTAAGAAAATTGGAAATTACGCAAAAACTATGACTCCTAGTTATAGAACATCCATATACCATTCGAAAGAGGAACCTGTGTTTAGTATAATAATTTATTAATATGCGGTGTTCCATTTAAAATAAGCATCATATGACGCATTGAATAATCCAATAACGAAACTGTAAATTTTGAACACCCTGTAAATAAATGGGTAATAATCAATCACGGAATACATTCAACCAATATCGAACTATTTAGAAGTAAAAGTAATTTTTTTCATAATTTATTACATAAATAACTTGAGAATAAGCCTTTTTTTTAAGCTACTCTACATTTTAAGAAAAGTCAATATAACCAGAACACTCTGTAGATAGGTATAGGGAAGCCTTATTAAACTATACCTTATTTTTTGCGGACAGTTTAAAACTGCAATAAAATATAGGGTGTTCCATAAGAAAAAATATAACTTTGATACGCCGCCATTTATTGGGACACTGTATATTTCAAAATAATTTTAAAATGTAGCTTTGATCAACTTACATACTACATACTAATTTAAAATTTTTTTCTAATCTTTTACCATTTCGCTGTAATCTTTCGTCCCGTTAGTGGTGACTTACCCTGTATAATTGATTAAAGAAAGCGAAGACAATACTGATTTAAAATTGACAATTAACGTCTTAAGGTACGTATAGATATACGCGCCGCGCACTTCGCTCCATGTGTAAACTGCACGTTTGTGGCGCGTTCGTTAGATTAGTACGTGTTTTCAGGTGGCGCACAAACGGCGCGCACATGGCGCACAACGATCCAACTTCTCTCGGCGCCACAAACTCGCGGCGTACACACGGCGCGAAGTGCGCGGCGTGTATATCTTATACATTATACATACCTTAAGACACAATGTTCGAAACTTAAAATACTCGTAATATGTCCAAATAATTGTATGAAGGAAAGCTTCAGTTATCAAAAAAAAAGACAAAGTATTTTCTGATCGTTGATATCAACATGATATTTATATTTTGTCACTGATCCTTAAGGGGGTAGGCACAAAATCTTGGTCCAATGCTATGTAAATGCGTTCATTTTTTTGAACTAGGATTTAATCCTGAAAAACTAATAAATATTTTTGAAAAATTTAAACGCAGAATGAAAAATTACATTATTACCGAGGGCCAAAGTCCCTGAGAACAAACAAAAAGTTTCTTTTCAATGAAATATTTTAAATTAAAAATCACACTAAATTTTCTCTTTTTTTCACCCCTGTAACTTGATATATACCCTGTAACTCGGTAATGACATAATCTTTTATTCTTCGTTTAAATTTTTCAAAAACACTTGAGTTTTCTCAGAATTCGACAAAAATGAATGTATTTAAAATGCATTGGAGCTGAAATTTTTGCGCCTATCCCCTTAATAGGTATTATATCAGTATTATTGGAGGAGTACCTAAGTATCTTTAACAAATTATGTTAGAACTCGTTTGTAAGACTTGTTTATTTTATTTATAGTTAGACGGACCTTCGCTAATATTTTTTATCATTACCAATAATAGTTTCATATATAATCAAGTTTTAACGCCACAATGCAACATATTACATCAGTTTGTATCATTTGTTCTCATTTAAATGTATTCCGACCAGAGTATTGCACCAGCCAATATTTTGAAAAAAACATCTTCAGGTGGGATGAAGATATAGATAAAAGCGACTTCTTGTCATGAAACAACATTGTAGTTTTCCGCCTGCAACAGATAAAGTCATACAATATAGTTAAAATGAAATATTTAATTTTCATTGGTGTCGCCATTTTGGCCGTTTCTTGTGCCGAAGGTGGTTTATTAGCCGGTCCTACTCTTGTAGGAGCACCCATTGCTCCAGTAGCTAGAGTTGGAATTGTTTCTCCTGTTCCTGCAGTTGTGTCAATTGGATCTCCCTTAGGAATTTCTCCTCTAGGATTAGGTGGTCCACTACGCCTCGCTTCTCCGGTTGGTTTAGGAGCCGTGAGAATAGCTAGTCCTATTGGTGTTTCAGCTATTGGTGTTCCAAGTGTTGGTGTTCCTATTGGTGTTCCAAGAGTTGGCGTTCCTATTGGAGTTGGAAAAGTGTGGTGATTATTAAAAATCTATTTATTGTTCAATTTTATATTACTGTGAAGTAAACGCATTTTAACTAAAAGTTCTGTCGTATCTTTTATAATACAGTATAGCCCGAAATAAACAGTACTGAAACTGAAACATAGGTTTCTCTTTCTGCACGCTGTCATGCTAAAATTAACTTGTATAAACCTGTCAAGTAATTCTTAACAATTATTAATGATTAATAATTAATATTTAATAATTATAATTATTATAATTAATAATTAGTAATTAATAATTGTTAAAAATAACTTGGCAGGTCTATACAAGTTAACTTGAGTATGACAGCGTGCAGAAAGAGAAACCTTTCAGTTTCAGTACTGTTTATTTCGGGCTATACTGTATTAGCTATATCTATATATTTCTTTATATACTCACACACATATCATCATCATCATTCTCTTTGCCATTATACCTATGCGGGGTCGGCTTCCCTAATTGCATTTCTTCATAAGTTTCTATCTTGGGTCATATCAACATCAATCCCTTTTACCGGCAAGTCCAGCCTTAGCGTCTCCCCCAGGTCTTCTTTGGTCTTCCTCTACTGCTTCTTCAAGGAGCTCACAGTTCAGCAATTCTTCATATTGGGTGATTAACGTCTCAACGTTCAACATGGCCAAAGTATCTTAACCTATGCTCCCTCATTTTGGCATCAGTTGGTGCCACCCATAGACTTCTCCTACTTTACTTATTCCTAATTTTTTCCTTTTTCTTTTTAACTGCCCAGCATTCAGTTCCGTACATCACAGCCGGTCTTATGGCTGTTTCCCCTTCAGCTTCATTGAAATTTTTTTGCCACACAACACACCACTCGCTTTCTTCCATTTCATCCATCCAGCCCTAATTATTCTATTGTATGCATATGCATATCCATCTATAAAAGTCATTTTCATAGAAGTAGTTTTAGTCATTGTTATTCTGCGTTTTATTTCTGTGTCTGCATCTAGTATGTCGGTTATCACCATTCTCAAATATGCCATTTTTTGATCTCTCTCAACTTGGAATCCATTTAATTGAAGCTCTGCATGTGTATGTGGGTCACGACTAAAAACTAAAAACTATTTTTTGTTCTTACTTGTTTTTATTAATTAATATATTCTGTCTGTGTAACTTTCCCTTTTAACTCTTCTTCTTCACGTGCCTTGTCCATTCCTAAAGTTGGCAATTAACATGGCTATTCTGACCTTGTTTACGGCAGCTCTGAATAGTTCAGCAGATGACAATCCGAACCATTGCCGCAAGTTTTGAAGCCACGAGTGTCTCCTCCTCCCTGGACTCCTTCTGTTGTTTATTTTTCATTGGATAATTTTTCCTTGGATAATTAGCTGAAGTACTCTATATTTACTGTGCCTTATAACGTGACCAAAGTATTCCAATTAGTATTCCAATTTTGTTTTCTTTATAGTTATTCCTACTTCTCTCTCCTTACTTATCTGCTGGAGTAGTATTACCTCCTAGTTGGTCACTTGTTCGGTCCAGGATGTTTAAGTGAACACAAATGGCACGTTAAAAAAACTTCGTCCACAATACTTAAAATTTGTAATTTTAAGCTGAAATCTGTAGCAAGAGGAATCTACTATCGTGTAATACATTCTTGTAGACGGCCTATGTCAAAATATCAGCCAAATCAGATTAGTAGGCCTAGTAGTTTTGTTTTGACCGCATGTGTAAGCGGGCGTGTTTGAGGATTTTAGAAAAATGAAAAAGGAGCAATATCAGTCGGCGATTCGACTTTTGTTTTTAGAAGGGAAATCCCGCAGCGAAATCAAAAAGCACTTGAATTCTGTAAATAGTGACTCCTCTCCTTGGATGAAAACCAACAAACTTATTCGTTTACCAGCAGTGGAAGTATACGGATGTATGTTTTGATTTGTTTTCTTGTGTTTACAAGTTTTGTTATTTGTTTTGATTTATGTGTTGTGAATACTAGCTGTAAGTGTTTCAATTTTTATTACCATCATCACATCGACCTAGTTAATTTTTGCACATCTAACCTTGAAAATGACGTACACTTGTGAACATTGTCTTACACAATATTCTGACTCGGATAAATACAACCAGTTAAGATGTAATGGAGATTGCCAAAGAAACTTCTATATGAAATGTACAAAATTAAACAAGACCATCACTAAAGCCCTATTGGACCAAAAGTCTTCTCACCTTAGATTCTTTTGTACCGTATGTGACTCTCCAAGTTTAAATTATTTAAATGACAAAATTACAAATTTATCAAAAAATCAAATACATTTAGAGAACTTTGAGGCCTTAATTCAAGTTACTAAAAAACTAAATGACAATTTGCCTGTTTTCATCGAGACTTATGACCTATTAACTAAAAATGACGGCAAACTGGACTATCTTATGAAAAAAATTGACGAGATCCACAAACTAAACAACCTGCTGAATCCTGAGAAGGTTTTAAAATCTGTAAGGCAGATGGAACACGACATTTTTAATTTATCGTCAGTTTTTTTCGGCTCTTCTTCAGATGAGACTATCAAGGTTGAAATCCAAGACACAAATTCAACTGAGATTAAGTTGGGATTAGAAAGGCTCTCTTCAAATATCGGTGAAATGTCAAATCAAATGAGCAGTCTTACAAAAAATCTATCTAATATACCAACTAAAAAAGAGATATTGAAGAAAAATACATCTTATGCCACCGCAAGTACCCAAACTGAAGAGCCCCGATATCTCGAACCAAGTCCAGAGCAAAAGCCAAAAATTACAGAAGATAAATGTCACTTTGTAGTTATTAGTAACTTGACCCCAACGTACACCCCTATACAAGTTGTGCACTATATCAAAGAGAGGCTAGGCATTAAGGAATACATTAGATGTTACACACTCCTTAAAGATGCCGACACAGAAACTGGCTCTTCGTTCAAAATAGGTATAAAATCTAGAACAGCTATTAACCTATTATTTAATAAGGAAATTTGGCCACCTGGTGTTAACATCAAATGGTCTATAGAATCATCCAATTCTGAACCAACGCTTTCATCTGAATCACATAAGAATCCGAAGAATCTCAGAAGTCCTGTCACCTTGGAAAATCCAATTACCAATTCTCGCAAGAACAAAGATGAAGTAGAAAACACAAACATACGTACAGACAAGCAGGCCATCGAAGTTTGTAAATCTAAGAATCCGTTCCATTCACCTGTAAATTTCATTAAGAAGGATACTTTAGAACCTTCGATAAATCTGGATCCTTTGACCCCACCAAGAGTTAGATTAACCAATAACTCGAATAGTCGATATCTTCTAGCCAGATTAAGGGAACCGGATATCTTAAAAGCCATTAAACTTCATCTTACTTATCTACACGACCAACCAGCTTCAGTGTTTTACGATGGATTTACCAATACAAGCGTTAAACTCTTTTTGGCTTCCGAGGGACTTCCCACTAAGACTGAAGATCTACGACGAATTCTGCTGGAATTTAACAATGCCTATGGGATTGGTCCAGATGAGGTGGAAGCTGATCTTGATGCTTACAGATCCTTTCTCACTTCTGAAAGAATTATTCACCTGCAGAAATCAAGGGAATGTCACCGAAATTACTATTCCGCTGCCTCTCCAAAACGAAATTTTTAAACATCACGACGTGTTCTGAGGGACTAGAATCCTCAAATTGTTTTAGTGATAACAACTTTAGCATGGTTCTGATTAATATTCGTTCTATAAGGTACAAAACTGATGAATTATTTTTGTTCCTAGAGGAATTAGGATTTCCCTCGGTAGTTGCGGTTACAGAGCACTGGCTTGAAGTCAACGAGCCTTTTTTTGTAGAAAAATACACCACAATTGCTAGGTATGATCGTCCAAGCTCAGCTTACGGAGGCACCCTAATTCTATCTACGAGCAATGATTTTTCTTCGGTAACAAAATATGACTTTCTGCTAAGTGAAGCCTTCTTTGAGTTTTCGTTAATTTACAATAAGAATCTTAATCTTTATATTATTTGCATTTATAGATCACCTAACTCCTCCGTGGAACTATTTTTTCAGAACCTGCTAAATTTGTTAGATGACCTGCCCCATAAAAGTAGAAAAATTTTATGCGGGGACTTTAACATTGATTATGCTGCTGCTAGTGCTACACAAATATCCTTGGTCAACATATTTGAATCGTATGGTCTAACAATGCACGTTGATTCTCCTACAAGGATTACAAAAACTTCATCTACCATAATTGATTATACTGTCTCAGATTTTTCACCCCTCGATGTCCACTCTACAATTATTAATGCTGGACTATCTGATCATGAAGCAGTTTATACGAAGTTTAATATCTTGAGCAAACCCTCCTCGAAAACCCGACGTTTAGGCAGGATTTTTTCCACCCGGAACTTTCGTAATTTCCAAAATTTATGCTTAACCTCTGAGTGGCGCTTTCCTGCTATGGACGTGGATAATAATTTCAGTACTTTTTTGGATAAGCTTGTCCGTATCTTCAATAAAGCATTTCCTTTAATTGCAATTAAGCCAAAACATCGCAAACCCTGGACTACTAAAGGTATCCGAATATCTTCCAAGAATATGCGTTCTCTTCTCTATATCAGGAAATTTACTACCAACGTTTCTATCACTGAATATATCACAAAGTACAGGGCAACCTATCTTAAACTTATAAAATCAGCTAAAAAAGACTACTACCATAACCGTTTAGGAAGCTCAAAAAGTGTTGCAAAAGAAACTTGGTCCATAATAAACGATCTTCGAAATAAAACCCACACTGCTAAAACAATTTCCCTTCCAGACCCTGAAAATCTAAATGAGTACTTTGTTAATGTGAGTAAAAATATTACATCAACTATTTTGCCACAACAAGATCCCATTGCTTATCTCCCTAATTCAAGAAAGGTCTCGAATTCATTCTTTATAAAACCAGTCGATAAATCTGAACTGATCCAAACAATCAATAGTATCAAAAGCAAATCCTCCTGTAGTACTGATGGTCTATCGATAAAAATTTTTTCTAATCTTCCAGAAAATGTGTTAGAAGTCCTCATCTCACTAATTAATGATTCCTTTGAGAAAGGTAAATTTCCAGAGTGCCTGAAGACAGCCATCATTATTCCTCTTCATAAGGGTGGTGAAATATCTAATACCTGCAATTATAGACCTATTGCACTACTACCGGTACTCTCCAAAATTATTGAGAGACTCATAAAAGCCCGACTTATGTCCTTTCTAGTTGAAAACAAAATTTTATCACAAAATCAGTTCGGCTTTTTAAATAATAAATGCACCACTGATGCCATCTTTTCTGTACTACATGAGGTTTATCAAGCACTGAACAATAATCTTCACACTGCCACCGTTTTTTGTGACTACGCCAAAGCTTTTGATTGTGTAAATCATAACATTTTGATAAGAAAACTAAATTTCTACGGAATTCGAGGTATTTCTTTAGATTGGTTCCAATCTTACTTGGATGATAGGAAACAACTGGTTAGAGCAAATGATACAGACTCTAGTCTCAAAAACATTGTATGTGGGGTACCTCAAGGTTCAGTATTGGGTCCTCTACTTTTCCTTATCTTTATTAATGACATCACTAGTTTAAAAATCGATGGAAAAATCTTTCTTTTTGCTGATGATACCAGTATCACTTGGAGCAACTCAAATATTGCAACTCTTCATGCTACTATAACTTCTGATCTACTTACAATAAAAACCTGGTCTGACTCTAATTTACTCTCGTTTAACGTAGATAAAACAGTAGCATTGTCTTATAAAGGAGTCCTTCAACCCTTACCTCTTAATAACAGCCAGATCAGTACCGTTGATTCTGTGAAATTTCTTGGTATTTTTTTAGACAACAACCTTAAATGGTCCCACCATATCGATTTGTTAAGGAAGAAACTATCCTCAGCTTGCTATGCTATAAGATCTGTTTCGAATGAACTCAATTTAGCATCTTCCAAAATAACATATTTTTCTTTGTTCGAGTCACATCTTCGTTATGGTCTTCCTTTTTGGGGTTCTGGTACAGCTGCCCAATTCGATGTTATTTTCAAATTACAAAAAAGAGCAATTAGATATCTGTTTGGCCTCAGAAGAACAACACATTGCAGAAGTTACTTCAAAGATCACAGAATTTTAACCCTTCCATCTTTGTATATTTTAGAAACTGTTTGCTTAATTCGTAAACATCTACATGTCTTTCCACCAAGACCTAATCATGACTACTTCACGAGAAATTCTACGTTTGACGTCTATATGCCGACCCCGTCCTCTGAGTTAGTAAAGAAATCTATATTATATTCCGCAAAAAAACTTTACAACCATCTCCCTCTACAACTTAAATCTGCAGCATCTTTCCCCAAATTCCGTAAACTGACAAAAGCCTACCTATCTGAAAGACCATATTATTCAGTAGAAGATTTTCTTAATCAATAACTAAGAAATTACAGTACCCTTTGCACAAGTAGTATTTTTATTATCATTTTTTTTTGTCTATATTTGGGTGTCATATGCAGCAGCTTAACTTTTAAACTTATTAATTACTAGGTAGACTATGCATTTGCAATTTACTTAAATTTTGCAATTGACTACTTCTGTTTAACTTCATTATTATTGTTATTATTGTAAATATATTGACGATTTATGTAATTTTAGTAAATTGGATTGTTATTGTTTTGTTGTCTTGACTTTTTATAAGCTTTGTCGATAAAATTGTACAATTTTTCATGACAATAAAGCATATTTCTATTCTATTCTATTCTAAAAGATGGTTTAACAAGTGGTGGCACGTCTGTTTTTAATAAGTTACTCCTAGCTGCCTCGAAAACGGCTACGACTGAGAATAGCGTGAAAGAAATCCATGATCTCGTATTGGTAGACCACTGACTGAAGGTGCGTGAGCTAGCTGAGACAGTAGGCATCTCAAAACACCTTGTGGTCATACCCTGCATGAAATTTTGGGCACAAAAATGCTGTCGGCGCGATGGCTGCCGTATTTTCTAACTTCGAACAATAAACGCTACCATGAGACCACTTCAGAGCAGTGTCTGATGATGTTTAAGCGTAATCCAAATGAGTTTCTACGTTATTTCATAACAGTTGACGAAACGTGGTTCCATTGGAATATACCAGAGTCCAAAGAACAGTGTCGATACAGTGGACGTCACCCCGCAAACGTGCTCCGAGGAGATCGAAAACTGTCCAATCGGCCAGAAAGGCGATGACCACCATTTTCTGGGATTTACAAGTTGTGATCTATATTCACTTCCTGGAAAATAGCAAAACGATCACCGGGTTTTACTATGCCGCATTATTAGCCTAATTCTACTAATTTCTAATTTCTAATTTCAGAAAAAACAGCCCCAATAGTGGAATAAATATTACTCTTTCACCATGACAACGCTCCGGCTCACACCTCCGTCATGCCATGGTCAAATTGGTCGAATTGGGCTCCAAACTGCTGTTCCATCCAACGTATTCTCCAGATTTGGGCCAGCATAACTTCTTTTTGTTTCCAAACTTGAAAAATTTACTCTCCGAACAGAAATTTAAGTCGAATAATGAGTTCATCACCGCCACGGAAGTCTACTTCACACACCTCCAGAAAAGGTATTTTTCAGACGGATTAAAGAAGGTGGAGGCATCGCTGGGTCAAGTGTATCGAGCTACGTTCAAAAATAAAGCGCCACTTTTCCAAAATTTTCGTTTTTTTAAAGCTAAGTACTGCCCTAGTATGTAACAACACTTACTGGATGTTTCTTTTTCATTCTTTATTATTTTACTTCTCGAATATTAGTGTTAAACGTTCATTTCAATTTGTATGAATATATTTTGATGACCTACTTTTAGGCCACTTCGTTTAGATATAAGCTTCCAAAAGGCAAGAAATAAAATTTGAATCAGTCATGGCCCGATCGATTAAAGTGACCTTGACCCGCGAGGAAGGTTTCAGACTTGCATTCCTCTTCGATCTTTGTCAGACCAGAAGATTTTCTCCGAAATAACGCTTTAATGGATTATTGTTTAAGCATACTTTACATTAACGATGACAAATATTTCCGAATAAATGACTTGCTTGCTCGTGGAAACGATATACTCCAGGGAAAGAAGCAAAAAATAGACCATATTCGGGACATTGAATTATCCAGTTATCTGATAACTTTTTTAGTTATTATATGTAGCCCTATAATAGCAAGAAAACTTTCCTATTTCCTGCCTAGAGTTCGGGGCCGTTTTTAACCATTGACAATTTAATGCAAAAAACGCGATTTTTTCGATTTTTTGCACTTCGTTAAAATGCTAACTAGTTGACATAAAATTTCAAAATGTGATTTTTTATTTTTTTAGAACATTGAAACAGCTTCAAAATGCCGATTTTTGAAAGCTAAAAAGTCAATTTGTTGCTTCGCAAACTGCAAAATAAGTAAAAATGGTTATTTGTTAATAACTTTCATTAAAACTAATAGTCCTGTCGCCAGGGGGGGTACAACGGCCTCCTTAATTCAGATGGACTTACCCAAGTTTTTTTTATATATTTTGACCCGTAGAATACGAATTTTTTGGGTAACAGTTGATCCGGATGTCGATAAGATTGTTATAGACAAAGAACTTGAGGAATTACATAACAGTGATTTCTCGCAAAACAAAACATATTTTTGTATTTTTTGGGTCATTTTAAGCAAAAAATATTCCTACAAGTTTTTTCGTAGAATGCATAGTTTTCGAGATAACCGCGGTTGAACTTTCAAAAAATCGAAAAATTGCAATTTTTGAACCCGAATAACTTTTGATTAAAAAATAAAGTAGCAATTCTGCTTACCGCATTTGAAAGTTTAAGTCAAATTATATCGGTTTTGATTATTTGCATTGCTAAAAATTAATTTTTTTATTGTTAAACTAATCTATAAACACATAGGTTTCCCGTACCTAATACATGCGTTTTAACGCATGCTACGTAGAAATTGCCTCGCTTGCACTTGTAGCTACTCTACCTACTCGTTCGATTTTAAATGAGAAATCATAGAAAACATCACTCACATACTAGGTGTTTACTACAGTTTACAGCTTTGTTTAACAATAAAATAATAAATTTTTAGCAATGCAAATAATCAAAACCGATATAATTTGACTTAAACTTTCAAATGCGGTAAGCAGAATTGCTACTTTATTTTTTAATCAAAAGTTATTCGGGTTTAAAATTTACAATTTTTCGATTTTTTGAAAGTTCAACCGCGGTTATCTCGAAAACTATGCATTCTACGAAAAAACTTGTAGGAATATTTTTTGCTTAAAATGACCCAAAAAATACAAAAAGATGTTTTGTTTTGCGAGAAATCGCTGTTATGTAATTCCTCAAGTTCTTTGTCTATAACAATCTTATCGACATCCGGATCAACTGTTACCCAAAAAATTCGTATTCTGCGGGTCAAAATATATAAAAAAAACTTGGGTAAGTCCATCTGAATTAAGGAGGCCGTTGTACCCCCCCTGGCGACAGGACTATAACGTAGAACGGTGTTTCAGCCAAAGTTGGGTATTTAGTATGGTATAGTTAGACCCAAACCCAGACATCCAAAGTGAAAGTTATCCTCCAACACCAAATTGTTCTATATGGTCCACATAATGTTCAGAAAAAAGTCACACCATTTTGAGCGTAGGGTTTGGGGGGGAGAGGGGGGAGAAATCTGCAAATTCGTAGTTTTTTAGGTTTTTCGTCAATATTTCTAAAACTAAGCGGTTTAGCATGAACAACCTTCCACACAAAATTGTTCTACATTAAATTTGAAATAAAAAAGGCCCTATGCATAACCCTTCTAAAATGAACGGTTCCAAAGTTACGGAGGTAGTATAGTATAATTGGTCCAAAAAAAGGGCTAACCCAGGCATCCAAAGTAAAAGTTTTCCTTCAACACCAAATTGTTCTATATGGTCCACATATTGTTCAGTAAAAAGTTACACCATTTTGAGCGTCCGGTTTGGGGGGGAAATGGGGGAGAAGTCGGTAAATTAGTAGCTTTTTTAAGGTTTTTCGTCAATATTTCTAAAAGTATGCTTTAGCGTAAGGAATGTTCTATAGAAAAATGTTCTACATAAAACTTAAAACAAAAAAGGTTCTATACATAATCGTTATAAAATCAACTGTTCCAGAGTTACGGAGGGTGAAAAGAGGAGGTTTTCGATACTTTTTATATACTTTGAACTTTTTTATATACTGGTGTGACTTTTTTCTGAACATTATGTGGACCATATAGAACAATTTGGTGTTGGAGGATAACTTTCACTTTGGATGTCTGGGTTTTTGGTATAGTATATCATAAATACTGCCCAAAAATATAAAAAGTATCGAAAACCTCGACTTTTCACCCTCCGTAACTCTGGAACCGTTGATTTTATAACAATTATGTATAGAACATTTTTGTTTTAAATTTTATGTATAACATTCTTGTATATAACATTCTTTACGCTAAGGCATAGTTTTAGAAATATTGACGAAAAACGTAAAAAAACTACTAATTTACCGGCTTCTCTCCCATCTCCCTCCCAAACCGGACGCTCAAAATGGTGTAACTTTTTATTGAACAATATGTGGACCATATAGAACATTTTGGTGTTGGAGGAAAACTTTTACTTTGGATGTTTGGGTTAGGCCTTTTTTGGACCAGTTATACTATACTACCTCCGTAACTTTGGAACCATTCATTTTAGAAAGATTATGCATAGGACCTTTTTTATTTCAAATTTAATGTAGAACAATTTTGTATATAGGGTTGTTCATGCTAAACCGCATAGTTTTAGAAATATTGGCGAAAAACTTAAAAAACTACGAATTTACCGATTTCTCCCCCTCTCCCCCCCCCCCCCCCAAACCCGTCGCTCAAAATGTCAAATGGACATTGTGTGGACCATATAGAACAATTTGGTGTTGAAGGATAACTTTCACTTTGGATGTCTGGGTTATGCGATCTTGGATCAACTATACAATACTAATTGTGTACCTACGTAACCAACCCTCACATTTTGAGACCAATCTATTAAGTAGTTTAAAAGTTATTACCTATATTATTTGTTTTCCCATTGACCTATTTTTGCAATAACAACACAGAAAATAATGAAGATAAGGAATTCTGCGGATGCCAGGTGAACGTAGACGACTTATACTATCAATATGTATTAATAGTATTTATATTATGCAACGAGCATTTAATTATGGTCAGTATGAAGCGAGTATGAGGGATACGAAACGAGCCGCCTATCGGCGAGTTTCGTATAGAGTACGAGCTTAATAATGATAATTAAATGCAAGTTGTATACACGATTTTTTTATGATCATTCACAATAAAAAATATATTCGTATATAATATCATAAGAGAGAAAATTTTGCTGGCAATATTTTCGACTGGTATGAAAGTTTGTTGCCTTGCCAAAAGGCAACAAACTTGAATAAAATCAGAAGAAAATGTTGCCGGTTAATAATTTTCTCTCGAATGATATTCGACAACACTATTTCACGAGAGACAATTAATGCACCATATCAACGAAACATAATCTTTATTTTTTAACAATATTAAATGTACAATTATTATAAGCTATAGTAGTTTGCCCATCCTTTTTCTACCAAAGCATGATTTTGTGTATTATTGACCTGTAGCATTTGCTAACTTGAAGGTCCAGCGTCATTTGTTGTTCTGAGATTTTCGATCAAATTCTGGTGGTGACTGGAATCCAGCTGCAGATATGCTTTTAGAGAGCTTGCATTTGAGTGACCCGTTAATTTAATTAACTCTTGTTCAGAAACACAATGCCTAAACAAGGCTGACACAGCTGAAGATCGATGAGAATGGTTTGTTATTGTATGTTTTTTTTGTCTATTCCAATTTCCTCTACTGACATTTTTGTCCACGTAGATACGGTGTTGATTCCAAGTGAACAGTTTTTGAACCAAGATCCATCCTTCTAGTTGGGGTGAACGGAAAGAAAGAGTCTGTCTGATAAAATCTTTGGTTTCCCTTTTTTAATTAATTTTAAAAATAATCTAACTGGGCATAAATTTTTGTTTGATGAATTTCTTACCAGCCATTTGCTGCTTGCCAAACTTTTCGAACCGCCTTGATTTGTTTTGGAAAAAATGCTGTTGTGTTCAATTCGGCCCGTAAATTCTCCCATAACATCAAATTCCTTCTGGAAAAAGTGACTCTTGCAGTTTATGGCTTCATTGCCTCTCCAAGCAAGTTTAGATGAGCATAGGTGAAAAAACTTTTTTTGTGCTCCTCTAGTGTTTTTTAATTGATTATATATGATTTTTAATAGTTCTTCGGTGGATAATGCTTTTGAGTTTTCTTTTTTCTTGAACACTTTGAAGCTGCCTCAGCTTGGTATGTCTGGCCAATCTTGCACATTTGAAAGACACATCTGTGAAAGGGTTGATTTTTATGCCGTACTCCGTAAAATATTTTTTTTTGTACCATTTTTGCTGTAGTATTCCATATTGATTTTACAGATGACTCTTTATAGTCTTCGCCATTGCCTTTTTTCATGTTAACGGCATATTCCTCGAGAATTTTTACTAAACTCGGTTCGCTAAATTCAGACACAACTGGCTAGTAATTTTAGAAGGTAATGTTTTTGTTTTTTGCCAATTTTACCAAAATTGGCGAAATAACTAACTATTTAGTATTTATTAACAATTTAGTAATTATTTTTTTGCAAGTTTTACAAAATTGGCAAAATTACTTACTAAAACCTCTAGCCAGTTGTATCTGAGTTTAGCGAACCGACTATAGTTCCGTTACATCTTTCAAGTGTAAAATTTCTCACCCGTAGGAACTCCGAAAATTGGGTCCAAATAGAGCTTCTGGACCTCTGCATGTTCAATGGGACATTTTCTGAAACCAATTTTTTGATTTCTTCACCTGACTGGCATTCAAATCTTGATTTTTCGTCTGGATTCATTAAGGGCCGGTTGTTCGAACGCTAATCAAAAATGATCATTATCAAATATTTAATTACTGTCACCAACTGTCAATGTCAACTTTGATTGGGTTACTGAAAACATAATAATTATGTTTTGATTACAATTATAATTATAATTTGATTATAATTATTATTGATTACAATTATGAAATTAGTTAATCAATTATGTTAATAATTGTTATGTTAATTGATTAAACTAATCTTATAATTATAATCAGTTATGTTTTCAGCAACCCAATCAAAGTTGACATTGACAGTTGGTGACAGTAATTAAATATTTGATTAGCGTTCGAACAACCGGCCCTATATCTGTCCAAAATTGATTACGCCTCAATGACGTTTGTCAAACTGACAACAATAGAATTACCACACCTTTGTGACGGATCTGTCATAATTTTGTCGCAGGAGTTTTATCAGTAGGAAACGTGGCGTTGCTATGAAGTTTTATCAGTTAAAAATAGTCTAGTAAAATAGTCAAATTTATTAATTTTGTAACGCAAACAAACTAAGTTAGTTTGTCTGTTCTTCTTCTTCTTACTCTCTTTCCTGGCTTGCATACTTGTGCATCTGCCAGTACATTTGATTGTATTGCAGCTCGTCTTGCTCTAAACAATGCTGCAACACTGAAATGAAAACCTAAAAATGTTGGCTTGATTTACCAAACCAAGTAACCAGGGGAATATTGGGGCACGTAAGTGCGGGTCGAAGTATTTTAAATTCATAAATTCATTTTGTTAATATTTAAATGAATAATCACTGCCTCTAGTTGTTCATGGTTAAGCTAGTTTGTCTGTTGACATATTGAGAACTGTCAAAGCGTATATATTGGTCACTGCACGTGTGCCACCTTCATCGCCAATGCCATATCGCGATTTTATTGGTTAAAAATCTGTATCACAATGAAGTTCATTAATAGAAAAACAAAAGATAACAAATTACTATTAGTCAAAATTCCTAATTCCAAATTTTTTTAATTTTGTAGTTATAATCATTTAGCATAACTTTGCCCGTAGAAAAATATTGTTCGTAGAGAAAAGCTAGTATTTTACACAACTTTTCAAAAATGTTGTTCAAATAGTGACTCCAAATTATCAATTCCTAATAAATTGCTACTCTATAATCAAATCCTCAAACCTGTTTGGAGTTATGGCTTACACCTATGGGGGTGTGCCAGCGAAAGTAATGTACAAATAATTCAACGCTTTCAGAACAAGGTACTAAGGAACATCGTAGATGCCCTCTGGTACATTAGAAACAGTATCATCCACAATGATCTGGGGATCGACACCGTTAGACAGACTATCTCTAAACTTGCCCGGAACCACGAAGACAGGCTCCATCGTCACGTGAATGTTGAGGCCCTCCAGCTACTTGACAACACGAACCAGACCAGACGACTCAAAAGAACTAAACCATATCAGCTAGTGTAGTGCGCATAGAGCATTACTAAACCATGAGCTAGTGTAGTGCGCATAGTGCGGTAGTGTACACGTTAATTGTAATGCAAATGCGATATTATGTTAATAAGAAATACTGCTGAGTAAGAGTTTAGCTTGGAAAAATGTAGTTAGATTAGGTTAAAATTAAGTCACTCATTGTTCTATCAGTGAACATATTGTAATGTCACTCCGACTGAAGCATTAAAAAAATGGTGACTAGTCGTGGAAAGTAAAGGGGAGCCGGGAGCCTAGAAATCCACGAGTTCAAAAACTAAATAAGCAAGTTGCTTGAAATTGCTTGTTCGGTATTTGAACTAAGTGGATTTGTAGAGGCTAGTCACTATTTGAGCTTTATTTTTGAAAATTCGTAGATTGTCCTATGAAGATACAATGACTGAGCAAACTTTTTGACAAAAAATACAATTCCCATTCTTTAAAATGGCATTAATTAGGTTCCTTAATTATTAATCAACAAATTAGCTGTTGATTAAAAAAGCATGGCTAACTTTGGCTCAAATTGACCTAGGCCAAATTTTATTATTTGAAAATTCGTGTTAAAATGGCAGCTTTGCGGATAGGTAAAAAGGTTTTTCCTATGGACAATATTTTTAAAGTTATTCTAAATGTTATAAATCACAAAATTTAAAAAAATTTGCATTACGATTTTGACTATAACAAGTAATCTCTTTACCTTTTTTTAATACATGTTGATAGTATAAATCTTTTACTTTCCCATGGCACACGCAGAATTGCCCTATCTTCGTTATTTTCTGTCTTATATTATTGCAAAAAATAGATCTCTGGGATAAACAAATATATTTTTTAACCAATTAATGAACCGGACCCAAATTTTGAGGATTTGTTAAGTACCCCAATATACAACGTTGGGTGAAACACCAAAGTTATACGCAGGTTTTAATAAAAGTTATTAACAAATAACCATTTTCCTATATTTTGTAGTTTGCGAAGCAACAAATTTACTTTTTAAATTTAAAAAACGGCATTTTGAAACTTTTTTATGTTCTAGAATCTAGAAAATCAAATTTTGTAATTTTATGTAAACTATTTAGTGCAAAAAATCGAGAAAATCGCGTTTTTTGCACTAAATTGTTAGATAATAATCTAATAATTAAAAAACAGTTAAACAGCTAAATTGTTAATAATTAAAATTTTTAACAAAATCAGAAAAGTGCTCTGCACAAGATATTTACAATTAGAGCTAAGAGTAAGGTTGGCTAGGTGCTACGCTTTCTCGACTTTGTTTTACGGAATGGAAGCTTGGACCTTGAATGCGACATCGATGAAAAAACTGGAATCATTCGAGTTGTGGATGTATAGAAGAATTCTGAAAATATGGACAGGGCACGTCACAAACAAGGTTCTGAGAAATATAAATAAAGAAATGGAAGTCTTAAATACAAATAAAACCAGAAAATTGGAATATCTCGGACATATTACACGTGAAGAGAGATACAACTTACTCCAACTTATTATGCTGGGAATAATTCTAGGAAAAAGAAGCATTGGGAGACGCAGAATATCGTGGCTGCGCATCCTGAGAGAATGATACGGATGTACATCAAATGAACTTTTCGCGGAGATGGCACTTGAAGAAGAAGAAAAAACAGCTCCGAACTCTAGGCAGCAAACCAGTAGGTTTTCTTCATATAGGTTTACAATCACCAAAAAAGTTGTCAGAAACATGGATTATTCAGTGTCCTGAGAAAATCTTAATTTTCCTGGACTAATAATTATTTCAGCAGACACTCTATTCATATTGTTGAAAAGCAGCCGGGGCTCGATAATTTAGTGTTGCCAGTTGTAAATAATTAGAGCAGACACATCTACGAGCGAAATGCTTACGTGGGAAATTAAAATCAGTGGAATTTATATTAAAACGCTTATCTGTTATAATGTTCGAGCTAAAGGGTTAAACATATTTCAACTTAAAAGTAAAATTAAGGAGTTTGAAGGTATAAAACCGTCTACACACGCTCTGACAAAAGCACCTGATTGTCGAGGCTGACAACGTTGGGTCTGACTGTTGGAGCGTGTGTAGGCTTGTCGCACGACAAAAATGAGTAATCCTGACAGTCAGGCTGACCGATTTTGTCGAGTGGTCTTTCTGTTCCAACATACTGTCAAATTTGTCGTGTCAGGACGTGTGTAGCGTTGTTGGCCTGATTTCTGACTCCAACACGGATGAATAATTGTTAATAATCTATAATCTATACGAATCTCTTTTGTAAATCGGTGGATACAAATTACGTGTTAACTATGGTTTTACTAAGGTCTACAATATAGGGTACATAATTTACTACCTGGTGCTGTATATTTTAATATGTTGTACGTCTGGATCCCGCGTATGAAAAAAAGTTGATTAATAGCAAGCTGAAAATTTGTTAATAGCTTAAGAGTGTATAGTCCGACAAACTTTGATATATGGGAACACTGGAACAGGGGAAGTTTTAATTGTGTAACAGGTTAAAAATTTGGAACGGTCAGACCACGAAAACGTCACATGTATTTTGTCCGACAGAACTTCCAATTGATTTGTTACCCTTTCATTAACCCATTAACCGCCAAGCAAAGAAATACTGCAATAATATGTAATATATTTGATTAACTAGAGTAAAATAAACTTAAACATTCGTAAAAAATTTTTTTACACTTTGATAATGGCAGGTGTCACAACAACAAAATGGTTCGTTTTCGAACCTTTGGCGGAAATGAGATATAAAAATTGAAATACACAATTTTATTTGTTGTGAAAAGTCTCAAAACATTTAGAGTGTAAATGGACCTGGAAGTTTTCATAAACAAAAATAATATGGTTAGAGCATTGCCTACACCTTCTTCAGCTTCTTTGTCAAAAATGAAGTCGAACGGCCCTCTATCCTTTTTAGAAATTATTTTAGATATTTGAAGTTTACACTTTCCAATCCTGTATCTTGCACTGTGCCAGTTGCATAAATTCGACGAATCGACATATTGTCTACTGTCTACAACACTACACATCCACCCTTATGGAGCCCCCCCCCTCCCCCACCCTAGATTATAACAAAACTGAATACCAGAATACCCGTCTTTCTAAAGGTACGTATCCACTATGTTCGTAATATTGGACCACCGAGGCACTGCCGCACGGTCTTTGGCGCACTGTTGCACGGTCCGGGAGCGCCAACCATCCACTATGTTCACGAACCTCTTGCACTCCGCGCTCCCTGCAACTGCTCCAATCGATACGGTATGCGTTCCTCTACATATAAACCGACACCAATTGGAACGCCGAGACGGAGCGCGCACTGTTGCATCGTCCGAGAGCGCCAACCATCCACTATGTTCACGAACTTCTTGCGCTCCGCGCTCCCTGCAACTGCTCCAATCGATACGGTATGCGCTCCCTTACATATAAACCGCCCCAGATTGGAGCGCCGAGGCAGAGTGCGCAAAATTGCACAGCCCGGGAGCGCCAAACGTGTCCACTATGTGGAGCAGTTGCAGGAGCTCGGAGTGAAAGCATAGTGGATACGTGTTTTTACACATAATAAAGAAATATCCCAACAAATTACTGCCTGTGCATCACCTTGAACTTATTCCTGATCCTATTGGTGTACAAATAGGTTAAAAAAATAATGTTTTAATTTATTTGACCACAAAAGTGTTATGCCGATAAAATTACTACAGTAAAAATAAAGTTGCGTCGAAGGATTGAAAATGTCGGACATTTAGAAAATATTTTTGTGATGAAAGCATGAGTTTGGAAATTAAACAAAATTAAATTTAGTTACACTTATATCTTCTGGTTGCTTAAAAAATACAAAGATTTAAAAAAAAATTAACGAATTGCCAAAAAAAAATCTACAAAAAAATGGTGCGTTTTCGCACCTTTGGCGCTAAATGGGTTAAACTCTCATGCAAAAATCAGTCTGCTATTTATCACCTATCATAATTCCTATCATTTGACATATTCTACGTGTTCCACTCATTATAAGTCCCATTTGGTGATAAATAGCAGCCTGATTTTTGCATGAGAGTTTAATGAAAGGGTAACAAATCAATTGGAAGTTCTGTCGGACAAAATACATGTGACGTTTTTGTGGTCTAACCGTTCTAAATTTTTAACCTGTTCCACAATTAAAACTTCCCCTGTTTTAGTGTTCCTATATATCAAAGTTTGTCCGACTAGACACCCTTAAGCTATTAACAAATTTTCAGCTTGCTATTAATCAACTTTTTTTTCATACGCGGGATCCAGACCTATTGCATTTTTTACTCCAATTATGACGTTAGAAAGTTAAAAATACGGCTTATACGCATTAGGTTTAGAAACAATGTAAACAAAATTATAATTTTACATAATATACCATTTATAGTCTGTTCGCTAAACTCAGATGCAACTTTCTAGATATTTTAGTCGGTAATTTTGCCAATTTTAGTAAAATTGGCAAAAAATAATTACTCAATAGTTAATAATCACTAAATAGTTAGTAATTTTGCCAATTTTTGCAAAATTGGCAAAAAACAAAAAAATTATCGACTAAAATATCTAACCAGTTGCGTCTGAGTTTAGCGAACCGACTATACCATAAGTTCGTAATACGTTGTTTATTTCGTTTTTTCGTATTTCTTAATAATATATTATACAGAGTGGGCCAAATAAAAGGATCCACCTCGATTCTTGGCAGTTTTTATTATATTTTAAGGAAATGCCGAAACAGGTCGATTTTTGATCTAAGGGGGACACATTTTTACGGTACAAACATCTGTCATTTGTCAACCCCCTCCATTCCACATCCCCCACCCCTTATTTTTAAATAGGGAATAGGGGTTGTGTGCTAGCTCATTTAAAAGGTTATTAAATTATCTATTTAGTAATATAAACATTAACATAATTTTTTATACAGGGTGTCCAAGAAAAATTTTTTTAAATTAAATTAATTGACGCAAAAAGAATAATTTATGTAATTTATTTAATTCAAAATACGTTCTACTGCTGTCACAAAACAGAAAAAAATGTTTTTTGATAAATAAACATCGCTTTTTGCTTATTTTCAATGGTCAAGCTTTCACCCATCTGCCTCTTGGTAGGTTGAATATTGAATTTAAGCAACAAACAATGTTTATTTATCAAATAAACGTTTTTTCTGTTTTCTGTCAGCAGTAGAATGTATTTTGAATTAAATAAATTACATACATTCTTCTTTTTGTGTCAATTAATTTAATTTAAAATAGTTTTTCTTGGACACCCTGTACAAATAATTATGCAAATGTTAATATTACTGAATAGAGAATTGAATAACCTTTTAAATGAGCTATCACATGATCCCTATTTCCTATTTAAAAATAAGGGGTGGGGGATGTGAAAGGGAGAGGATTGACAAATGACAGATGTATGTACCGTAAAAATGTGTCCCTTTTAGATCAAAAATCGACCTGTTTCGGTATTTCCTTAAAATCTAATAAATACTGCCAAAAATCGAGGTGGATCCTTTTATTTGGCCCACTCTGTATATATACACAAATGACGTGTTTACTATTATGAGAATTTACTACTGGAGCTGAATTTTCTCCCAATTAGACGTTAGAAATTAAAAAATACGGCTTATACACATTGTGCTTAAACAAAATGTTAGTTCAGGACGTGTGTAAAGCCGACCCCGACAAAAATGGTCGGGGAATTTTGTCGTGTCTGGAGGCCAGGTTGTCAAGTTGTCAGGGCGTGTGTACACGGTTTAAGGTACATAATATAGAGTGCTAGCCAAAAACTTCCTCTTCCCTCGTATCTTTTGATGGGTTATGCTTTTCTTTTAATGGCATGGACTTTATCTCAATCAGACAGTCACATGACTACTATATCAAGAAGAATAAATATTTGAAGACCGTAAGTCCATAAAATATCAATAACGAAGAAAAATTAGTTCAATAGCTGTTGAGACGTAATTTAAGTACTCAAATAAAAAGATGGTACTAAGCTAAGGTAAGCTAATTATAGCCTCCTTTCAACATCATAGGTGTGTTCAAAAACGATCTACAAAAATTTAATAACAATAACAATAATATAAGAATAATAATATACGAATAATAATAAACAAGACGGTGAGGTCCTCAAAGTTCCATAGCAAGTTTTTTCTTTGTTTTTATCTTCCGTGGCTCCCTAGGGAACATCCATAAACTACGTCGCTGAAAAGGGGGAGGGGGTCTTTGCTTATTACCTCGGTATACGACAGGGGGGGAGGGAGCCATGAGTGCACATCCGACGTCGTTTGATGTTCACGAATATAAAAAATATACCCTATTGTAGGATTAAAAAAAATTAGTAGGTATATTACTTTTTTCTACGATTATAGATAATAGCACCCATTACTGTACCCGTGAGTAATAGTTCATTACTCACGGGCAGAAGTTACTCACAGGTCATTACTCACAAGCTGAAGTTAGATTCAAGTGGCGCATGCCATTTTTAATATTAATCGTACATAAACTGTAAATAAAATTACTTAAACTTGTTTATTTAATACAATAATTATTGTAATTTTATATCAATAATTAACTTCGAATACTTTTTAAAGGAATTTTAACTGTAACAATGTCAGTATAATTTTGACGTTTATATTATATTGTTTACTAAAAATTTTGACGTTTATCATTTATTTTAGTGACAGTGACATTAGCGCAAATTGTTTGTGTTAATTGGAATTTATAACTAATATAATATTGTGTTTATTTTTCAAGTTATATTGTGTTAAATATGTTATAACATAATAGATATTGTTATATTATTATATTAGGTATATATAGTTAAATGTAAATAAACATTATAACCATATGAAATACGTAATACGTCCACCGACAATAGCCGTTTCCTATTTATTAAACTCACAGTAGGTACAAATTTATGCTTATAATTTTTCGGAAACGAATAGAACTTGGATTGACTATTTCTTGTTGTATTTTTACAATAAATAGGAATTTGGTAATAGTAGGCAACCAATAATTATTCAGCCACATACTAGGGGTAAATAGCATTTAGGTATTTTTGTAAATTATCATAATTTAAATCTCAAGTAGTTGACGATTATATTTTTTACTAATTAAAATAAAAAAAAAAGTCGTAGAAAAAGTATAGTATTCTACTCGCATGTAATGGCTTTCATCATCGTGAGTAATAGCCATCATTACTTGCTCGTTGAATAATATACTATTATCTCATACTTTTCATTTCGTTTTTATCACTCACAGCCTTAATAATATTGCTAGCAGTTTTGTACAGAATAAAAAGCAATAAAACATTGTTCTATGTATTTAAATAAACGCTTCTATACAGAACAACGTCTGGAAGCAATAAATATTAAACTGTTCATTTATTTACTGATAAGAATGAATAGAAATAAAATATTTTATTTTATTTAGTAGTGTATTGTTTACATTGTATTTATACTTAATAAAAGAAATGGTATTGAAATAAAAACAAAATAAGTATCAAGATTTATATGATGCAGTTAAGAAAGCATAGGAACTCTGATAAAAGTATTGTCTTTTGTCCCAATAAAGCTAATTAGTTGTACAGTGGATTGAGAGAAAAAGTATGCGGATATTAACGAGCTACATATTAATACTGATTTGGATACATTCGTAAATAAACTTTGATAGCTAACTTTAAAAAATCCAGAAATAACATGGAATTTAAAAGAAAATCACTAAAAAGGGGGGTCATGAGTTGCAATTGCGACGTCGGTATGAGGGGTGGGGTCAACTGTAAACGACGCTTTACGACGGAAGGGGGGGAGGGTATTAAAAAGTGTAACATTTTTACGACGTAGTTTATGGATGTTCCCCTACTCAATTCGAAAGCTGCCTTGCTATGAACTGTCCAAATTGCTCACCACAGTTTCTGTATATACATACCAATCCATTTAATAATTTCAAAAAATGCACACGCATAGTTGGGGATTTTACAAAACATGTCTATTTTTATGGACCCGTAGGTTCAGTATTGTGTACATAAAATAATTTTAATTTTTTTCTTTGCAAAAAATCGTATATCGTTTTTATTTTTTTTAGAGACGGCTACAGGTCTTTTTTTAATTTGTATACTTTATTAAACACTATATTTTCCAATTTATTTCAGATTTTTTCGTAAGATTTGCCACCTTCAAAACTCCGAAAAACGGTTTTTTAGGGGGTTTTTGGGGATTTTTCCTATTTTATAGACTTCAAAAGAAATAAAATCAAGGTTTTTTATAGGTTATATAAATTGAAGTAGTTAAGTCCTCTAGAATATTCAAAAATATATCAAAAATAGAAGAAACACGTTCAGACCTCCCAAAAATTCCTAAAAAAATAGTTTTTCGGATTTTTTAAGGTGGCGAACCTTACCGAAAAATCTGAAAAAAGTTAGAAACATTATGTTTGATAACGTACTGAATATAAAAATAGACCTGCAGCTACCTTAAAAAAGTTATATGTACATCATTAAATGATGTAGGTACATATAACTTTTTTTTGAGGTGGGAATAACCTGTTTTGTGCGGAAATAACCTGTCTATTTCGCTTCTTACACGTTCTGCATCGTTGGCGTCGGTACGACAACTTTTGAATTCCACAAACCATCATTTAATCTGATACCACTTGTTTCAAATCGATCTTTTAATAGTTAGCTACAGAACCATTTAATTCCTCCATTTTTTATATTTGCTGCTATCAAAATATCTACTAATTTTTTCATGAGTTATTTATAGTAAGTATTTAATTTCTCACTATACAGTGAGATAAATAACGCAAAAGATGAAAAACATAATACGTTATGATATATAAAAAGAGATGGAGCTAGTAAAGGTGGAGCATTATTGATAGAAACCTATAATTTATATTACAATACACTACCACTATGGATAGTTTCCACTTGTAGATGTTACCTAGTTGACTTCAGTCATAATTCCGTTCATAACTCTAAACGTCATAATGACGTTCCTCCTAACCTGGTTTTATGAGGTTATGTATGTCTTCTTCTTCTTCTTTTTTGGTTTATTGGCCTGCACATATTTGGGTATTAGGCCAGCTCATCGTAACGGAATAAAGGAAAAATCCCTTAAAATAAAAATGTATACCATTTTTATTCAGTTGCAATGCGAAGGCAAAACAATCTCACTTTTCAATTAGAATACGGAGTGCAGTCCAGTCCCTTAAATCGCGATTTTCGGCTCTTATTGGAGCCTTCATCGGAAGGAACGTAGGCACTGTTCTCCAAAAATCCCTTATTTACCTACAATTAGGAATTGCCGATTAATGATTAATACAATATATTAACGTTATGTTAATACCTACGTAGTAATGCGGAAAGCAAAATATTGGAAATAAAAGAATAAAATGATAAATCATTTGAACAGTATGTCAAAAGTTACCTACGAATATATAATTCAAATCTAGGTAAAATATCAATACAATCTTTTGTATAAACATTCTGTAATCACCTGAGTTCTTCACTACACCTGTTCGAGGCAACACTATGGGATTGTGTAACGGTGGGCAGTTGCCCCTGAGCGAGAAAAGTTTTTACCTTTGTTGTATTTGCTTATTTTACCGATCTCAACTCCAAATCGTAGGGGAATAAGGGATTTTTCCTTTATTCCCCCAATAAGGGATTTATTTATTAAAGAATAAGAAGACACACATAAGCTAATAAAACTAGGTTAGGAAGAACGTTCGTTAGATGATGTTTGGAGTTATGAACGAATTTATGACAGAAGTGAACTAGCTAACGTCTAAAGGTGAATACTTTCAATAGTTTAATGTGTTGTAATGTAAATTCTAGGTTTCTACCGATATTTTCCCACCTCTACTAGTTTCATCTTTTTTTTTACAACGTGTTATGTTTTCCATCTTTTGCGTTATGTTGCCGGTTATTAGCCGCGCTCATCGCTGTATTTAAATAATTCTTATTTACAAAAACTATTTATTTTTATCTTGATAAATAATAAACCTTGACCAGGTCAAGAAATCATATATACTTGATATTATCTCTTCCTGTTATGAGAATATTACCAAGCTGAGATATTTGAAATTACACCTTACGTCATCGATTTAGTGCAATCTTGTTCGTCAAATTGACTTCTCTCCCGTGAGAGCTCACTTATATTATGACATCAATATTTGGGTAGTCGGAAATTGATAGGTATAGATCAAACTTTCAAATAAACAATTTAAATTTCATTACTTTGAGGTGTGCTGTATATTGTGTATAAATATTGGTCAAACTTGAATTGACTATTTTTTGTTGAATTTTTACAATACATAAGACAGCAATTGCTAATAGTAGGCAACCAATTATTCAGCATTTATTTTTATAAATTATAATTTTAATCTCAAACAGTTGACAATTATATTTTTTTTACTAATTAAAATAAGAAGGTCGTAGAAAAAGTATTGTAATTACTTGCATGTAATGGCTATTACTCACTCTGATGAATTACGAAACTCGCCTTCAGCCCGTGTCGCAAACTTCATCATTGTGAATAATAGCTGTCATTACATGCTCGTTGAATAATATACTATTATTTTTGCTTAATATTCACATATTGTTTATGATTCGTATTCATTTTTAATACCTAATATAAATTTATTAAAAAGACTAAGTTTTCACTCTAATGGCAGATAACATATCCCACCAGAATGAAAACAATGGGAACCTTCTCTGGTTACACCTCCGAGGCTTCTACAATTTGCAAGCCATACGGATGCTGAGACTAAGGAAGATGAGGGAATTCTACAATTTACAATTCACGTCACATCTGCTCAGCAATGAGAGTGGTTCCCTTCATACTCCACACAGAGTAAATAAAAATGGTTATTCATTTTTGTAAATTTATTAGTTTATTAAGAAATGAAATAATTAGAGTAAAAAGAACTTTCTGCAATTTATGTTACTTTAATATACATAATGTGTTATATACAACATAATAATAAGGTTATTATATTATTATATGGAGTATAATATAATATCATATATAGCGATACGCTTTAATTACTATTTTTGCTAATTTTAATTTTAATATTTTTTCTCAAAAACGAAACAGCGGTAGTCATTCAAATACAAAATGTTAAGAGACATGGCTTGGCCCTGTCACATCTGTTTTTCGTCTGTCGGTGCAACAGGCTGCACCCTCATTAATTGAGTACTTTATCAGACAGTTATTGTGTCAACAGCTCGCTATGCATTCAAAATTGTTTTTCTTAAAACTGTAAAAGTAGACGCCAGACTTAGTGATTTATTTGCTCATCTGGTCAAGGGGAAAGGAACACAAACATTATCATCGTTTGTGGTTGTTTTCTTTAGTTACTACACAACACGTGAACGGTTCACACACACACCGACTCGACCCTCTCCGAGAGACCTAACGAAACACATTTTCGTTACAACAATAAAATTACCGTTTGTTTTATTATATTCATTTTTAATTAAATTTCCGCACCACACCTATCGGAATACATATATTAAATATCTCTGTTCTATATTAAATACCTTAATGTCCGACTGGTTTATTATTTGACAAATAATGACATTATTTCGAAGTCAATTAAGTACGATAAAACGCCCAAGGGCGTGTTATTGAAAAATAACGCCCTAGGGCGTGTTATTGAAAAATAACGCCCTTGGGCTTATTAAATTTAAATAAAACTCTAAGTAAAACTATGGTTACCACAATTACGTTACGACTATTTCTGGTAAATGTACTTATTTTAGTTTAAGGCACCACGGGTATTATAATAATAACGCTTTCTGTCAACGTATATACCTCGGGCCAAAGGCCCTCGGTCTATACACCATTAACCTCAAGCGTTATTATACTTATAATACCCTTGGTACCTTAATACTATAATGTCCGACTGGTATATTATTTGACAAATAATGACATGATTTCGAAGTCAATTAAGTATGATATAATGCCCTAGGCCTTATTTTTCAAAATGCCTAGGACATTAAATTTAAATAACTAGTTAAATACTGTTAAGTTGACAAATAGCAGCCTAAGTAAAACTATGGTTACCACAATTACGTTACGACTATTGCTGGTGAATGTACTTATTTGAAAACTAATTAATTCAAAATTCATTCAAATTTTTTGTATATAAAGAATAATTTAGTCGGACATTAAACGTTTAAGGCACCACGGGTATTATAGATAATAACGTTTTCGATCAATGTATATCCCTCGGGCCAAAGGCCCTTGGTATATACACCATTGACCTCAAGTGTTATTATCCTCATAATACCCTTGGTACCTTAATAACTATAATGCGTGTAGTGCAATTTTAATATGTTATAATAATGCACTAAAATGTAGGATTCACAGTATAATTTATTATTAATGTAAATAGTCATATAAATAATTAATGTATAAGACGTAGACTTACCCTAAATGTAGATTAAGCTTACAGCATAGTAATTCCAAGTAGCTTACGGCTTCTTACCTAAAAAGAAAAACATAATATATAAATAGTTATGCTTGTCAAATCTCAAATGTTTTATATAGCGTATTACTCCAGCGAAATAAGAAAAAAATATACAATATTCGGGACACTGATTCAGCCATATTGCAAATGCGTTTTTTGGGTACTATATACCTAGCACATTATAAATATATTATATACATATATAATAGTTAGGTATTAACAAATAAGGGTCAAAAATGTGTGGTACGTTGCACCACAATTTTCGATTCTTATCGATCCAATCCACGTTTCAATCCATTATGACAAGCTGAAAATTGATCTAAAACTTAATGGTGCAACGCGTATGTTTCGTAAGTTGAGCTTAAGGCACGTCTTAAGTTTAAAATCTGTTGGTGCAACCAGGCATTACAGTACCACCTTTTAGTATATGGACAAACGTTTTAAATGGCAGCTTTTAAATTTTTATGCGATCATTTGTTGCTTCGGGAATTGCAAAATTGTTGTCGTTATAATGCACAAAATATTTCAAGATTAATTTGTTTAAATTTTATTCAATTTGCTTATCCCACAGAGCTTTTTTTTAATGTTATTGCTCAGAAAATAATAATGATACAGCTATTCTGCGAGAACCACAAGAAAGAAAAATATTTATATTTTAAATACGTTTATAAAATATTGTTCTGAAGCTATTATTTATTTGTGCCATTTTTGTAATCAACTATTCTAAATGGGAAATAAGCCAGACTTTAACTAAAAAAATGATTTTATTATCGTTTCGACGTTAATAAAATCCGACGTTTAAAAAAATCCACAGCAAAATCATTTTTACCATTGCAAAACCATTTTTCTAAAGCAGAGTCATTTTTGGCTTATAAATAATTTGAATAACTTTGTTAATATTGACTAATGACAATGACTATAGACTAAAAACACTTTGATACTTTTATAAAGCTGATATTTTTACACGAATTTTCCCAAAAAATTTTCGCCTAGATCAATTAGAACCAAAGTTTGCCACTTTTTTTATTTAATTCTTTAATTATTTAAGTCTTATGAGTTTGAGTGCATTTATGCTATGTAATTGGTGATGAGTTTTCTTGTACCTTTTTTGCTGATAAGTTTATTTTCTTTTACTATTAATAAAAATGTCATAATATTTACACGTTTTTTCTTTTCCAGGTAAGCCCCCAATCAACAAGTTTCGTAAGTAAATTTGTATATATTTTTAACCCGGGATCAGTCGCGGTGTTAGAAAAAATCTAACATTTTATCCTTTTTCATAATAACTTGATACAAAATTTGGCAATATAGCTTTCCACTCGTAAGTGCCTCCAGGAAGAGTGTAGTAATGCATATACAGTGAGCACGTAAATGTTAGAATAAATTAATTTTCTCGAGAATGGACGATTAAAAAAAAATCCCGAAACAGGTCAATTTTTATTTTTAAATTGCGACTTTTTGGCATATGCATAATACTAGTGACGTAACCCATCTGGGCGTGATGACGTCATCAATCATTTTTTTAAATGAGAATAGGGGTCGTGTGATAGCCCATTTGAAAGGTAATTCAATTCTCTATTCAGTAATATAAACATTAACATATTTATTTATACAAAGTGTCCAAAAAAGGTAGTTTACCGAGGTGCGAAGCACCCAGGTAAACTACAGACGCGAGGCTAGAATGAGTTCCCGCGAGGTTTGTATACTATTTTACTCACAATCGGTTAGTAGTTTATGGATTTCTAATACTCACAATCTACCAATAATAATTTCGTTTCAAATATCTGTATCCATTTATATGATAAGATGAATTATTTTAAGTAACCTGTGAGATCGTTGCTAGGTAACAAAACAAGTTTGTTGAATCTGACATTTAGGCGATACACGACGCCATTAATTGTACATATAATCAAATTGTGTTTATTTTACAAAAATGTCTGATAGTGAATTTGAATGTACTTTGACAGATGCTAGCCGGGAAAGTACTTTCCCGGCTAGCTGGGAAAGTAAAGTAAGTAATAAGTCGCTTCCTGATTACTTCAAAGGTTAGAAATCCATAAATTACTAACCGATTGTGAGTAAACTATTTTATCTACTCTATGTCATATTATGTGTAAGTTTTTAGTTTGTGAAAACTGTCATTATAGATAGCAGTGCGTGAAGGGTTTAAAGTGTGCGTGAAGTAACAATGTATTTTAAATGGGATTTACTTTTTCGCACTGTTTTTGACACATTTTCATATAATAAAATATCCTTAACTTTCGCGTTGTCATGGTGATGACATAATGAGCAATAAATTACAAAAAAAAATTTAACAGTTTTGTGGTTTGAAAGAAATTAGAATTTTTAAATGTCAAAGTTCTAAAAATTGTAGAATAGAAATGAGTTCCAGTGACGAAGAGTAACAATTTTTTTATTTGTTTATGGTAGATAAAATATATTGTATGAAACTGTGCGTGAAGTACATTTTGCGAACTTACGCGATGTATAGCTCTCTCTCCGTTGTCGCTCGTGCTCTAAACATCGCGTGCGTTCGCAAAAAGCATACTTCACGAACTGTTTCATAAATAACTATTTTACAATAATAAAATCCCATAAATAATTTTTAAATTTAATGAACCGCATCAGCCATAAAGGTCATTGGCTATGGAATATGACATTATGAATGACATATTTTAAAAATACAATTAAATGGAGTTCTATTACTGAAATATACTTTAATATCTTCATTTATATCTTGTTCGATGTTCTCATTCCTGAGTTCATTTATCCTTACTCATAAAAAATATCATATCAGTTTTGGGTTTCGTCATGTATCTGTTTATCAGTTATTACTGTCTTCTATTATTTAAATGAAGATTATTATTATTATTTTTCTGGATTACTATTATTCTGAGAATTAATGAACAAAAAACAAAGTATATGGAAGAATATGCATATGAAGAAATACCACGATTATTTTAAATACACACCATTATTTTTCTGGATTACTATTATTCTGAAAATTTTTTGCTCAATTAGAAATCCAATGAAATCAATTAATTTGTGGTCATCTGATTGAATACAACCAATAAAACCAACATTATACTGAAAACAGATCCCATGGGCTGTTTTCACTCAATCATGTAACTATGGATACCTACATTTCGTTTCATTTCGATTTTTTGACATTTCAAATATTCAATATTTCAAAATGTCACGATTTGAACATTGACGAAGAACATTATAATAAAATTATTAACAGCATGCGTAGTGGAAATACATCTTCATCAGTTATAGAAACTAACATGTCTGGATCTTCATTAAATTTTTCTAATTGTTCCTTTGTTAATTGCACATTTAAATAAATTGTTTCTGCTCTGTATTTTTTTTTTCATAACCAGCAAAAAATTTTCTATCCGAATAACCCTCGAACATTGATAAATGCTCAAAAATTTTTTAACAACTTTCTCAAGCTTCTTGCTTACAGGCAACAGACCTCCGCCTACGGCGTCGGTCTGTTTCCAAGCAACAAGCTTTCGAAATCTGTTATAAAATTTTTTCGAACAATTATCAATGTCCTTGGGTTATTACTACTGAGAATTAATGAACAAAAAACAAAGTATATGGAAATAGGACAGACCGCATATGAAGAAACACCACTGAAGACTACCACAAATAACGAGAGGATTGCTTCAAAAAAATGATGAAAACAACCCAAGTAGCACCGAACGGGTGTATTAAGTCTTTTAAGGATGCTTTAAAACTGTAGAATAAAACTAAAATTAAAAGCATTTGGTTTTTAAATAAACCTTAAGGTTGCAATAAAACCGCTTTCAGCATAAAATGGCCCACTCTGAAAGAGGTCAATAAAACCAAAAATAAAAACCTTCTTAAAACTTTGTTTTCTTAAGCAACTGGTTTTAAAGCTGCTGTGAATGTGCTTTTAAAACCATGTTAAAAGACACTTTACGTGCAGGCAGTTTTATAGCAAACTTAAAAAGGTTTGTTAAATGGAGACTTTTAAAGACAATTTACCATATTAAATGATTCTTTAAACCATAGCCACCTTTACTTAACAAGCCATGAAGTTGAAATTTGGCAACATCTATTGGCAGACCGATTAATTCTGACAGTTCTCATTTGTTTTTAAATAATTTTCACTGTATTTACAGAGAAACTGAAATATTTTACAATATTTCGTGCTCTAAATTATAAAGAACATTTAAAGGTATGTTATTAAGATGATTTTAGTTCAATATAATATATTTTTATATAAACTTGCGTGCATATAGAAATCCGTCCACTTAAAAATTTTGTCATTTTTAATGTCTTATATTTCCTAAATCTGTTGGCAGATTTAAGTGATTTTTTAATATGTTATAGCCTAATTCTTTTACAATACCGCTGTAATAATATTGTTGCTAACCAGTTAAATTTTTATGGTGTACCGGGCATTTATAAAATACTGAAATTAAAACCCAACTATAGACTCCGGTTTTCTTAACATTCTGTTTTTTTGATTAATTCGCTTATGTTTAACAACTAGATTTGTTCTTTATCAATTCAGGGTGTTTCTAAATAAGTGCGACAAACTTTAAGTGGAAAGGAACAAAATGTAAAATTTTGACGCCTGTATTTTAAATGTAATCATTTTTTTCGAATCCTGAGAAAACTAATAAGTATTTTTGAAAAATTTAAACGCAGAATGAAAGATTACTTTATTGCCGAGGGCAGAAAGTCCCTTAGAATGAATAAAATGTTTTTTTTTAATGACATATTTGAAACTAAAAATCACATTAAATTTTCTTAATTTTTTACCCCTGTAACTTATTAAAATAAACATAGAAGTTTTCAGGGACTTTCGGCCATCGGTCCTAACGTAATCTTTCATTCTGCGTTTAAATTTTTCAAAAATACTTATTAGTTTTCTTAGGATTCGAAAAAAAATGAATCCCGTTTATATTCTTGTTATTGCTTTTTTTTTGTATAATAAACGTTACTTACAAGGAATTACTTTTAATATGATTTTGTACAAACTTCTAATTAATAATATTTTCTTATTCGACTCAAAAAATACTATAAATTTTACCAGAATTTGTACTTTAAAATCGTAGTTTCGAAAGCGGTAGTCCGAAAGTCGGACTACGGACGTCATCAATTGCGACGTTGCCTTTTTCTCTTCATGGATTGTAAAGTAAAGGTGGCTATGTTTAAACCCATATACGCTATATATGCCAACAAATTTTTACCTGTGTTATGAGAGGTAGATATTTGTAACTATAAAATAATAAAAAGTACTTGGTTATTTCGGACTGTCAAGGTAGAAAAACACCTGTGCACCCAACTTGATTAATAATGTTAACAAAAATAGGTCTAAATAACTCACGCGCCCTAAAATTTCTGACTTTTGGCGATTAAAAAATAAAAATAATAAAAAAATTTAAATCCGAAAAATATTAATTTGAAATAAAATTAATTTTAGCTACAATTTTAATGCTTTAATGTTAAAATACATCGAATTTATGTCTTAACGATGCTTATTTATAGTTTTTGTGTAAGTCTTATATTGTTATCTATCATGGCTTTCAGCATCTCCAGAAAGCAATATGGCCGAAACCCAAATAAAACTATTTGGTCTATCGACAAAGAATTGTTAAGATCAGATGGTTTTATTTTATACTTTTCCAAGAGCATATATCCTACATAAAGGCAAGGTTGCCTTGGAATTAAAACCATTTAGTTTTAATGCTGCTGTCAATAATGCCACTCGGTTTTAATGTGAACCTAACCTACAATCGAGGCGTCGCGTCGTAGTGCTGTGTTTGTTGTATTTTTCTTTTAAAATGACCAATTCGTTTATATTTTAAGTACTTGCTACTTATTTCTTCCATACTAACTGTACTTCCACTTTTACAACACAATACACCACTGTTTCGCTCTAAAACAAGTGGCCGACCATTTTGGACATGAAAGAAGACGGGATGAGTTTAGTTTTATTATTTCTAACAAGAAGAATAGTTTAATCTTTACGATAACCAAATTGATTCAGTTAAGAGCGTTTGGTTTTAATAGAGTCTACTAATTGCTTTTAAGAAAGCAACTTTAAAGAAAACTAAAACTACAACTAAAAAAATAGTTTTAAGGCATATGTTTTACTGACATAATAGTCTTGAGATCAAGTAGTTTTAATAATAGGTTTTATAAGTCATATTAGGAGAATCTTTAAAACTGCAATAAAACTAAGAGGTAACAAACTAGAATCTAATAAAACCAAACAGTCCGGAAGTTATTCATAAAACTTGTTAGTTTTAAAGTGAACTGAGAATAAACCATTTTAAAACTACAATAAGACAAATTATCTATTAAGATTAATTAGTCTTATTTGATACCCTTATTAGATACTTTAAAACTAGTGACCAATGCTTAACAGTTTTAAAGTTCTGGCAGTATATCTACAAGGTAACTTTAAAACCATTATCTTCTTATTTACCACAATAAAACCTTTATAAACCTTAAATAAAACTAAAATGTTTTTATTGTAATACTTGGGAAGTCAAGGGGAAGAAAGCCAAGAAATTGAGAAGAGAATTTCGAGAGGAAGGAAGATAGCCGGAACCCTACATAAACGACTAAGAGCAAAAAATATTTCCATAGAGGAAAAATTGAGACTACATCGAACAGTGATTCAGCCCATAATGCTTTATACAGAAGCAAAACATGCATCATGAACAAGAATCAAGAAAATATGGTGAATATCTGGGAACGGAGTGTCCTAAGGAAGATATTCGGGAAGTAAAAGACGAGCAAAATGTTTGGAGGGGACGAACAAATGCAGAGATCAGAGAGCTGTACAAGAAAACCAGAAATAAGCCAGATCGTCAGAACAAAGAGACTTAGTTGGCTAGGTCATCTTGCAAGGATGGCTCGCTGATGAGAGGGGAAGGAAAGAGGAAAAGAGAACGATCAAGAAAAAAGTGGCTAGAAGCGTGTAAGGAAGATCTGTAAGCAATCGGGATAACAAAGTGGAGAACTGCGACCATGGACAGGAGAAAACGAAGGAAAACCGTGGAGAAATTCCAAGCCATGTACCTTTGAAGCGTTTTGAGCTACAAATAAATAAATAAGTTATTTAAATGATCTATTGTTGTAGATATTCAGGGATACAGTTTGTGTATTGTTGCAGATCTCCTTTGTATTTGTGCACACATACTAAGATACTCAGGATTCAGGGATATCTTATAGTCTAAATGCTTTACCTTTCTTTATTTTTTAAATCTTCCTTATTTATTATTTTCATTACTATTGTTACTTAGGTATTTCTGATATCTTCTCCACATTTCCGTCTTAATAATTCGTTTGATAATGTATACAGGGTGAGTCATGAGGAACTGTACATACTCCTACCTCGTATAGAGGCTCCTATGGGGAATAACAAATGACCATTAAAAAGTGTCTGCTCCCATTGTTTAATAATATACAGTTCGAGTTTCGCATTTTGACAGAAATTTGTATTCGTCATAATTTTTGGACAATTAGATCGATGTGTCTCTTATTTTGGTAAATCGTTACACTATTACCACCTAATCAACTGATTTATTCAAACTAGAAAAAATTCAGGTCCGGCTTTAAAAAATTAGTTCGTCTGGGCCCTAGAAAAAATTTCACCCTGTATACGCATTTTGAAAACACTAATACGAATGTTACAAATTAGACAAATAGGCAATTAAAATGGCATATTTATTTTTTTCCCCACACGATTACTTTGTGTGAACAAAGTTTGGTAAAGTGAACCATAGATTTAAAAAAATTAACTTTTATTACAAAAATTAATTTTTTAAACACCTATGTAATTTATGTTACCACCCAATCAACTGATTTTTCCAAACTAGAAAAAAATCAGGCCCAGATTTAAAAAATTTGTTCGTTTTGGCATCTGGAAAAATTTCACCCTGTATACGCTTTTTGAAAACTCTAATATGAATTTTACAAATAAGACAAATAGGCAATTAAAGTTGCATATCTATTTTTTTCCCCACACGATTACTTAATTTTTTATTAAAAAATCAAATTTGTCAAAATCGGAATTTTAACCTAAAAATGAAAAAAAAAAATTAAATCACGGTTTAACTCTGTTCCATTTTAATATTTTTTTTTCTGAAATTTTTACAGCGCATATCTCTTACCATTGTGAAGACTATAAATATTGTTGTAGACTTTCAGTCTTCTTCTCGTAAAAGTTATGGATTTTAAAAAATAAAAGGTGCAGATTCGTGAATTGCAAAGTTAAATAGCAAAAATTAAGTGAAAAAATTTAAAATTTATCTATTTGATCACGTCTATGTTAAACTATAGAGTCCAAAGAGAACTGTTATGGGGAGTTTTAGATTCAGACGTGTTATAGAAAAAAAAAATGGTAAAACTTTTAATTTTAAGAAAAACGTTGTTTCATTTTTTTTTTCATTTTATGGTAAAATTGCGATTTTGACAAATTTGATTTTTTAATAAAAAATTAGGTAATCGTGTGGGGAAAAAATAAATATGCCATTTTAATTGCCTATTTGTCTAATTTGTAGAATTCATATCAGAGTTTTCAAAAAGCGTATACAGGGTGAAATTTTTTCCACCAAGGCCCAAACGAACTAATTTTTTAAAGCCGGACCTGATTTTTTCTAGTTTGAATAAATCAGTTGATTAGGTGGTAATAGTGTAACGATTGACCAAAATAAGAGACACATCGATGATACCGTTCAAAAATGATGACGAATACAAATTTCTATCAAAATACGAAACCCGCCCTGTATATTATTAAACAATGGGAGCAGCCACTTTTTAATGATCATTTGATATTCCCCATAGGGGCCTTTATACGAGGTAGGAGTATGTACAGTTCCTCATGACTCACCCTGTATATACCCCCTTTAAAAATTGTTATATTTTATGTCAAAAACTAAGTTATGTCAATGGTTTGTTCTGAGTTATTGAATTTAATAGAATTTCTATGAAAGAATCATTCACTCGACACAATAGAATTTTAAAATTTATAATATTGTCAATAATGTTTAAGTATTTTACTTTTTCGATATTTAAAATTCTCCGACGCCCCTGAGTGGCATAAGGAGTTTCGAGAAAGAAGAAGAAGAAGATATCTAAAATTATTTTCAATATTTACTTTCTAGATAATACTATTTTTTTGTATTTTGGATTATTTATTCACCACCATAAAGGCTGTGAAACTTGAATAAAAAATGTTAAAGTTCGACTAAATCTTTCTTGAGTGCTTTGATAAATTCAATGGGAATGTGTAAAATAGTTTTGTTATCACCATTAATGCTTTATAGCTAACAATCAGTGTTTAACTGAATATGTTACGACCTAGCAACTCAAGTTATTACTGACTAATTTTAGAGTAAAACATGAATGTCTTGTTTTGTGATATTACATAGTTTTATCTTCATGGAACTTAACTGACACTTTCTACACTTTGATACTAAAATAGTTTGTTTAAATATTTCGCCTATTATTTGTGCTACACACAGTGTTTTGAGACATTTATTATTGTCATAAATAATATAAAAGACGAAGGTTTCAAAACTACTGATTTGATATTTTGACTCATATTATTTTCACCCATTTCACCCAAACAAGGAGAAAAAAAAATGCGAAGAATACCGTACGATAAGCCTGATGAGTAGGGAGCGGATTTATATGCGATCAATTTTGGTGAAATATGCGCATATATATGCAGTAAAACATTTAAAAAATGCGCATTTCGAGAAACCACAAATTTTCTGTTCTATTCTATTCTAGGGGGTTCTTTTATAGGGGGGTGGGCAGCAATCTTATTTATTATCTTTCAAATAAAATCATTATTTTTTATAGATGCAATTTATTCACATTTTTTACAAAAACTGATTCCAATAGTTACCTATTTAAAATAAAACAACAATATCACTATACATAGGTATCTTCGATTATAATTCACTACAATGTGTTTTTCCAAATTTTTTACGAGGAAACGTTTTCTTTGATCAGATAAAATATTTTTATAACTTGAAAAAATCCTTTCAACATTAACAGAAGTAATTGGTGTGTATTTAAAATAACTTGTTAAAGCCGAAAATTCTGCACCAAATCAATTTCAAAATTTCCATTAAAAATTTCGCATATGTCCTCCAAAGTTTTAAAGCCGTTTAAAGACGGGATCTAATCTAAAGCATGAATATTTCAATTTCCATTAGAAAATCGTAAAACTATGGTTAAAGGTGTAAATTCTCTTAACAATAGGGGATTTAAAGAATCACCAGAGTTATAGGTATGAATACCTACTAACTATAATAAAAGTAAATAAAATTCGGATTTCCCGGTAAACCATCCTTCATTATTTCATACAATCATTTTATAACAGCAGCACTATAAGTACTTTGTGTAAAGATCGGGTATTTTCTAAGAAAAAATGAAAAGGCACTGAAGGAGCCGTCTCTCTTCAGGTAGTTCTCGAACTAATAGATACGACAGTCTGTGCGGGGAAATATTTTGTGTCGAAATAAAAAATAAATTTTTTTTTGGACTTAAATGTTTTTAAATAGGCACAAAATGCATTTTTCTTTAAAAATATGCAAAATTTAGTAAAGTTCTCAAATATGCGAAATATGCATGCAATATGCATTTAGCATAAAGTCCGCTCCCTACTGATGATGAGTCATCTCCTAAAATTGTTTCTAAAGATAATCCATACGAGAATGTACAAGCTATGTGAAAGTCAATCACCAAATGCTGTTGGTACGAGAGAGGCTTTGTTTTCAATACTAGTCTTATTCCAGAGATGCAGAGACGTCAGTTGCGAAATATATCGATGTCTGGTTGATTACGAGAAAGCGGTTGGTCGAGTAGAGCACGCCCAGATCATGCAAATACAAAAATAAGCAAGAATTAACAATCAAGATCTGAAAATAATTAGAAACCTTTACTGGAATCAGACTGCAAACCTCAGAGTTGAAGATAAACACACCGAATATGTGAAAATCATACGTGGAGTGAGGCAAGGCTGCATTTTGTCCCCTCGAATTTTCAATCTCTACTCTGAAAGAATATTTATCGAAGCTTTGTACGAAACTGAAAAAGTATTCCACTAAACGGGTACCGGCTAAATAACATCAGGTATGCAGATGACACCATAGTATTTGCGAACAACCTAGAAGACCTACAAGACCATTTACCTTACCTCCTTGGCAGTGTTAGTGTAGCCTTGCGATATGCGGGTCTTATAACAATATGACCAAAAATGGAAACCTTGCTCCTGTAGTGATCCTTTTACAAGTTAACATAGAACTTTTTTAACTTGCTACACTATACTGATGAGGTCCAATTAGGCCGAAACACCGGTGTATATAGTTGCCCAGAAATGTATGGAATGATGGCCCCTCATCATTTTATATATTTCCAATTAAATAACTTTACGAGTATTAGCCAATAATTTTGCTTATATATATATATATATATATATATATATATATATATATATATATATATATATATATATATATATATATATATATATATAAGGGGATTTTTCCACATTCTCTATTTCATTTGTTTGATATATATATATATATATATATATATATATATATATATAAATAAAAAATCAATGGGAAAATCCCAATAGTTGGCTGTATACCATAGTTTAAAAAACCAATACAGAAGTAAAAACTTCGAGATGTATTCTGGTATAAAATCGTTTATTTAAAACTATAAAATGTCATGGATTGCAGAACGTTTTCGTTCTAAACAGAACATCTTCAGTGCATCCTGCCGAGTATTTTGAAACTAGCACACTGTAAATAGTGTTAACATCATCGTATATGGTTTACATAATGTAATATATTAAAATGTTATGACTACAAGTCGATGTTAATAGATAAAGTGGAACACATGCTAAAAGAGTGCCATGCTTCCCTGCTCGAAGATGCTAGGTACTTGCCAATTCAATGGGCACAGACCAACCAATATATATATATATATATATATATATATATATATATATATATAAAATGAATAATTTTGGGGAATGCAGTCAATGTGTTTTGGGCTGATATCAGCCCAAAACACATTGACTGCATTCCCCAAAATTATTCATTTTGTATTATTAACAGTCACTACATATTAATAATTATATATATATATATATATATATATATATATATATATATATATATATATATATATATATATATATATATATATCAAACAAATGAAATAGAGAATGTGGAAAAATCCCCTTACGAATAACTCACACATCCACTATTTCGGGCTGGGAAAAATTTTCTGAACAGAATCAAAGATCCAAACACCAGTTCTTTGAAATGTGTTTCTGATCTGCAAATGTGATCTGATTTGCAAATCGAGGATCAAAACTATCGTTGGCCTTTGCTGATGATCTACATAGGTGCAGTCGCTCATTCTAGAAGAGACGTGAGAGAGGTGTTTTAACAACTAGTGGAAGGAACAGGTAGAAAGAACGAAAAACATGAAAGTAACCAAAAATCCAAGACCAATAGTTAGGCGGAACATAACTAATAATGACCACAACTTCGAAGTAGTAAAAGAGTTTAAATATCTAGGGGCAGTTTTCACAGATGACAACCACATATAAAAAGAGATCTCAGAAAGAATAACTGCGTGGAACAGAGCATCATACTCCCTATCATCATTATTGAGATATAAGATGCTAAAAAGGCAATCTAAATTAATAGTTGAAAGACTGATAAGTTTGTACACACTTGAATGAATAAGAGAAAATGAAAATGTAGTATGTCAAAGTGTGTAAATAATTTTATTTCCTTAGCTGAGCGCTTTCGACATAAACGTCATCATCGGAGCTAATGCTAAAATAAAAAAAAGAGATCTTCTAAGAAAAAGAAGTACAAAACTATTTTTTTACTTACGTCAAATACTAAAAAAGTACCGCTACATAGAGGTGTAAACAAGTGCATCTTAGGAATGTAAATTTGATTTTTAAATTTTGAATGCTAACTTAGTCCTCCGTACAACAGCAAACAGCAAAAAAACAGAAAGAAACGGCCACATACACGTTGCAACATCCATACCAACAAAAAATGTCAGCTTTTCACTGTTACATACATAGACTGTTGAACATCCCTATGTCCAAAGACAACTACAATAATGAGGTTTCTATACTAAAACAGTTAGCAGTCAACAATGGTTACTCTCCTTTGATAATAGACAACATTATAAGAAAGAAATTGCTCAAAATAAAATTAAATCAAGCCTTTAACACAGAAGAACACACTTCCAAAAACTGCATTTACAGATCTGTTTCCTATTTGGGACCAATTTCAGATAAACTGTCAAGTGTAATATCAAGTAAAGTTGAGAACCTCAAAATTTCATTTAAAACTAAAAATTCAAACAAATCACTGTTTAGTAAAACCAAAGACAAATTAGATAAATTAAATAAGAGTGGCATATACACAAGCTATCATGTGGTGAGTGTAGTACCACCTATGTAGGAAGGACAATGAGAACCCTTTCTCAGAGAATCAAGGAGCATGTCAGAACTCCAGAAAAATCAAACTTTGGCTATCATGTTAAATCTACCAATCATTCCTTCTCTCCTACTAAAGACAGCCAAATTTTGCATAACATCCCATCTAAAAACTATAGATTAATGAATTTGTTGGAGGACCTGGAGATTTCTAGAGAGATGAAGTCTAATCCTGATTTTTGTGTTAATACTCAGATCAATTTAAATTGTAATTATAAACCTCTCTTCAAGTATCTGTGGGAGACAGTTGAGTAGTGACCTCTTGCAATCTTTTATGTATATAAAAACTATTGTATTTTTATTCAAAATTTAATTTTATAACTTTATATAAAAAAAAAGGAAAACATTTGACTATTGGTCAGATTTATATATACATTATTAATACAGATTCTACCAACAAGTAATGAGAGCCTTAGAAATAAAACACCTAACAACAAAAGTGTTCGAAACTATTTTGTTAAAAATTGAATTCCACCGAACACTATATCCTTCTATTTTGTCATCAACGTCTTACAACAATAGACACTGAATATACCCATTTTAACATCATAGCATTTAATAAAATCATTTAATATTTCTACATAAACATTAGGTTTTCAACTTAATAAAATATCCATACACCAAGTCAAGGTCATTGCAATGACTTACATAAATGACAAAAAGATGATAAATAACAACAATATAATATTATCTCAATCTTTAACTTCAACAAGCTAACATCTTCTGAATATTGAATTTGAGAATTCACAATCAAAATTGATCTTTCTCATTACTTTCTGTTTAATAATTTTTTTGTTTTTTAATTTAATTTTTTAACTTAACACAGTGTATGTAAGTTGGGCCAATTAGTCTCAAAATCAAGCATGTCATCAATTAATTTAATAGTTGATTAGTACAAACATCTAAGGTACATTTCCTTATCAATTTCATTGTAAAAATTTTCAATTTTCCTTTCAATATGTTTAAAATATTCATGTTTCAACGTCAGCTGTCAACGTCAACGCAGAACAGATAAAAGCAGATTTGAATATCCGACCTTGTCAGTCAGCTGTTGTTACTAGGCCAAGGATGGACGGGTGATATCGACACCCGGATCATGAAAAAAGTTTATATGTTTTTGTGCAACGTGTATGTGGCCGTTTCTTTCTGTTTTTTTGCTCTTTCCTGTTGTACGGAGGACTAAGTTAGCATTCAAAATTTAAAAATCAAATTTACATTCCTAAGATGCACTTGTTTACACCTCTATGTAGCGGTACTTTTTTAGTATTTGACGTAAGTAAAAAAAGAGTTTTGTACTTCTTTTTCTTACAAGATCTCTTTTTTTATTTTAGCATTAGCTCCGATGATGACGTTTATGTCGAAAGCGCTCAGCTAAGGAAATAAAATTATTTACACACTTTGACATACTACATTTTCATTTTCCCTTAATCTAAATTAAGACTGTATGTCAATTATTCGTCCAATTGTTACATATGGGAGTGAAACATAGACTCTACATCAGCGAGAAAAAAATAAGCTGCTGGTGTTTGAAAGGAAAGTTCTCAGAATGATATTTGACCCTCAAAGAGATGAATTGACAGAAGAGTGGAGAAGGCACCGCAAAGCTGAATTGGTGACTGTATGGTACTGAAAACATCGTAAGAGATATAAAAGCTAAGATGGGCAGGTCATGTGGTAAGATCAGAGGAAGACAGTGTGTTAAAGACAGTGCTCTTTGAGAGACGATAGAAGATCAGTAGGCTGTCCCAGAAAAAGATGGAAAGATGATAAAGAATTGAAGTATTCTGAATTAGTAAAGGCTGCTTGTAGAATTATTTGCATATTTGAAACAACGATGTGAACCATTGTATTTCACTTTAAAGTTCGTGTAGTCCAAATAGTATGAGAAAAATTAAGGACCTTTTTTACACTTAAATACCTAATTGTTTAAATGCGGCTCGCGAAAAATTTCAAATTTTGAAAAATGGCTCGATTATCAAGGAGCTTGACCACCCCTGTTATAGTGTATAATCAATAAAATAGATCAGTTAGTATTTTAGGGCTAAAAATGACAATAATATATTGTACAACAAGAGAGAAAAAATACATATTTCTCACGAGCGCACACGAAGCGAGTGCCGCAAATCAAGCGTGGGAGAAATATGTCATTTTCTCATGTGTTGTAAACTGTACTTTTTCTATGGATGCAGTTTTATCGAGAGATAATTTAGGTGCTTTTAGGTATATTATATGCATAAATTGAAATAAAATACATATACATGTAGGTATTTAATATTATTAAAATTTATAAACGTTATTTATTTAAAATTCTAATTAACAGTTATTTTTGAACAGTTTTGTAAGGTCATTCCAGGTAAGTTTTGCTTCAACACATTTTGTTTGACAACATTAATTGTGTTTGTATTGTGCATGTTATCATGGAAACGGCGATCATTGTATGGAAAACCGTAGGAGAACCCGTGAGAAAAGATATTTCTCACTGCAATGGCCGACTTTTCTCACTGCGTGAGAAATTGTTCGTTTTGAATGTATGTAAGTAGAGAGAGAAGTTGCACATTGTATAGCATCCATAGAAAAATTATTCATTTACTGAATAGTAAACTGCTCGTCAAAAGTTAGGGATATAGAAAATTCTGCTGAATTTTTATAGTAGATTTTTTCGTGAACAGACTAACGGATTCCGCTAATTTTTTTTATTATTTTAGACTTTTCTTTAGTGTTTACACAGTTATCCAAAGGTATACTCAAACTTTTTGTTTGTACTTATACCGGGTGGAAGAAAAGAAATGTTTTTCTTATGTTAAGTTTGAGAGGCCCTGTAGGGAGGACGAGGTACAAATGGGAGTATATATCGAAATCGTATTGTAGTCTTATGTTTTGTGAACATTTTTTTTGAATGTCCCTGATATCTTTAGAAATAAAAAAATAGACTGTTTTGTAATTTATCATCTGTTTTAACCGAAACAGAAGTTTGAGACACCTTGTAGGGAGAAAAAGGCACAAAGGTGAGTATACCTCGATATTTTGTTGTAGTCTCATATTTTGTGAATATTTTATTATTTTAATTTCTCTGATATCTTTAATAACAAAGAAACTAGACGATATTACTCTTTAATATGTGTTTTAACTGACGACATGCGTCACATCACACATATGAAACATAGAAAAACATATTAAAGAGTCATACCGTCTAGTTTCTTTGTTATTAAAGATATCAGAGAAATTAAAAAAATAAAATATTCAAAAAATATGAGACTACAGTCGAACCCGCTTATTGGAATAGCCTTTGTGCCGATCAAAAATATTATTATAACCGGGATATTCTAATAACCGAGCATTGGTGGCTAACCGAAGTGTACCGAATATGTATATGGTTTTAGTTCTTTTTTATGTCAACAATACATTAGTGTGACTATTGCTTATTTTTATTAAAAAACACAAATTACATTTAGACCAGTAAGGATCTGCGAAAAAACGTCTATTTTTGGATGTGAGAGGTGGCATTCGGATTTTTGCAGATAAAGTTAGGTGACACCTTCAGTAATAATAATTGACTTATGCTCCTTCTCAAATATGCCCGGAACATTAATAAAAAAATTAAAATATTTAAAAATTTCGAAAAACGTCGATTTTTTCTGCTTTCTTTGCTTATAACTTTAAAACGATTCGTCTTGGAACAAAGTCGTAGAGAAATAAAATAAAGATAATTGAATTTTGTATGATATATGACTGGTAAAAAATGTCTTAAGGTATTACCTTTTCTGCAATATAGCAATAAATACAAAATAAGGAGGGGGCAAAATAAGTCTGTTGGTATTCAATATTTTTTAACCACTTTGGTGGCACTTAGAACCTTATTAATTCGCTTAGGACATTCTTTGTAACATACTTAAATCGTGTACCAAATTTCATTAAAATTGACCCAATAAATTTTGCATAATTAATTTGCAATCTAAATGTTTTTAAAAAAGTTCAAATTTTTTAAAATCTTTCTGAACAAAAAGTAGACCATTTAGAAGTCGGCTAATTTTTTTACATATAAAGAGGTGCTCTACCTATCTAATACACTTTACAGAATTAAAATCGGATTATTTAAGGGGCCCCAGCAATGTTTTAAATTTATAAACAATTGTTTGGCTTATAAACAAATAGCTTTGTTTAATAATAAAAAAATTAATTTTTAGCAATGCAAATAATTAAAACCGGTATAATTTGATTTAAACTTTCAAATGCTGTCAGCAGAATTGCTATTTTATTTTTTAATCAAACGTTATTCGCGTTCAAAAACTGCAATTTCTCAATTTTTTGAAAGTTCCACCGCGTTTATCTCGAAAACTATGCATCCTACGAAAAAACTTGTAAGAACATTTTTTGCTTAGAATTACCCAAGAAATACAAAAATAAAAAAAAATATTTTGCGAAAAATCGATTTTATGTAATTCCTCAAGTTCTTTGTTCCTCTTTATAAGCCAAAAAAATGTTTATAACTTTAAAACATTGCTGAGGCTGCTTAAATAATCCGTTTTCAATTCTGTAAAGTGCATTAGATAGGTGGAGTACTTATTTATATGTTAAAAAATTGACAAATCTTTGTATGTCCTAGTTTTTGCTGTGCAAGATTTTAAAAAATTTTAATTTTTTAAAAAAATTTTTGATTGCAAAATTCATATTATGCAAAATCTAGTAAGTCAATTTACGGTTTTAGTACGGTTTTAGCACATTACAAAAATTTTCTAAGCGAATTAGGAAGGTTCCAAGTGTAACCTAAGTGCTGGAAAATCATTGAATAAGGACAGGCTTGTTTTGCCCCCTTATTTTATATTTATTGCTATTTTGAAGCAAGGGTGATACATTAAGACATTTTTAACCAATCGCATCTGATAGAAAATTTAATTATCTTTGTTTTATTCCTATAGGACTTTGTTCTAAAATGAATAGTTTTTAAGTTATAAGCAAAAAAAAACGAATTTTTTTTGAAATTTTTAAATATTTTATTTTTTTTATTAATGTTTCGGGCATATTTGAGAAGGAGCATAAATTAATTATTATTAACGAAGTTATCACCTAACTTTATCCGCAAAAATCTGAATGCCACCTCTCAAATCCACCTAAAAACAGATCCTTACTGGTCTAATTATAATATTATGTGGATGCATACAGGTAATTAATACGAAATGTACCTATGCAATATATAGATACTTATGTAAATATTTTTTTATTATTTTGTCTTGAAAAATAATATGGGTAAAAAGCTTGTTTTGTTTTGTTTTGTTACATAAAATACTAGTCACTTGTTGTTCTAAATTTAAAAAATTAGAAAAATTTACATTGGATTCGCTCTCCATAAAATTTGCTAAACATTACAAACGGTTACGATGGCCGATTAACTCTTTCTAAAACTTTTATAATAAGCAAATGGGTGGTAATAATATGGTAGGTAGGTATAGAAATTAGTAGACAAAAATATGAAATCATTTTACGACCTGTAAAATACGCGGTACGCCGACCTTTGTCGGCGATCGATTGAATTTGTACTCATAAACAGTAGTAATAAAGTATTATTACCTGACAAACCCAAAATATACACAACAGCACTACAGGCCTTAGAGGGCCTTGGCGAGAAAACATAAAATATAAAATACCAGACATAATTTTTAAGAAATTATAGGTAAAAATTTATTCATTGACCTGAATAATATTCGATTAAACGGTATTATTTTACTAAAAGGTATTCCTATAAACGGATAAATTTATTAAGGAGTAAATGGAAACGTTTGGGGATCTCGAATTTATATTCCATAAACCGGGATATTCTTATAACCGGTGCTCTAATAAGCGGGTTCGACTGTACAACATAATGTCGGGGTATACTCACCTTTGTCCTTTTTCTCCTTACAAGGTGTCTCAAACTTTTGTTTCGGTTAAAACACATGTTAAATTACAAAACCGTCTATTTATTTGTTTCTAATAGGTCTGGATCCCGCGTATGAAAAAAAAGTTGATTAATAGCAAGCTGAAAATTTGTTAATAGCTTAAGGGTGTCTAGTCGGACAAACTTTGATATATAGGAACACTGGAACAGGGGAAGTTTTAATTGTGGAACAGGTTAAAAATTTGGAATGATCAGACCACGAAAATGTCACATGTATTTTGTCCGACAGAACTTCCAATTTATTTGTTACCTTTTCATTAAACTCTCATGCAAAAATCAGGCTGCTATTTATCACCAAATGGGAATTATAATGAGTGGAACACGTAGAATATGTCAAATGACAGGAATTATGACAGGTGATAAATAGCAGTCTGATTTTTGCATGAGAGTTTAATGAAAGGGTAACAAATCAATTGGAAGTTCTGTCGGACAAAATACATGTGGCGTTTTCGTGGTCTAACCGTTCCAAACTATTACCCTGTTCCACAATTAAAAGTTCCCCTGTTCCAGTGTTCCCATATATCAAAATTTGTCCGACTAGACACCCTTAAGCTATTAACAAATTTTCAGCTTGCTATTAATCAACTTTTTTTCATACGCGGGATCCAGACCTATAAAGATATCAGGGACATTCAAACAACACCATGTTCACAAAACGTAAGACTACAGTATTATTCTGATATATACTCACATTTGCACCTCGTTCTCCCTACACGGTGTCTTAAACTTAAAACAAGAAAAACATATTTTTTCTTTCCCCCGGTATAAGTACAAAAAATAAGTTTGAGTAAACCTTTGCACAACTGTGTAAATACTAGAGAAAAGGCTAAATTAAAAAAAATAGCGGAATCCGTCTATTCGCGAAAAATCTACTATGAAAATCAGCATAATTTTCTATATCCCTAACTTTTGACGAGCAGTTTATTTAATACAAATAAAATATATTCTAGATATAGCATAGAATTGCTTACAAAGAAATTTTTGGCATTAAAAAATTTATAAAATAATATATATTTTCTTTCTTCTTCGTTCTCATAATCCTTAGTGTCCTTCAAGGCGTCGGATGTCGGATTTCGCCTCTTATCCATGCCTTCCATGCGCTTCTATGGGTGGTGTTATTAAGTTCCTCATATCTGTTACACTCATGTGTCTCCTTTCCCCTATATCATGGATCTGGTCCAGCATGTCTTCCTCGGCCTTCACTTCTTTTGTTTCCCATTTTGGCTTTATGTAGGTTCTTTGTTAGTATCTTTTGCTACATTTGTTGCATGTCGCCAAACCAGCTCAAATGTTTGTTATAGTTATTTTCTTTAAATAAGTTATAGCATGTATCAAACTACATGGTACTCTAAAACGACACCGCTTTGTTGTTCGTTTTTAAACAGATATCATAATAATAATCGATTAAAAAATTGATTTACTTGATGAAGGTTCTTTTTATTTAACAATAAAATTTTAACTTCAATATTTCCACAAAATTTATTACAAATTAATGCCACTACAGCTGTTTCTAGAGAGTGTCTTTCTCAAGTGAAGTTGAAGAGTGGGGATCTATTTGTCTCAATTTGGTTATTCAGAATAGTTTTTTTTTTATTTTGCTAATGCCTCGACAACTAATGGCCATTGGCATGGTAGGTACGGTAAATTTTTACAGTTAGGTACCTAGTGTCATGTGTAGTGTGTGTGTTGAGTAAGTGTCTTGTTACTTTGCAAAGTCGACGTCATTGTCTTTGCAAAGAGACGCTAATTGTATCCGAACGTCTGCGGTCCCTCCGGTGAGTACCGATCCCACAAGGGCAGAAACTATTTTCATTTATTAATTTAAATAAACGATATTCAGAATAGTTATATCTGTATTTTTTAATTTATTAATTTCCATAGATTCTAATAAAGATAGCTTAAGGCCTATATTTTGGAGATCAAGAACTTAAAACTGCTCAATAAACGAATTATTGTTATGATCTAGAAAGTGAGGTGCGTTTTGTAGAATTAGGTTTTCTATTATTGAAAGCTCTTTTGTATTCTGCTATGCGTTTGTCAAAGGTTCTGCCAGTTTGAGCCATGTAGGTAAGTCTTTGGATAGTCACCACATGTTAGTTTGTATAGACCACTCTGTCATTGCTTTTTGTTTCGGCTCTTATTGTTCTTAATGTATTTGCTTAAATCATTGTTGTTCTTAATGCCAAACGCATAAAAAAGAAAGGAATAACAGCAGCTTTTAGAGAGGGTAGCTTGAAGTATCATGATATGTAAAAAGCTTATAGAGATGTGCACACATAGTGGAATACTTTATTTTGTTTTATTTGCTGAAAACAGTGTACTAAAAATCGCAACTAATAATCTAAATACACTAAAGAATTTACGTCAACGGTATTACAAGTAGCACCACACCAAACCACTATTTATTTGAGTAACAGTGTATACTGAAGTAAAAAGCATGTAGTTATATTGTCGGCGATATAGCGAAATATAATATTTAAAGAAGAAGAAGATACACAACTCCACTTTTTCTCTCGTTTATTGCCTCGTCTGGCATTTTTTTCATACTTCTGGTACGATTTTCAATTAAATATAGTATACCAAAAATAAATCCCTATTGACATGTTGTGATCAAATAGACTATAAACGTTTATTTCAATTATAAAAATTCAAATAGTTAATTGACAATACGCGTGTGTTACCTTTCTAATGCGACTGACCAACCCAAGATGTTTTTTCTAAGGATAATAAATATTGATTTTTAATGAAACCTGACAGCTATTTTCATCGACATTAATCACGTAAGAAAACCTTGACACACACAAAACAAGAGCAGAATTATCAGCGCAGCGTGTGTGGAATTATACAAGGTGAATTGTGACAATATTTGAGATTTTGTTGTTTTCTTACACTAATAAAGCGGTTTACAAGGGGACAATGTTTTATATACATGCAGTTATAGACTTGTTTTTAATCATTTTTTGTCGGATTTAAGGCAACAAAAGTATAAATCATTAGAAAAACTATTTTTTAACGACGTTTCGGCAAGTTCACACTTGCAATTGTCAAGTCAGGTAGTTCTGCGTCTCGCTATTGATTGAAATAAACTGACCCCACCCCCTTATCTATGAAACTTACTTTTTCTTATCGATACACTTATGTATGTATTGTTGTATAATTTTTTTTGGGAAAAAATTTAGAAAATAAATTTATATCAGAGACCACGAGATTGTAGATTTTTATCGCCCTGTATATGACCAAAAATTGTAATAGGATAATTTTAGTTAGTAACCAGTGTTTTCGCGGAAGGTGAAATCGTTAGGTGTTTTGTTAATGGGTTTTGAACGGAATTAAAACAATGGTGCGGTCAATTATAAAGTACATTTTATTTCGCTTTCCAATGGACAATAAGACATTTTATAAGTTTTTCTTACAAGGATAGCCGGTAAACAAATTTATTGAGTTTAGAATGTAAGGCTTTTTGTTTAGCATTTTGAAACAACGAAAAGTAATTTGGTATCTCTGAGAATTTAACAAATTGGAAAGTTGGATACAAAATGAAATTGGTTCTTAAGAAATAATAATATGGGGTAGTGGGTAGAAAGGATGTTTTGTGATTGGTGGAAAATGATGGATGGAAGGGATGAGAGTGTTGAGTCTGATTTTGAGACAGCAGTCCAGTTTTTGAAAAGTGGGAAGTCAGTGTAAAGTGGTGAAATTGGCCTTTGCGAGCAGAATCTAGTTGAAACGAAATCGTTGACCGAGTTTAGAAGTTAATTTTCCTGGGACCGAGGAAGATTCCTGTTTTCTGTCTAGAACGAGTAGCCGAGATAGCTATTTGCACAAGATATCGAGCAGAAAGAAAACTGAGTCGAGAATTCGAGCGAGTGTTGTTTGTTTGTTTGGGAAGCAATTTGGACGAGAGGGACCTTTCGCAACATCCAAGAGTACGTGTGTGTGGGAGAATCGAGGACGACGCAATCAGGGAAAAGAAGTAGAGAAGAAACAAAAAGGTTAGTTAAATCATTTGTGAAACTGAGAGAGTTTGTTTATATCCATACCATATTTGCTAAATTTTTGTATTGAACAGTTCTATAATATAATTAGTCATTCCAAATTTTAAAGAAGAATAGCTATTTGTATAACAAGGGAGGAAGCGGAGGGCAGTAATCATTCAAGGGAGGAAAAGGCACTTTACTCCCATATTATACATATGGTTTTTCCACCTTCCTCAAATAACAAGTCATTTTTCATTTTTATTTAATTTATTTATGTAACTAACCAACAAAATTTATTAGAACTAAAACTAACAAGTAGGTACAACATAACTGTCAACTGTCAAATATAAGTCAAATTATTAATGTAAACATTGTTAAATCAGAATAACAATTTACTGTTTTTTACCGTTCTGCAAAATACAGAGTGTTTTTAAATAAACGTTAAAATGTATAGATACTTACGTAATAGAAAATAGATATTGTACAGGGCGTCAATAAGTTATATTTCATGAATGAAATACCATGACGTCACTTTTACTTTTCCTCCCTAGGGAGGTAAAATATTTTCCTCCCTAGGGAGGAAAAGTACAACTTTGCTCCCTACAATCAGGTCCGGAAAAGTATACTTTCGGTAGAGGTAGGTGGAAAATAAGTAATCAATTTAAAAGGAGAAAAGTAAAATTTATTAAATTTTGTAAGAATAAATAACTAATTATTTAAATAATTTTTTTTGTTAAAACAGAGGAGATATCAGAATTAAAGCTTAGTTTATTAGAAGAGAAATAGTTGCAACAAATTTAGATTTTAGCATATTTTTTAAATGGATATGGATATTTTTTATGGCATATTGGATAAATAAATAATATTTTTTAACATTTATATGATATTAAGTGTGTTTAATATTTAATTTAAATTTGGTTTTGTCTTACATAAGCAGTAATTAAAATAATTGAGAAATTTATTAAATTAAGAATTTGGTCATCAATCTCATAAAAGAGAGAAATACAGAGCATAACAACATGGCGTCCCAACTGGTGAGGCATTAAAGGGTATTTCTGGTGGCAACTTTGAAAGGGAAGACAGGGGAAAGTAGGTGATTGGAAGTTTATTATTGAGTGGTCAAAAAATTGATATATTTGAATTTCGACATATGAATTTCTTTTAGGTACAATTTCTAATAATTTGTTCCATTTATTTGATATTGCATTTATAAATTTTGAAATATTTGGCAATTATTACATTGGGTAAGAGAGAATTTTCGTATTTGCAATATATAGGGTGTTTTAAAGTTTCCTATTTGGCGGGGATAGTATTTCTTGAAAAGAAATGCCAGAGACAAGAAACAAAAGCAAAGAAAACAAAAAACAAGGAGTACATTCAGAAAAAAAAGAACATTTAGAACAAAAAGATATTTTAGACACAACAATCATGGAAACAGGAAAAAAGGAATTATCAGAATTAGAAAAAATATTACAACTTATGCAAATACAGCAACACAACATATATGCAAACACAACAAAAAATACAAGAAAATCATGAGGAAACAAAACAAGCAATAGAAGAAAACAACAAAAAAATAGAGGAACGCGTAGGAAAATATGAAAAGGAAATAAAAGGATGTTTGACAACAATGAAAAACGAGATAGAACAACAAGAAATGAGAATAAAAGATCACATGAAAGAACAAAAAATGAAAATTCAAAATAAAATGAAGGAGTTAACAAATTGCCAGAAAAGGGACTAGAAAATTTGGAAAACAAGTTGGAAAACGCTATTCAAGTAGACATAGAAGAAGTGGAAAAAAGAATCAAAGAAATAGAAAAACAAGTCACCCAAAACAAGACTCAACAAAATTTGGGAGAAAGAAGAGAAATGGTTATACATAGTACAGATGACGTGAAAATAAGGTTTGGCGGGGATGTAAGAAGATTACACCCAGTGCCCTTCATAAATAGCCTAAAAAAGAAAGTACATCAGAAACCATCTTAAGTATGAGGAAGGTCTATGGTTTGACAGCAAAGAAGAAGAATTTGACAGTTGGCAACAGTTTGAACAAAAATTTTTAAATTATTTCTGGGGAAGAGTCCAACACATGGAAATCAACAAGGAATTAGAAAATGGGAAATACAATGATAGGATGGGTATCTCCGAAAAAACATAAAAATTACAAATTTACAATAATGCAAAACATTTACAATATAATTATTCGTCAGAACAATTAGTCGAACTGATTGCAAGACATTTCGAAGAAACGCTAGAAGACCATATCACGTTGCAAAATTACAAAGACATAGATAGTTTGTGCCAATTCCTACAAATAAGAGAAACAAGTCTAAGAGAAAGAAAGTCAAGAAGATCGCAAGAAGATAACAGACCCGAGAAACACAGGAATACAGAGATAGAAAACAAAATTATAGGAGGGACTATACAAAACGAGATTTCAATCCTAGGAGGGAAAACGAAAATAGAGACAACAGAAGAGGAAATTATGAATCAAGAAATCGGCAATGGAACGAGGACAGGTTTTATCAACGAGAAACTAATTAAAATTATGATAGAAACTGGATCGGAAATAACACTGGTCAACAGAAAATTAATAGAAGAAGTTTTTTTAACAAATTTAATTTACAAAATACCTAGGGTGAACTTAGTGGGCGCAAATAAACGGACATTGGCAAAGATAAATGAAGGCATACGAATAAAGGTACGATTGGGTAAGAGATTTTATGCACTACAATGTGTGATAATGCCAAATATGTCGCATGACATGATCGTCGGAGTTGACGAATTGACAGAAAAACATGTAGTAATTAATTTCAAAAATAACAAGATGAAACTCACAGAGAAAGATGAAGAAGAACAGGAAAGTTTGAAAAATGACAAGGAACATGAGAAACAGAAAATGTACGAATCAGATAAAGAAGTACAGTGGAGATGAATTTGGCAACGAAACAAGGACAAAGCAAAAAGAGAAAAAGGCGACAGAAGAAGATAAAAGAAAATGAAACCTGTGATTCCTCAAAAGAAGAGATGAGCCCAGAACAAGAAAAAATGAGACTAACAAAAGAAAATGAAAACTGGGATTCCTTAAAAGAAGAGATGAGCTCAGAAGAAGAAGAAGTGAGATTAATAGACGAAAAGAATACATTTAAGACAGTGGTATTTGAAGAAGAGGGATGTGAAAACGAGGATGCAGAATACACGATAAACATGTGTAAAGAACTTGAGGAAAAAGAACGAGAAATTATCTGCGGAGAAGGAAAAGAAAAGGAGATGCGATTGATTTTAAGAGACTACGAAAATTTAATAAATGAAGAAAATAGAGTGGCAAAAAATATGAACATTCAATCGAGGTAAAAAACTTAGAAAACTTTCGATCGAAAACATACCCGATTCCATATAAGTATCAACAACAGGTGAAAGAGGAGATTAATAAAATGTTATAAGACCAAATCATCGAGAGATGTGACTCACCTTATATCAATCCAATCGTGATAGTAAAGAAAAGCAGTGGAGAATTGAGGCTATGGTTGGATGCCAGAAATATCAACCAACACACTGTTTCACAATATGAATCACCTCTATACATGGAGGCCATTTTTGGAAGAATTACGGGTTCACACATATTCTCTAAAATTGATTTAAATCATAGCTTTTGGTTGATACTTTTAGCCGAAAAATGTAGAAACTACACAGCATTTTCAATTGATGACATTGTGTACCGGTTTAACGTAGTGCCTTTTGGATTGCAAAGTGCTTGTGCAGCATTGGTAAGAGCGCTACACACCATCCTAAACCGCCATGAAGATTTCATAGTCCACTACATCGATGATTTATTGATTTTTTCACAAGATAAACAGAGCTATTTGAAACATTATTCTTCTTCTTCTCTCTCATAATCCTTAGTGCCCTTCAGGGCGTCGGATGTCGGGTTCCGCCTTTTATCCACTTCTTCCAATTGCTTCTATTGGTGGCCAGGTTCTTCATATCCCTCATACTGATGTGTCTCCTTTCACCTATATCTTGGATCTGGTCCATCCATGTCTTCCTCGGCCTTCCCTTTTTTCTTTTGTTTCCCATTTTGGCTTCATGTACCTTCTTTGTAAGTCTATTTTGCTCCATTCGTTGTATGTGTCCAAACCAGCTTAATTGTTTGTTTTCGATCTTCCTAATTATCGGTTCTTGTTCCAACTCTCTTCTTATATCTTCATTTCTGAATCTGTCAAACTTCGTAACTCCGGCTATTTTTCTCATGTATTTCATCTCCGTCGCGTTTATCATTGATTCATGTTTCTTTTGGACAATCCATGTTTCCGCCCCACATGTCATTATCGGATTTACTATGCTGTTATATACTCTGAGTTTAGTTTTGTTGCTTATTTCTGACTTTCCAAAAATTGTATTATTTAAAGAGTAATACACGCTAGTTGCCTTCTTCAGTTTATTACTTATTGCCAAGTCCGTTTTCCCATCATCTGTTATTATATTTCCCAGATATTCAAAAGTAGATACATGTTCTATTACTTTTTCCCTTACTATTATATTAGTATTCCTTTCTCTTTTCTCATCTTCATTTATTATCATAAGTTTTGTTTTGTTGAGGTTCATTTCCATTTTTAATTTATGTATCTCTTTTTGCCAAATATCTATTAGTTTCTGCATTTTCTCTACTGTGTCTGTGATTAGAACTATATCATCAGCGTATAGAAGGGAGTTGATCTTTATTGCATTTAAGTTTTTATATCCTACTATGTATTGAAGGTTTCTTGTTTGATCTTTGGTATTTTTGATTAAAGTATCCATGACTATTATAAACAAGAGGGGGCTTAGTCCATCTCCTTGTTTAATTCCCTTATCCCATTTAAAAGTGCCTGATCTTTCTCCATTTATTTGTACTTGGCCTTCTACTTCCATATATATAGATTTTATGACTTTTATCATCTTTTTTGGTATATTATAGCTCTCCAATATTTTCCACAATATTTCTCTGTTTATCGTATCAAATGCCGCCTTCAGATCGACGAACATGAGAAATAGTTCATTCCCTTTACGGCATTGTCTCTCTATTATATTTCTTATGATGTAGACGTTATCGTTTGTTTGACGGTTTGATCTGAATGCAGCCTGTTCGTCTTCCAATTCTTTCTCTATCACTGATCTTAGACGCTTCTCTATAATTCTCGTGTATACCTTGAAGGCGACCGATGACAAGCATATTGCTCTATAATTCTCGCATTCATTATGTTGTCCTTTTTTGTATATTGGTAGAACTATGTTCTTCTTCCAGTCATCTGGGATTTTCTCTGTACTCCATGCTTCCTTGCATATCTGTAATAGCCAGTCCTCTCCTTTTTCACCCATCCATTTTATCATTTCTGGATCTAGTTGGTCCTCTCCTGCCGCTTTTCCAAGTTTAATATTGTTTATAGCTTCTTCCAGTTCTTCCTTCCTTATACTCTCTGGTTCCTCTTCCTCCTCCAGTTCTGGTCTATTTCTTCCTGCTTCATATATTTCTACTTCTTCGTGTTTGAATTTATCTTCGTAGTATTGTTTCCATATTTCTACTATTTCTGTAGTCTCTATTTTCAATTGGTTATTTTTATCTTTGATTCCATACTGTTCCCTACCTTTTTTCCCTCTTAGACCCTTTATACGGTTCCAGAATTTTCTGTTATCTGTTTTGTAATTTGCTTCCAATTCTTTTCCGAATTCTTCCCAGCTCATATTTTTCGCTTTCCTTACTGCTATCTTTGCTCTATTACGTTTCTCCATGTATTCTACTTTGTTATTTTCATTTCTACATTGTTGATATTTTTTCCAGGCTTGCTTCTTTTCCTTTATTATTTTCTTTAGTTCTTGACTCCACCATTCTGTTCTCTTATGATATTTATTTATTGACTTTTTTCCACAAATTTTCTCTGCTGTTTTATATAGTGTGTCTTTTAGTATTTTCCATCTTTCTTCCATATCCAATTGCTCTCTTTCCAGCTCCATTCTTTGCAATTCCTCATATATTTCTTGTTTATAGTCACTTTTCTCTTTCTCTGTTTTCAGCTTCTTAATATTTATCTTAGTGTATGACTTATCGACTATATATTGCTTTTTCTTTGTAGTCATTTCGGCTACGAGTAGCTTGTGTTGAGTATTAAGTTCTGCAAATTTTTCTGTTTTTATATTTTTGATAATATTCATTTCTGCAGGAATCACGATGTAATCTATTAGACTTTTGGCATTTCTTTCCTGTGCTTCAAAAGTGTATCTGTCCTCCATATTTTGATACCAGAATGTATTTCCAATTTTTAAGTCGTTATTTACACAAAATTGTATCATCTTCTTCCCATTTCTGTTCTCAGCTTTTTCTCCATACCGCCCAAGGCTTCCAAGTCCCTTGTTGATGTCATTTCCAACTCTAGCATTCCAGTCTCCCATAATAATTATGTTCTCTGTATCTTCTCTCACTTCGTCTAAAGATGTTTGGAGTTCGCTATAGAATTGAGACATTTTCTGTTCTTCTGTGCCCTCGACTGAAACATATTTGAAACATATAAAAGTAATTCTGAAAGAATTGGATATAGCCGGATTAAAATTGAACATCGAAAAATGTCAATTTTTCCAACAGGAAGTGATATATTTGGGTTTTAAATTGGACACGAGAGGAGTTAGTTTAGCCGAAGACAGAGCCAAGCTCATCGACGAATACCCAAGACCAACAAATCTGAAAACATTGAGAGGCTTTCTCGGCACGATCAATTAATAAAAAAAAATAATTCCCGATTTAAGTCAAAAAGAAATACCTCTAATAAAGTTACTAAAGAAAGGGATAAAATGGAATTGGAAAGAGGAAGAGGAAGGAGAATGCTTTTCAAATTTTAAAAGATGAATTTTCAAAAGAATCGAAAATATATCACCCCATGTATAATCTCCCATTTATACTCCGAACAGATGCATCTATCCAAAAATTTGCAAGAGTGTTATCGCAAATACAAAACGGACAAGAAGTGAAGATATGTTTTATCTCTCCGGTGACAAAAACACATGAACGAAAATATAGTGTGACAGAATTAGAGTTTGCAAGCGTATTATTTTGTGTGAACAAGTTAAGGTTATATTTGTTGGGGGCGAAATTCACAATCGAGACGGATCATGCAGCGTTGGTCCACATCATGAAAAATCGATTAGTGAATAACCGAATACACAGAGGCATCCTATTATAACAGGAATACGATTTTGAGTTCCGATACCTCAAAGGAAAAGATAACGTCATAGCCGACGCTCTCACACGAGATGAAGACACAGGAAAAAAGGAAGCAATCACGTTACATGTAGGCTTAAACATCTTAACACAAGGAGAAGATATATTTTCGTTAAACGAGCTACGAACAAATCAAGAAGAACTGGATGAGAGAAAAAAGAAGAGCAGAGAGGGAAAATGATCTATTTTTCAAGAGAATAGACGAGAAAGAACTTTATTTGGTGACCCAAATATTGGCCGAGAAAATTATAAAAAATCTACGTGAGGACAATGGACACATCGGCAGCAGGAAAGTTTGGTTGGTTTTTCTAAAAAAAACTATATCTGCTGACGAGATTTCAATCCTAAGAGGGAAAACGAAAATAGAAACAACGGAAGAGGAAATTATGAATCAAGAAATCGGCAATGTAATGAGGACAGAAATCGAGAAAACCAGAAAAGAAACACCACACGCACCAATCAAGAAGACAGAAATAATAGTAGGCAAAATGAACAGGGATATCGAGAAAACCGAAAGAGATTCGACAGACAAAGAGAAAATAGAAGAGAGGTAAATAATATCCAAATAGAAGAATATGAAGAAGAGAGACACTACGACGAAAATATAAACAACGGGGAGCAACCGGAGTCTTTTCACGAAGGCGATCACTAGAAAGAAAGAACCAAACAGGAATTTTTTGTCACCCGAAGGAATTTATAAAACTGGCAGGAAACAATGATAAAAGAAATGAAAAAAATTTAAAATTTGTGGATGGTTTTATCAACAAGAAACCAATTAAAATTATGATAGACACTGGATCTGAAATAACACTGGTCAATAGAAAATCGATAGAAGAAGTTAATTTAACAAATTTAATTTACAAAATACCTAGGTTGAACTTAGTGGGGGCAAATAAACGGACATTGGCAACGATAAATGAAGGCATACGAATAAAGGTACAATTGGGTAGGAGATTTTATGCACCACAATGTGTGATAATGTCAAATATGTCGCATGACATGATCGTTGGAGTTGACGAATTGGCAGAAAAACATGTAGTAATTGATTTCAAAAATAACAAGATGAAACTCACAGAGGAAGATGAAGAAGAACAGGAAAGTTTGAAAAATGACAAGGAACATGAGAAACAGAAAATGTACGAATCAGATAAAGAACAAACAGTGGAGATGAATTTGGCAACGAAACAAGGACAAAGCAAAAAGAGAAAAAGGCGACAGAAGAAGATAAAAGAAAATGAAACCTGGGATTCCTCAAAAGAAGAGATGAACCCAGAAGAAGATAAAATGAGACTAACAAAAGAAAATGAAAACTGGGATTCCTCAAAAGAAGAGATGAGCTCAGAAGAAGAAGAAGTGAGATTAATAGACGAAAAGAATACATTTGAGACAGTGGTATTTGAAGAAGAGGGATGTGAAAACGAGGATGCAGAATACACGATAAACAAGTATAAAGAACTTGAGGAAAAAGAAAGAGAAATTATCTGAAAAGGAGATGCGGTTGATTTTATGAGACTATGAAAATTTAATAAATGAAGAAAACAGAGTGGCAAAAAAATATGAACATTCAATCGTAGTAAAAAACTTAGAACACTTTCGATCGAAAACATACCCGATTTCATATAAGTATCAACAACAGGTGAAAGAGGAGATTAATAAAATGTTGGAAGACCAAATCAGCGAGAGATGTGACTAACCTTATATCAATCCAATCGTGATAGTAAAGAAAAGCTGTGGAGAATTGAGGCTATGCTTGGATGCCAGAAATATCAACCAACACACTGTATCACAACATGAATCACCTTTAAACATCGAGGCCATTTTTGGAAGAATTACGGGTTCACATATATTCTCTAAAATTTATTTGAAGCGTAGTTTTTGGTTGATACCTTTAGCGGAAAAATGTAGAAACTACACAGCATTTTCAATTGATGGTATTGTGTACCGGTTTAAGGTAGTGCCTTTTGGATTGCAAAGTGCTTGTGCAGCATTGGTAAGAGCGCTACACACCATCCTAAACCGCCATAAAGGTTTCATAGTCCACTACTTCGATGATTTATTGATTTTTTCACACGATAAACAGAGTCATTTGAAACACATAAAAGTAATTCTGGAAGAATTGGATATAGCCGGATTAAAATTGAATATCGAAAAATGTCAATTTTTCCAACAGGAAGTGATATATTTGGTTTTTAAATTGGACACGAGAGGAGTTAGTTTAGCCGAAGACAGACGAATACCCAAGACCAACAAATCTGAAGACATTGAGAGGCTTTCTCAGCACGATCAATTATTTAAAAAAATTAATTCCCGATTTAAGTAAAAAAAAAATACCTCTAATAAAGTTACTAAAGAAAGGGATAAAATGGAATTGGAAAGAGGAATAGGAGAAGGCTTTTCAAATTTTAAAAGAAGAATTTTCAAAAGGATCGAAAATCTATCACCCCATGTATAATCTCCCATTTATAGTCCGAACAGATGCATCTATCCAAAAATTTGCAGGAGTGATATCGCAAATACAAAACGGACAAGAAGTGCCGATATGTTTTATCTCTCGGGTGACAAAAACACATGAACGAAAATATAGTGTGACAGAATTAGAGTTTGCAAGCGTATTATTTTGTGTGAACAAGTTAAGGTTATATTTGTTAAGGGGGAAATTCACAATCGAGACGGATCATGCAGCGTTGGTCCACATCATGAAAATCGATTAGTTAATAACCGAATACACAGAGGCATCCTGTTATTACAGGAATACGATTTTTAGTTCCGATACATCAAAGGAAAAGATAACATCATAGCCGACGCTCTCACACGAGATGAAGACACAGGAAAAAAAAGGAAGCAATCACGTTACATGTGGGCTTAAACATCGTAACACAAGAAGAAGGTATATTTTCGTTAAACGAGCTACGAACAAATCAAGAAGAAGAGCGGAGAGGTAAAATGATCTATTTTTTAAGAGAATAGACGGGAAAGAACTTTATTTGGTGACCCAAACATTGGCCGAGAAAATTATAAAAAATCTACATGAGGACAATGGACACATCAGCAGCAGGAAAGTTTGGTTGGTTTTTCGAGAAAACTATATCTGCCGACAGGACTACCGTATTGCCAAGGAGATTACGCAAAAATGTGAAACTTGACAAAGATACAAAAGTAGGAATTTCAAGAATAAAAATATCACAAAAAATATTGTGTCCCGTGGAAAATTGGAAATTGTAGCAATATATATGTTAAGTGACCTGATCATGACGACCCAAAGGAACAAACATATTTTGGTGATGGTTGATATTTTCTCAAAATATGTAAAATTATATAGTTGCCATACCACAATAGGAGAAGAAATAATGAGAAAGATCGAGAATTTTGTCGCTACAGTAGGAACACCAAGAAGAATTCTCCTGGACAATGCGACGTATTTCCGAAATGATCGTTTCAAAGGGCAGCTGAAAGAAAGAGGAATAGAGACAAACTTTGTTAGTATCAGACATCCTAAAAGCAATCCTTCTGAACATTTTATTCAGGAAGTGACAAAATTTCTACGTATTGCGACGAATGGACAACATCGACGATGGGATAGGAAAGTAGCGGAAATTGAAAATTATCTAAACACCATCCCGGGTACACTAACCAAAGAGACACCGAAATGCATAATGAAAGGTGTGATGCCGATAAGACCATGGGAAGGTCCTGAGTCAAGAGTATACCAACAGGTGGTGGAAACGGTACAGAGGAGGCTGCGACGAAGTAATGAGAAATATGTTCAAAGGCAAGACTGAAATAGAAGACGAAGACCAGTGACGTTCCAGAGGGGCGAAAAAGTGCTTGTAAGAGCCTTAAGAGTGTCAAATCTCACTAGCGATATTTGTGGAAAGTTAATGCCTGTTTTCGAGGCTCCTTACATAATAGATAACGAAAATGGGGTAAATAGCTATGTTTTGAGGCATGTTGATTCGGAAATGATCAAAGGAATTTATAATATTCACGATGTGTATAAGTATCATGAGTAAAGGAAGGAAGGACACGTAATGAATAGTTAAGGTAGGAAATAGGAAATAAATTAGGAAAAAGAAATAGGTATACCGAAAAATTGTTTTGCCTCGAGAAAATCAGTTGCAGATGCAAAGAATTTTATCGAATTCAAAGGCGGGGATTTGTTGTATAATTTTTTTTGGGAAAAATTTAGAAAATAAATTTATATCAGAGACCACGAGATTGTAGATTTTCATCGCCCTGTATATGACCAAAAATTGTAATAGGATAATTTTAGTTAGTAAGCAGTGTTTTCGCGGAAGGTGAAATCGTTAGTTGTTTTATTAATGGGTTTTGAACGGAATTAAAACAATGGTGCGGTCAGATTATATATATATATATATATATATATATATATATATATATATATATATATATATATATATATATATATATTATTATATATATATATATATATATATATATATATATCTTTGATGTTTGGCAAAAAGGGCTTAAGTCAGAATTGCACATCGATAATGTTTTGATGATTTCTGGATTAGAAAAATCGGCTATTTTTATTGGTACATACAGTTTAAGTCTACAACTGTTGTAGACTTAAACTGTATGTACCAATAAAAAGAGCCGATTTTTCTGGTCCAGAAATCATCAAAACATTATCGATGTGCAATTCTGACTTAAGCCCTTTTTCCCAAACATCAGAGATATATATATATATATATATATATTTGTACAAATATTATCGACCGTACTGTGTTAAATAGTAATGTTTGAATAACGGCAATTAAATTGTTATTGTAATTATAATTATAAAATTATAATTGCCGTTATTCAAACATTACTATATATATATATATATATATATATATATATATATATATATATATATATATATATATATATATTTTTACCAATGTTTCTTGGGTTTAGGTTCATAAAAAAAGCTTGTCTATGATGTTATGACCATATTTATTGATATATTATCCGACGTTTCGGCAGGAAATCCATGCCTTTTTCAAGGATTGACTAAAACAACATTTATTGAAAGCTACAATACAATTTAAAAGAAAATCGACTTACCATGCAATCGTAAATTTAGTTTTGAAACAAGTACACAAATAGACGTCACAATTAAAACAATGTTAAAATGTTAAAGCATAGGAACGGACCCACTAAGTCATTGCGTTAAGAGAGTAATGAACTGTGTCAAAAATTATTATGGTGTTTATTGATGTTTGATTTTATGTTAAGTCAAAATAGTTGTCTTCGTCTCATAGGCGTGCTGAAATATTATATAGTTAATTTTAGATTAAGTTGAAATATACCCTATTAAGGTTTTTGACATCCCGTTTATCATTGACAGCTTTGTTATTTTTTTTAATTTCTATGGACTCTAGCAGTTCCCTCTTCTTTTTGTTGGGTTCACTTTTTAGGATTTTAGTTTTATCGAAATCAAATTTGTGTTTCTTTTCGTTTTCATGTTTTGTGAGGGCTGTAGTGTTATTTTTGTCATATTTGTGAGACCGAATTCTAGAGTTTAGTAGCTGGCTGGTTTGTCCGATATATACCCCATCGCAATTTGAACAAGGAATTTCATATACAACATGTGATTTTTTGATTGCGGGGTTTTAGTTTTAAGTTTAGTAAAATTCCTTTTCAAGAGATTATATCCTTTGTGAGCAACTGTAATGTTATGCTTGGCTAGGAGATTCGAAAGTTGTTCAGATAACCCTTGTATGTAAGGCAAAGACATATATTTCTTCTTTTCCTTATTATTTTTGTTGTTGTTTTTGTTGTTGTAAAATGTATGTAGTCGTGACTTGAAGGTGTTTTCAATGAGGTGATGTGGGTATGAATTAAGTGTTAGTGCTGTTTTTGCTTTTTTTATAGCATGAGGTCTATTGATGGGATCAGACAATCTGATGGCTCTGTCGGCTAGGCCAATAACTACTGATTTCTTCTGGGACAACGGGTGATGAGAGTTGAAGTTTAGGTATCTTGACGACCAGGTTTTTTTGGTGTACCATGAAGTAGTTATGATGCTGTTGTCTCGATGTAAGGTCAGGTCCAGAAAATTGATTTGACAATTTTTTTCAACTTCTAACGTGAATTTGAGTTTTTGGTGGAAGTTATTGAACTCATTTAGCAAAACATTCATTTTGTCCTCTGGTGCTGCACTTAAACAGTCATCTATGTATCGATAGAAAAAAGGAATATTGAAATCTATTTTATTCAAAACAATTTCCTCTAGGTGCTCTAGAACTAATTGGGCTATGGCGCTAGATATGCTAGCACCCATAGCGCATCCATCTGTTTGTTGGAAAATTTTGTTTTTATATATAAAATATGTTGATTTTAATGTTGTTTCGACTGCTGAAACAAATTCTTCTAGAGGGATGTCTGTAAATACTTTTATTTCATTCCACTTTTTTCTAATGATGTCTTTCGCTAAATCTATGGGAATATTGGTGTATAAAGATACAACATCGAGAGACACTAATTTATACGTTGTAGGTAAATGTATATTTTTGAGTTTAGATTTCAGGTCCTCAGCGTCTTTTAAATAGTGCGGATTTTTGTTAATTACGTTAGAAATAATGTTCTTCAAATATTTAGAAAGGTTTTCAAAAGGAGACTGAATACATGAGACAATAGGACGCAGAGGCATACCTTCTTTATGTGTTTTGGGTAGACCATATATTTTTGGAGCTACAGCATTATGTATCTTGAGAGATTTTGCGGTGTTTGGTGAGATGTAACACATTTTTTCCCATCTATCAACTAATTCGTTATTTCTTTTTTGGAAGATGTTCGTAGGGTCATTTTTCATTTCACGGTATGTTGTTTTATCATTTAACAGAGAATCCATTTTACTGTCATAGTCGTTGGATTCCATAATGACAGTTTTGTTTGTTTTATCAGGCTTCAGAACAATTAAATTTGGGTTCTCATTTAGAAAGGCTTTGGTTTTTTTAATTTTCTTATGCAATGTTTTGTCTTCAAATGAGAATTTGTTTTTGTTTTTAAAATTAGTCAAAATATTGCAACATTTTGTTCTGATATCATCCTGTACATTGCTACTTAAATTAGAAATGGAACTCTCAATTGAACAGATAATTTCTGATGTTGGAATATCATTTTTATTACAGATAGGAACTGCAAAATTATCTCCTAAACTTAAAACCTCTTGTACGTCACTGGGAATATCTACATTTGTTAAATTTTCCAACCAAGTATCTTTCATTGTATTTTTATGGTTTTTATTATTTGATCTTAACAATAGCCTATTAATTTTTTGGATGTTTCTATCTCGTGTTTGACAAAAAATACGCTCATTATATTGTATGGATATTTCTTTAAATGTATTTAAAATATCAGCTGGTAATGAATCGATTAGTTTTGCTTCCAGTTTTTCTAGGTCCGAGTCTAAAGTTTTTAATGAAATAGTGGTATCCGCTATGATTAAATTCAATGTTTGTTTCACGAATAGATTAAAAACGTTACCAAATTTACGCGCAAGGTTTACAGAATTCAAATTAATATGTTCTATACGTAAATTTAAAAAATTTGGTATTAAGTTTTCTGTTTTACATCTTAGTAGAAAAATTCTTCGATTTCTTAGATTTGTCTGTTTAGCCATTAATTTATTGTAGAATTTCATTTGTTGGACGGTTGTCCTTCCAAAATTGGTTTCAATACCACGATAGAAAGGCATAATTTCACCCATGCCTGCATATATTGTTTGAGTTTAATTCTTGAACCTTGATATATTTTTTTACCAATGTTTCTTGGGTTTAGGTTCATAAAAAAAGCTTGTCTATGATGTTATGACCATATTTATTGATATATTATCCGACGTTTCGGCAGGAAATCCATGCCTTTTTCAAGGATTGACTAAAACAACATTTATTGAAAGCTACAATACAATTTAAAAGAAAATCGACTTACCATGCAATCGTAAATTTAGTTTTGAAACAAGTACACAAATAGACGTCACAATTAAAACAATGTTAAAATGTTAAAGCATAGGAACGGACCCACTAAGTCATTGCGTTAAGAGAGTAATGAACTGTGTCAAAAATTATTATGGTGTTTATTGATGTTTGATTTTATGTTAAGTCAAAATAGTTGTCTTCGTCTCATAGGCGTGCTGAAATATTATATAGTTAATTTTAGATTAAGTTGAAATATACCCTATTAAGGTTTTTGACATCCCGTTTATCATTGACAGCTTTGTTATTTTTTTTAATTTCTATGGACTCTAGCAGTTCCCTCTTCTTTTTGTTGGGTTCACTTTTTAGGATTTTAGTTTTATCGAAATCAAATTTGTGTTTCTTTTCGTTTTCATGTTTTGTGAGGGCTGTAGTGTTATTTTTGTCATATTTGTGAGACCGAATTCTAGAGTTTAGTAGCTGGCTGGTTTGTCCGATATATACCCCATCGCAATTTGAACAAGGAATTTCATATACAACATGTGATTTTTTTGATTGCGGGGTTTTAGTTTTAAGTTTAGTAAAATTCCTTTTCAAGAGATTATATCCTTTGTGAGCAACTGTAATGTTATGCTTGGCTAGGAGATTCGAAAGTTGTTCAGATAACCCTTGTATGTAAGGCAAAGACATATATTTCTTCTTTTCCTTATTATTTTTGTTGTTGTTTTTGTTGTTGTAAAATGTATGTAGTCGTGACTTGAAGGTGTTTTCAATGAGGTGATGTGGGTATGAATTAAGTGTTAGTGCTGTTTTTGCTTTTTTTATAGCATGAGGTCTATTGATGGGATCAGACAATCTGATGGCTCTGTCGGCTAGGCCAATAACTACTGATTTCTTCTGGGACAACGGGTGATGAGAGTTGAAGTTTAGGTATCTTGACGACCAGGTTTTTTTGGTGTACCATGAAGTAGTTATGATGCTGTTGTCTCGATGTAAGGTCAGGTCCAGAAAATTGATTTGACAATTTTTTTCAACTTCTAACGTGAATTTGAGTTTTTGGTGGAAGTTATTGAACTCATTTAGCAAAACATTCATTTTGTCCTCTGGTGCTGCACTTAAACAGTCATCTATGTATCGATAGAAAAAAGGAATATTGAAATCTATTTTATTCAAAACAATTTCCTCTAGGTGCTCTAGAACTAATTGGGCTATGGCGCTAGATATGCTAGCACCCATAGCGCATCCATCTGTTTGTTGGAAAATTTTGTTTTTATATATAAAATATGTTGATTTTAATGTTGTTTCGACTGCTGAAACAAATTCTTCTAGAGGGATGTCTGTAAATACTTTTATTTCATTCCACTTTTTTCTAATGATGTCTTTCGCTAAATCTATGGGAATATTGGTGTATAAAGATACAACATCGAGAGACACTAATTTATACGTTGTAGGTAAATGTATATTTTTGAGTTTAGATTTCAGGTCCTCAGCGTCTTTTAAATAGTGCGGATTTTTGTTAATTACGTTAGAAATAATGTTCTTCAAATATTTAGAAAGGTTTTCAAAAGGAGACTGAATACATGAGACAATAGGACGCAGAGGCATACCTTCTTTATGTGTTTTGGGTAGACCATATATTTTTGGAGCTACAGCATTATGTATCTTGAGAGATTTTGCGGTGTTTGGTGAGATGTAACACATTTTTTCCCATCTATCAACTAATTCGTTATTTCTTTTTTGGAAGATGTTCGTAGGGTCATTTTTCATTTCACGGTATGTTGTTTTATCATTTAACAGAGAATCCATTTTACTGTCATAGTCGTTGGATTCCATAATGACAGTTTTGTTTGTTTTATCAGGCTTCAGAACAATTAAATTTGGGTTCTCATTTAGAAAGGCTTTGGTTTTTTTAATTTTCTTATGCAATGTTTTGTCTTCAAATGAGAATTTGTTTTTGTTTTTAAAATTAGTCAAAATATTGCAACATTTTGTTCTGATATCATCCTGTACATTGCTACTTAAATTAGAAATGGAACTCTCAATTGAACAGATAATTTCTGATGTTGGAATATCATTTTTATTACGGATAGGAACTGCAAAATTATCTCCTAAACTTAAAACCTCTTGTACGTCACTGGGAATATCTACATTTGTTAAATTTTCCAACCAAGTATCTTTCATTGTATTTTTATGGTTTTTATTATTTGATCTTAACAATAGCCTATTAATTTTTTGGATGTTTCTATCTCGTGTTTGACAAAAAATACGCTCATTATATTGTATGGATATTTCTTTAAATGTATTTAAAATATCAGCTGGTAATGAATCGATTAGTTTTGCTTCCAGTTTTTCTAGGTCCGAGTCTAAAGTTTTTAATGAAATAGTGGTATCCGCTATGATTAAATTCAATGTTTGTTTCACGAATAGATTAAAAACGTTACCAAATTTACGCGCAAGGTTTACAGAATTCAAATTAATATGTTCTATACGTAAATTTAAAAAATTTGGTATTAAGTTTTCTGTTTTACATCTTAGTAGAAAAATTCTTCGATTTCTTAGATTTGTCTGTTTAGCCATTAATTTATTGTAGAATTTCATTTGTTGGACGGTTGTCCTTCCAAAATTGGTTTCAATACCACGATAGAAAGGCATAATTTCACCCGTCCAACAAATGAAATTCTACAATAAATTAATGGCTAAACAGACAAATCTAAGAAATCGAAGAATTTTTCTACTAAGATGTAAAACAGAAAACTTAATACCAAATTTTTTAAATTTACGTATAGAACATATTAATTTGAATTCTGTAAACCTTGCGCGTAAATTTGGTAACGTTTTTAATCTATTCGTGAAACAAACATTGAATTTAATCATAGCGGATACCACTATTTCATTAAAAACTTTAGACTCGGACCTAGAAAAACTGGAAGCAAAACTAATCGATTCATTACCAGCTGATATTTTAAATACATTTAAAGAAATATCCATACAATATAATGAGCGTATTTTTTGTCAAACACGAGATAGAAACATCCAAAAAATTAATAGGCTATTGTTAAGATCAAATAATAAAAACCATAAAAATACAATGAAAGATACTTGGTTGGAAAATTTAACAAATGTAGATATTCCCAGTGACGTACAAGAGGTTTTAAGTTTAGGAGATAATTTTGCAGTTCCTATCCGTAATAAAAATGATATTCCAACATCAGAAATTATCTGTTCAATTGAGAGTTCCATTTCTAATTTAAGTAGCAATGTACAGGATGATATCAGAACAAAATGTTGCAATATTTTGACTAATTTTAAAAACAAAAACAAATTCTCATTTGAAGACAAAACATTGCATAAGAAAATTAAAAAAACCAAAGCCTTTCTAAATGAGAACCCAAATTTAATTGTTCTGAAGCCTGATAAAACAAACAAAACTGTCATTATGGAATCCAACGACTATGACAGTAAAATGGATTCTCTGTTAAATGATAAAACAACATACCGTGAAATGAAAAATGACCCTACGAACATCTTCCAAAAAAGAAATAACGAATTAGTTGATAGATGGGAAAAAATGTGTTACATCTCACCAAACACCGCAAAATCTCTCAAGATACATAATGCTGTAGCTCCAAAAATATATGGTCTACCCAAAACACATAAAGAAGGTATGCCTCTGCGTCCTATTGTCTCATGTATTCAGTCTCCTTTTGAAAACCTTTCTAAATATTTGAAGAACATTATTTCTAACGTAATTAACAAAAATCCGCACTATTTAAAAGACGCTGAGGACCTGAAATCTAAACTCAAAAATATACATTTACCTACAACGTATAAATTAGTGTCTCTCGATGTTGTATCTTTATACACCAATATTCCCATAGATTTAGCGAAAGACATCATTAGAAAAAAGTGGAATGAAATAAAAGTATTTACAGACATCCCTCTAGAAGAATTTGTTTCAGCAGTCGAAACAACATTAAAATCAACATATTTTATATATAAAAACAAAATTTTCCAACAAACAGATGGATGCGCTATGGGTGCTAGCATATCTAGCGCCATAGCCCAATTAGTTCTAGAGCACCTAGAGGAAATTGTTTTGAATAAAATAGATTTCAATATTCCTTTTTTCTATCGATACATAGATGACTGTTTAAGTGCAGCACCAGAGGACAAAATGAATGTTTTGCTAAATGAGTTCAATAACTTCCACCAAAAACTCAAATTCACGTTAGAAGTTGAAAAAAATTGTCAAATCAATTTTCTGGACCTGACCTTACATCGAGACAACAGCATCATAACTACTTCATGGTACACCAAAAAAACCTGGTCGTCAAGATACCTAAACTTCAACTCTCATCACCCGTTGTCCCAGAAGAAATCAGTAGTTATTGGCCTAGCCGACAGAGCCATAAGATTGTCTGATCCCATCAATAGACCTCATGCTATAAAAAAAGCAAAAACAGCACTAACACTTAATTCATACCCACATCACCTCATTGAAAACACCTTCAAGTCACGACTACATACATTTTACAACAACAAAAACAACAACAAAAATAATAAGGAAAAGAAGAAATATATGTCTTTGCCTTACATACAAGGGTTATCTGAACAACTTTCGAATCTCCTAGCCAAGCATAACATTACAGTTGCTCACAAAGGATATAATCTCTTGAAAAGGAATTTTACTAAACTTAAAACTAAAACCCCGCAATCAAAAAAATCACATGTTGTATATGAAATTCCTTGTTCAAATTGCGATGGGGTATATATCGGACAAACCAGCCAGCTACTAAACTCTAGAATTCGGTCTCACAAATATGACAAAAATAACACTACAGCCCTCACAAAACATGAAAACGAAAAGAAACACAAATTTGATTTCGATAAAACTAAAATCCTAAAAAGTGAACCCAACAAAAAGAAGAGGGAACTGCTAGAGTCCATAGAAATTAAAAAAAATAACAAAGCTGTCAATGATAAACGGGATGTCAAAAACCTTAATAGGGTATATTTCAACTTAATCTAAAATTAACTATATAATATTTCAGCACGCCTATGAGACGAAGACAACTATTTTGACTTAACATAAAATCAAACATCAATAAACACCATAATAATTTTTGACACAGTTCATTACTCTCTTAACGCAATGACTTAGTGGGTCCGTTCCTATGCTTTAACATTTTAACATTGTTTTAATTGTGACGTCTATTTGTGTACTTGTTTCAAAACTAAATTTACGATTGCATGGTAAGTCGATTTTCTTTTAAATTGTATTGTAGCTTTCAATAAATGTTGTTTTAGTCAATCCTTGAAAAAGGCATGGATTTCCTGCCGAAACGTCGGATAATATATCAATAAATATGGTCATAACATCATAGACAAGCTTTTTTTATGAACCTAAACCCAAGAAACATTGGTAAAAAAATATATCAAGGTTCAAGAATTAAACTCAAACAATATATGCAGGCATGGGTGAAATTATGCCTTTCTATCGTGGTATTGAAACCAATTTTGGAAGGACAACCGTCCAACAAATGAAATTCTACAATAAATTAATGGCTAAACAGACAAATCTAAGAAATCGAAGAATTTTTCTACTAAGATGTAAAACAGAAAACTTAATACCAAATTTTTTAAATTTACGTATAGAACATATTAATTTGAATTCTGTAAACCTTGCGCGTAAATTTGGTAACGTTTTTAATCTATTCGTGAAACAAACATTGAATTTAATCATAGCGGATACCACTATTTCATTAAAAACTTTAGACTCGGACCTAGAAAAACTGGAAGCAAAACTAATCGATTCATTACCAGCTGATATTTTAAATACATTTAAAGAAATATCCATACAATATAATGAGCGTATTTTTTGTCAAACACGAGATAGAAACATCCAAAAAATTAATAGGCTATTGTTAAGATCAAATAATAAAAACCATAAAAATACAATGAAAGATACTTGGTTGGAAAATTTAACAAATGTAGATATTCCCAGTGACGTACAAGAGGTTTTAAGTTTAGGAGATAATTTTGCAGTTCCTATCCGTAATAAAAATGATATTCCAACATCAGAAATTATCTGTTCAATTGAGAGTTCCATTTCTAATTTAAGTAGCAATGTACAGGATGATATCAGAACAAAATGTTGCAATATTTTGACTAATTTTAAAAACAAAAACAAATTCTCATTTGAAGACAAAACATTGCATAAGAAAATTAAAAAAACCAAAGCCTTTCTAAATGAGAACCCAAATTTAATTGTTCTGAAGCCTGATAAAACAAACAAAACTGTCATTATGGAATCCAACGACTATGACAGTAAAATGGATTCTCTGTTAAATGATAAAACAACATACCGTGAAATGAAAAATGACCCTACGAACATCTTCCAAAAAAGAAATAACGAATTAGTTGATAGATGGGAAAAAATGTGTTACATCTCACCAAACACCGCAAAATCTCTCAAGATACATAATGCTGTAGCTCCAAAAATATATGGTCTACCCAAAACACATAAAGAAGGTATGCCTCTGCGTCCTATTGTCTCATGTATTCAGTCTCCTTTTGAAAACCTTTCTAAATATTTGAAGAACATTATTTCTAACGTAATTAACAAAAATCCGCACTATTTAAAAGACGCTGAGGACCTGAAATCTAAACTCAAAAATATACATTTACCTACAACGTATAAATTAGTGTCTCTCGATGTTGTATCTTTATACACCAATATTCCCATAGATTTAGCGAAAGACATCATTAGAAAAAAGTGGAATGAAATAAAAGTATTTACAGACATCCCTCTAGAAGAATTTGTTTCAGCAGTCGAAACAACATTAAAATCAACATATTTTATATATAAAAACAAAATTTTCCAACAAACAGATGGATGCGCTATGGGTGCTAGCATATCTAGCGCCATAGCCCAATTAGTTCTAGAGCACCTAGAGGAAATTGTTTTGAATAAAATAGATTTCAATATTCCTTTTTTCTATCGATACATAGATGACTGTTTAAGTGCAGCACCAGAGGACAAAATGAATGTTTTGCTAAATGAGTTCAATAACTTCCACCAAAAACTCAAATTCACGTTAGAAGTTGAAAAAAATTGTCAAATCAATTTTCTGGACCTGACCTTACATCGAGACAACAGCATCATAACTACTTCATGGTACACCAAAAAAACCTGGTCGTCAAGATACCTAAACTTCAACTCTCATCACCCGTTGTCCCAGAAGAAATCAGTAGTTATTGGCCTAGCCGACAGAGCCATCAGATTGTCTGATCCCATCAATAGACCTCATGCTATAAAAAAAGCAAAAACAGCACTAACACTTAATTCATACCCACATCACCTCATTGAAAACACCTTCAAGTCACGACTACATACATTTTACAACAACAAAAACAACAACAAAAATAATAAGGAAAAGAAGAAATATATGTCTTTGCCTTACATACAAGGGTTATCTGAACAACTTTCGAATCTCCTAGCCAAGCATAACATTACAGTTGCTCACAAAGGATATAATCTCTTGAAAAGGAATTTTACTAAACTTAAAACTAAAACCCCGCAATCAAAAAAATCACATGTTGTATATGAAATTCCTTGTTCAAATTGCGATGGGGTATATATCGGACAAACCAGCCAGCTACTAAACTCTAGAATTCGGTCTCACAAATATGACAAAAATAACACTACAGCCCTCACAAAACATGAAAACGAAAAGAAACACAAATTTGATTTCGATAAAACTAAAATCCTAAAAAGTGAACCCAACAAAAAGAAGAGGGAACTGCTAGAGTCCATAGAAATTAAAAAAAATAACAAAGCTGTCAATGATAAACGGGATGTCAAAAACCTTAATAGGGTATATTTCAACTTAATCTAAAATTAACTATATAATATTTCAGCACGCCTATGAGACGAAGACAACTATTTTGACTTAACATAAAATCAAACATCAATAAACACCATAATAATTTTTGACACAGTTCATTACTCTCTTAACGCAATGACTTAGTGGGTCCGTTCCTATGCTTTAACATTTTAACATTGTTTTAATTGTGACGTCTATTTGTGTACTTGTTTCAAAACTAAATTTACGATTGCATGGTAAGTCGATTTTCTTTTAAATTGTATTGTAGCTTTCAATAAATGTTGTTTTAGTCAATCCTTGAAAAAGGCATGGATTTCCTGCCGAAACGTCGGATAATATATCAATAAATATGGTCATAACATCATAGACAAGCTTTTTTTATGAACCTAAACCCAAGAAACATTGGTAAAAAAATATATCAAGGTTCAAGAATTAAACTCAAACTATATATATATATATATATATATATATATATATATATATATATATATATATATATATATATATATATATATATATAAACAAATGAAATAGAGAATGCGGAAAAATCCCCTTACGAACAATTCACACATCCACTACTTCGGGCTGGGAAAATTTTTTTGAATAGAATCGAAGATCCAAACACCAGCTCTTAGAAATGTGTTTCGCCCTCTTCAACCTCTATGGGCACTATATATATATATATATATATTTAAAACAAAAGATGAGAAGTTATTGGTTTAACGACCACTCGTACGATATCAATTAAATGAAATAGAGAATGTGGAGAAATCCCCTTACGAATAATTCACACATCCACCATTTTGGGTTGGGAAAATTTTTTTTGAATAGAATTAAAAATCCAAACACTAGTTCTTAGAAATGTGTTTCGCCCTCTTCAACCTCTCTGGGCTCATCGGTAAGGATGAGAGGTTGAATATCCTTAGACACATTCCACTCAAAAACAACATTCGAGACCAAGACATAGCAGAAGCGTAGATCTACGTCAAATCTGAAAAACCACATTTCTAAGAACTAGTGTTTGGATTTTTAATTCTATTCAAAAAAATTTTCCCAACCCAAAATGGTGGATGTGTGAATTATTCGTAAGGGGATTTCTCCACATTCTCTATTTCATTTAATTTATAAATATATATATATATATATATATATATATATATATATATATATATATATATATATATATATAATTATTAATATGTAGTGACTGTTAATAATACAAAATGAATAATTTTGGGGAATGCAGTCAATGTGTTTTGGGCTGATTAAAAGTGAAACACTTTGAACTTTTGTCGAGGCAAAATATATAATATAGCACTAATTATAATAGAACACTTCAGGCAGATATCAATGAACAAGGAACAGAGATAGAAAGTATACCTACCTTATCTTATTTTTCTTTACCATATCTACCATCTTTAACACCAAAATTAATTAAGTTATTTAAACAAAACAAAAACATTAAAATTGCTACTAAAAATATCAAAACTTTGAACAGTCTTTATACCAGAACTAAGACTCCGCTAAAAATTATGGAGAGTTCTAATGTTATTTACTCCATACCTTGTAGTACTTGTGGTAAATGTTACATCGGACAGACTTCACGTAACCTATCTCTTAGACTAACGTCTCATAAAAGTGATATCAAGAGAAATATCCCTTCTTGTGCATTGGCAGAGCATGTTATTAATGAGGATCATGTTTTCATTTTTCAAGAAGCAACAATTTTGGAAAGAGAAGTAAATTTACGTAAAAGAGAATTTAAAGAAATGGTTTGGATAAAAAAATCAAATTGTATTAACAAGAGATCTGATGTCAATAATCTAAGCATTATTTATAATAACATTTTGGCTTTGACTAACTAACTTTAACTGTAATTTTTAATAACTTTGACTTTAATTTTGAGATCTGATATTACTAATTTATGCATTTTATAAACAATTTGGTCTTATTTTTTAAAATTTCACTAAATAGTATCAAAAGAAAAATATTTATAACATTCTAAATCAACGTTTTTTACATTACTATCAGTTTTTTTTCTTACTAATAATTATAATTTCAAATTTGCTTATATCTTTATATCATTATTTTCTACACTGTTAACTAACTTCTTTCCCAATCTATCGAGTTATTAAAGTAGTCTAACTACATATGATTAATGTCTTTTTGACATATTTCAAAATTAATTTACGTTTACAATTTATATTTTTTATAAAGAATTTTTATGTTTTTTATAAGTATGTTAGTTATTTTGTAAACCACGAGCAGTAAGTTTTTATTTTTCTAGTTTTCATCTAAATTTAAACATTTGTATTTTTAGATTGTCTTGATAAAGGAAATAAATTGTCCGAAAGCTCGACAAAAGTTCAAAGTGTTTCACTTTTAATCAGCCCAAAACACATTGACTGCATTCCCCAAAATTATTCATTATATATATATATATATAAAAGAAATTTAATCTTTCCAGATAAGTTAAATAGTAAACTAAAATCCACAAGGAAAAGAAAAAGTTTTCCTGTAGTTGGCTGTATACCATCAATCACAAAATTGGAAAGAAATCCTTTGTAAAAGGTATAAAATTTTTTTTTTATTAAAAATCCCTTAAAATGGCTACATCACAACAAAACGTTTTCGATTTTTATAAAAAATCATCATCAGTGTTCGATCTAAAAATAAGTATAACCGATTTAATGAATATAAAGTTATTATTTAAATTTTGACAAAGGTTAGAGCAAGTTAATGTTACAGAAATCCTTACTAATGCATATGATTATGAAATTCAGTATTACATTAAAGATTCTTTTGAGATGGTAAATAAATATAATGGTTACATACGACCATCAAATTATGTCCTCGTTAGCCTTGACGTTGTATCCTTATTCAGCAACGTTCATCTAGGAATTTGTTTGACACCAATAGAGGTCAATTGGGACCGTATTAGAGGTTGTTGTTCCATGTCTTATGACAGATTCATCAGCATCGTCGAATTTCTCTTTAATAACACCTACTTCTCATTTATTCACTTCTCACCAAAAGAAGATTAACTCTTGCTTGGGCAGCCTACGGAGCTCTGAGAGACATATTTAGGAGCAGTATACCGATCGGTTTAAAAACACAAGTGTTTGACCAATGTGTGCTACCGGTAATGACATATGGAGCAGAGACACTGACTCTAACCAAGGCAACAGCGTCGAAAATGCGGGTTGCTCAAAGGCGCATGGAAAGATCCATGCTGGGCGTAACTCTACGGGATAAAATAAGAAATGAAGATCTCAGACAAACAACCGGTATCGCAGATGTTGTAGAACGTATCACCAGGCTCAAATGGAACTGGGCAGGACACGTCGCCAGGCTAAAAGATTCAAGATGGGCACGAAAGTTGATGGAGTGGAGACCAAGAGAAGATAAACGAAGTAGAGGAAGGCCGCCTACACGATGGACAGATGATATCAGGCGGATTAGTAAAAACTGGCAAAAATCAGCACAAAACCGTGAAGTGTGGAAACAATTGAGGGAGACCTATGTCCAGCAGTGGACGTGAATTGGTTGGATGATGATGATGATGACTTCTCATTTAATGGAAAATTCTATCAACAAACTTTCGGTACCCCTATGGGAGCAAAGATTTCTCCTATAATTGCAACTTACGTTATGGATTATGTGTTAGCATGAATGTGTATAGAATCAAACAAGGAGAGGTTAGCGCGAGTTAGTAAATATCGGCATGGCTCGCAATAAATATTGAAAACAAAATATGCACAAGATGGAATGCAACCATAGACACGTGTTTCTGACTCGAATCCTGAGGGTCTTCTAACATTATAGCCACAAATTGGTTGCATTACTCCTGTTTAGCTATATCATACTGATGACGACTAATAAGTCAGAAACACGTGTCTATGGTTGCATTCCTTCTTCTTCTTAAGGTGCCGAGACCGCTTGTCGATCGTTGGCTCTCATGTTGTGCAGCATATTAACAATCATTGTCTTATTTACAGCCGCACGAAATAGTTCAGTGCTAGTTTTCCCAAACCATTGGCGTAGGTTTTTAAGCCAAGAAGTTGTACGGCGGCCCACACTTCTTTTTCCCATTATTTTACCTTGCATGACAAGGTGAAGTATGTCATATTTTTCTGGGTGACGCATTATATGACCAAAGTATTCCAATTTGCGCCTTTTAACCGTGTTCACTACTTCGCAACTTTTATTCAAACGTTGCAAAACCCTTTCGTTTGTGACTCTTTCTACCCAACTGATCTTCAGAATACGGCGGTAGACCCACATTTCAAATGCTTCTAGGTTTTTTAAAAGCGATTCTGTCAGTGTCCATGCTTCAACCCCGTAAAGTAGTACTGGGAATATATAACATCGGACCATTCTTATGCGAAGTTCCAAATTTAGATCATGACTGCACAGGATTTTCTTAAATTTCATAAAACTTGTTCTTGCTTTGGCAATTCTACTTTTTATTTCTGTACTAGGGTTCCAGCTTTCATTAATATGAGTACCCAGATATACAAGATTACTTACTCGTTCAATTGAGTCATTACCGATTGTTACGTTATAGTTATTATTATTTACGGCTGCCTGTTTACTAATAACCATAAACTTTGTTTTTCTTGCGTTGAGTTTGAGTCCATATATCGCGCAGAATGCCACCATTCGATTCAATAACGCTTGAAGATGTTCAATTGATCCAGTCAGCAACAAGGTGTCATCTGCGTATCTGATATTGTTCATAAGCATACCATTAATGAGTATTCCCTCTTTTGCGTTTTCCAAGACTTCATTTAAGATTGTTTCAGCGTAAAGATTAAACAACATTGGTGACAATATACAGCCTTGTCGAACTCCGCGCTTGATTTTTACTTCTTCAGAGCACTGATTCGCAACCCTAATACATGCAGCCTGGCCCCAATACAAATTTGCGATTATTCTAATGTCCCTACCGTCCAGACCGGTAGTTTTGAGAATATGTAGCATTTTTTCATGGCGAACTTTATCAAAGGCCTTTTCAAAATCAATCGCGCACATGAAAACGTCATGATTTACATCTCTGCATCTCTGAATTAAAACTTGGGTTGCGAATAGTGCATCACGCGTTCCAAGGCCACAGCGAAAACCGAATTGAGTACTTGAGATTCTTTCCTCAATTTTTCTATATGTTCTTTGATGAATGATTCTAAGAAACGTTTTCAATACATGACTCATTAGGCTGATGGTGCGATAGTCGCTGCATTTTGTGGCTCTGTGTTTTTTTGGTAGTACAACAAATGAGGATTTAAGCCAATCTTTAGGAATTTTTCCGCTTTCATAGATTAAGTTGAACAATTTCGTAAGTATCTTAATGCCCTCGACACCTAAAAGCTTTAGTGTTTCTACGTAAATCCCATCTGGTCCGATCGCCTTCCCGTTTTTTGCGTTCTTTATAGCGTATTGCACTTCTTCCTTAGATATTGGAGGACCGCTTATGTCATTTAGCGTTTCTAGTTCGCTTCTTTCATCATCGAATAATTCCTTTATATATTCTGTCCATCGTATTAGTTGACCTTCGATATCGATTATAATTTTTCCGTTTTTATCTTCGATTAGTGGAGGATTACATTTTTTATTCAGTCCTGCAACTTCTTTCAGTTTTTTGTGCATATTGAATGCGTCATAGATACGCTCGTAGTTCTCAATTTCTTTACATTGTTGTTTATGCCACTCTGATTTAGCTGATCTTATTTTTCTTCGAATCATACTGTTTAGCTTTTTGTATTCTGTCAGATTAGTTGCATTCCATCTTGTGCATATTTTGTTTTTCATATTTATTGCGAGCCATGCCGATATTTACTAACTCGCGCTAACCTCTCCTTGTTTGATTGTTTAAAAACGTTCTAAACGTTTGGCATTCCTTGCCTCAGGTAGCTGTAGCTTCCTCCGTGGATTTGTTAGTTGTTGCTCTCGAATCCTGAGGGTCTTCTAACATTATAGCCACAAATTGGTTGCATTGCTCCTGTTTAGCTATATCATACTGATGACGACTAATAAGTCGGAAACACGTGTCTATGGTTGCATTCCATCTTGTGCATATTTTGTTTTTCATATTTATTGCGAGCCATGCCGATATTTACTAACTCGCGCTAACCTCTCCTTGTTTGATTGTTTAAAAACGTTCTAAACGTTTGGCATTCCTTGCCTCAGGTAGCTGTAGCTTCCTCCGTGGATTTGTTAGTTGTTGCTCTCGAATCCTGAGGGTCTTCTAACATTATAGCCACAAATTGGTTGCATTGCTCCTGTTTAGCTATATCATACTGATGACGACTAATAAGTCAGAAACACGTGTCTATGGTTGCATTCCATCTTGTGCATATTTTGTTTTTCATATTTATTGCGAGCCATGCCGATATTTACTAACTCGCGCTAACCTCTCCTTGTTATATATATGTATATATATATATATATATATATATATATATATATATATATATATATATATATATATATATATATATATATATATATTGTTATATTTCTATTTGATATGAAAATTAAATTTTGATAATTATAAACAAAATTCACTTTAATATAAAATATTTTTAATTTTCTCAACCTCGGGCATATAAATTTAGAACAACCTGTATACAACAAATTGTTATATTTAATTTTAAGAAGTGATTAAATAAAACTCAAGTGAAATCGATAACAGGTCATTATCGTTGTTCGCGGAAGGTTCGATCATTAGCCGATGCTAAATAAGACTTAGTGGAAGTAGATAATAGATCATTAAATTTTGTAATTAGTAGAAAGTAATTTTAGAATGGGAATTAACTATTTTTCTTTTGAAATCCATTAAGCATATTTAGAAAGATTAAAAATTGGTTTTGAGGAATACTGCGAATGAGAGTTGGTGGTGGAAGTTTGATTTGTGAATCTGGAAGGGATATTTAGAAAGTAGGGGAATGAATGACAAATAGAGATCAGAATGTTTTGAGCTGTCGAGAAGTGAAGTCGAGTAGTAGACGGTAGTGTACGGAGAGTGAGAAAGCCGATGTAGTTCCGTGAGTGTGGAGTATCTATCGTGGAACGAGAAGTAGGCCAGGTCGAGAGTAAAAGAACCTCCTTGAGCCAAGAGTGTCCCGGTAGCTGATAGCAGTTTCGAGAAAGGTAGAACACAGCATCACGACAGACGCAGGAACGAGAGCTATACGAGCTAGTTTTTCAAAGGAGAACATTACTGGAAGCCAGGACGAGGTTTGATCGCAGCCAAGGATAGCAGGAAACGGGTCTTGTGTGAGGACATTTTCAGTTCACCAGGAAAAGGTCAGTCTCATTTGTTTGGACATGAATGTATGGGTTTTTCGTATTAAATTCCACATAAAAAATTGAATAACATAATCAATAATATCAGAAAAGCTTCATCAAACTTAAATAGAGTTGTTCCTAATAACTCCTAATAGTTAAATGTTAATAAAAACTTTCAATTGAAAACCAAAAGGAAATAAGATTCCCATTTGTAAATGTTATGTTTAAGAATAATAAGAAATAGCAAATATTAAGCATTGATTGCCTTTTAAATAAAATAAAAAATATTTTGATTATAATTGTAACCCATATGTGTATTTTTTTTACTCTTTTCTTTTCTATCCCGATTAGGAACCATTAAGAAATATTTAGAAGCCACGAAAGTAAGTAATTAATTTATAATTCGCCCTGAGATTGAAAACATATTGATATGTGATCTGGTTAATTAATTAGATTAGTATTAATACATTGATTAAATTAAGTGACATATAAGAATATTATCTCATATCAATAATCAAGATCACATCAACTGTCGTCCAACGTGGAAAGCATTGTAAAGTATTTCTAGTGGCAAATTTGAAGGATAGAAAGAGTAAAGCCGGTATTTGAAAATTTATATGCCTGTGGTAAAAAGTGAGATACTTACATTTGATAACATAAAATTTTAGATCTCTTTAGGTACAAATTTTACATAACTGATTTACGCCCGGTTTCCGAAAGGATGATCATCTCAAAAATTATGTAATCGACGATTAACAACAGATTAAATGCGTCAGAAACGTCAAACAAACTAGTTTTAACAACAGTCGATCACCTGACAAAAGATTAATCGTTAGTTAACAGCCGATCATGAGTGTTTTGAGTCTGCTAAAGGTCGATTAACCAGTTTCGCTTGTCAAACGGCGGTAAAAATGGACTGTTACCTAATCTGCGACTATCCGTCGATTAACGGGCTGTTAAGAGTGTTTTTAGTTTTTTAATTACTGTAATTAACAAATTCCGGGAAAAAATTGTCAAATAACACATATGTAAATGATATAAATCATATTATTCAATAAAAATAAGATTTTTTATGGAAGAAATAATTTAAAATATTTATTTAACTTGCAGAACATGGATATCTCGGACATTTTTTATATTTGATTATATAATTTATATTTTTTTTCTTTTAACAATGTAAGGTAACAAGGATGCTAGACTCATGGAGCTATTTTTTGAGAGGCCAGAGCTCTAAAAAGCAGAACATAATGATTATAGCGATGTAAATAAGAGGGAAAACGTGTGAGAAATTATATCAGCTAACTTTGAAGACAATAAAACAGCCGGTAAATAAATTAAAAATAAATATAAAAAGTAAATATATAGACCAAAAATAAAAATAAGATTATAAAATATTATAGATCATAAATAAACTGTTTTATATCTCCAACTTTCGTCACAATACCTAGCCTCATTTTTAAAATGCTCTCGTTCAATTCTTGCTCCAAACAAAAGTGACAGTACGTAAGAGAGAATGCACCTTTAGAATCTAAAGATACAAGTTTGGATTTAGAGGTTAATATAATTGAAATTTTGAAGGATAACAGCCAATTGTGACAGTATCGCTACCAAATCGTATGTCAGATCATCGATTACATGATCTTTGATCATGCAATTTTACAATAATTGGCGTTTGAGAAACCCATCACAGGTTAACAGTTGATCAAATCTGACAGCCGATTAGATGATCGGAGATTTGAATAACGTTTCGGAAACCGGCTGTTAATATTTTATTTTACGATATTTACATTTGATATATTTATTGACAATTTATAATATTTGGGTGAGAAAAAGTCGTCTTGGTAACATACTAGTAAAATTTCATATTTGGCGGGGACAGTACTTCTTGAAAACAAATGTCTGTGACAAGAAGCCAAAGCAAAGACAACAAAAAACAAAAAGAACATTCAAATCAAGAGAATAATTCAGACCAAGAAGATATTTTAGACAAGACAATCATGGCATCAGAACAGCAAGAATTATCAGGAATAGATAAATTATTACAAATGATGCAACTCCAGTCACAAGGAATGGAACAGAAAATGGATGAAACACAACAAAAACTGGATGACAATCAAAGAGAAACAAAACAAACAATGGAGAAAAATCAGGAAGAAACATCAAAGAAAATGGATAAAGTGGATCAAAAAATGGAGGAAACACAACGAAAAATGGATGAAACACAACAAAAATTGGATCAAAAAATGGATGAAACAAAAAGAATAATGCAAGAAAATCAGAAGGAAAAAAAACAAGCCATAGAAGAGAACAACAAGAAAATGGAGGAACGCATAGAAAAGTATGAAATGAAAATTCAAGATAAAATAAAGGAGTTAACGAATGGCCAGAAAAAGGAACTAGAAAATTTGGAAAATAAGTTGGAAAATGCTATTCAAGTAGACAGAGAAGAAGCGGAAAAAAGAATCACAGAAATAGAAAAACAAGTCACCGAAAACCGGACGCAACAAAATGTCGGAGAAAGAAGAGAAATGGTTATACATAGCACAGATGACGTGAAGATAAGGTTTGGCGGGGATGTAAGAAGATTACACCCAGTGCCGTTCATAAATAGCCTGAAAAAGAAAATACAACACATCGGAAATTTCGATACAGCAAAAGAAACTATCAGAAACCATCTCAAATATGAAGCAAGCCTATGGTTCGATAGTAAAGAAGAAGAATTCGGCAATTGGCAACAATTTGAACAAAAATTTTTGAATTATTTCTGGGGAAAGGTCCAACAATTGGAAATTAACAAGGAATTGCAAAATGGGAAATACAATGATAGGATGGGTGTATCAGAAAGGACATATGCTTTGCAAATTTATAATAATGCAAAACATTTACAATATAATTACTCATCGGAACAATTAGTCGAACTGATTGCAAGACATTTCGAGGAAACGCTGGAAGACCATATCACATTGCAAAATTACAAAGACATAGATAGTTTATGCCAATTCCTACAAATAAGAGAATCACGTCTAAGAGAAAGAAAATCAAGAAGGTCGCGAGAAGATTACAGGCCCCGAGAAACACAAGATTACAGAGATAGAAATCAAAATAGGAGGGACTATACAAGACGAGATTTTAATCCCAGAAGGGAAAACGAAAATAGAGACAACGGAAGAGGAAATTATGAACAAAGAAATAGGCAATGGAATGAGGACAGAAATCGAGAATACCAGAATAGAAACACCACACGCTCAAATCAAGAAAACAGAAATAATGGTAGACAAAATGAACAGGTATATCGAGAAAACCGAAACAGATCCGACAGACCAAGAGAAAATAGAAGAGAAGTAAATAATACCCAGACAGATGAATATGACGGAGAGAGACATTATGACGAAAATATAAACAACGATGAGCAACCGGCGTCTTTTCACGACGGCGCTCACTAAAAACCAAAAAGCAAACAGGAATCTTTTGTCACCCCAAGGAGTTTATTAAATTGGCAGGAAACAACGAAAAGAAAAATGGAATTAATTTAAAATTTGTGGATGGATTTATCAACGAGAAACCAATTAAAATTATGATAGACACTGGATCTGAAATAACATTGGTCAACAGAAAACTAATAGAAGAAGTTAACTTAACAAATTTAATTTATAAAATACCTAGGGTAAATTTAGTGGGCACAAACAAACGGACATTGGCAACTATAAATGAAGGCATACGAGTAATGGTACGACTGGGCAAGAATATGTATGCACTACAATGTGTAATAATGCCAAACATGTCACATGACATGATAGTAGGAGTGGACGAATTGGCAGAAAAACATGTAGTGATAGATTTTAAAAATAATACGATGAAACTAACAGAAGAAAAAGAAAAAGAACAGGACAAGGAACATGAGAAACAAAATACGGACGAATCAGGTAAAGAACAAACAGTGGAAATGAATTTGGCAGCGAAGCAAGGACAAAGAAGAAAAAGGAGAAAAGGTCAGAAAAAGATAAAAGAAAATGAAACCTGTGGCTCCTCAAAAGAAGAGTTGAGCCCAGAAGAAGAAAATTTGAGAGTATCAGAAACGAAGGAAACCTGGGATTCCTCAAAAGAAGAGACGGGCTCAGGAGAAGAAGAAATAAAGCTAAAAAATGAAAGTGAAAAGAATATGATTGAAACAGTGGTATTTGAAGAGGAGGTATATGCAAACGAGGATGCAGAATGCACGGTAAACTTGTGTGAAGAATCTGAGAAAAAAGACAGAAAATTGATATGTGGAGAAGGGAAAGAAAAAGAATTGCGGTTGATGTTAAGAAACTACGAAAATTTGATCAATGAGGAAAACAGAGTGGCTAAAAAGTACGAACATTCATTTGAGGTGAAAAACTTGGGAAATTTTCGATCAAAGACTTACCCGATTCCATACAAGTATCGACAAGAGGTGAAAGAAGAAATAAATAAAATGTTGGAAGATCAAATCATCGAAAGATGTGATTCACCGTATGTTAACCCGATTGTGATAGTAAAGAAAAGCAGTGGAGAATTGAGATTATGTTTAGATGCCAGGAATATCAACCAGCACACAGTATCACAATATGAATCACCTCTAAACATCGAGGCCATTTTTGGAAGAATCACCGGGTCACACATATTTTCGAAAATTGACTTAAAACACAGTTTTTGGTTGATACCGTTAGCTGAAAAGTGTTGAAACTACACCGCTTTTTCTATTGATGGTATTGTCTACCGGTTTAAGGTAGTGCCGTTTGGATTGCAGAGTGCTTGTGCTGCACTCGTCCGAGCTCTACATACCATTTTGAATCGCCACGAAGATTTCATAGTTCATTATATCGATGATTTATTAATTTTTTCACAAGATACTCAGAGTCATCTGAAACACATAGAAATAATTCTGGAAGAATTGGACACAGCGGGATTGAAATTAAACATTGAAAAATGTCAATTTTTTCAAAAAGAAGTCATTTATTTGGGTTTTCAATTGGACACCAAAACAGTAAGATTATCCGAAGACAGAGTCAAAAGCTCATAGATGAATACCCAAGACCAACGAATTTGAAAACATTGAGAGGTTTTCTTGGCACGATTAATTATTTTAAAAAACTGATTCCCGATTTGAGCCAAAAGGAAATCCCTCTGATAAAGTTGCTTAAAAAAGGAATAAAATGGAATTGGAAACAAGAACAGGAGGAAGCTTTCGAAACATTAAAACGAGAATTCGCAAAAGGAACGAAAATATACCACCCCATTTACAATTTACCTTTTATCCTCCGAACTGATGCGTCCATACAAAAATTTGCAGGAGTTCTGTCTCAAATACAAAACGACCAAGAAGTGCCGATATGTTTTATATCTCGAGTGACTAAAACACATGAGAGAAAATATAGTGTTACAGAATTGGAGTTTGCCAGTGTACTATATTGCGTAAACAAATTGAGGTTTTACTTATTGGGAGCAAAATTCACAATCGAAACAGACCATGCAGCTTTAGTACATATCATGAAGAATAGATTAGTAAATAATAGAATACATAGAGGCATTCTATTATTACAGGAGTATGATTTTGAGTTCCGATATATAAAAGGAAAAGATAACATAATAGCCGACGCTCTAACACGGGATGAGGACACCGGAAAAAAGGAAACAATTACTCTACAGGTGGGACTAAATAGATTAATACAAGAAGAAGGGATATATTCGTTAAATGAGATAAGGACAAACCAAGAAGACCTAGAGGAAAGAGAGAAAAGAAGAGCGGAAATAGAAAATGACATATATTTTAAGAGAATAGACGGAAAGGAACTATATTTAGTGACACAGACATTGGCCGAAAAGATAATAAAGAAATTACATGAGGACAATGGGCATATCGGTAGCAGAAAAGTTTGGCTCGTTTTTAGGGAAAATTACATCAGCCGACAGGATTACCGCATTGCAAAGGAAATTACCCAGAAGTGCGATGTATGTCAAAAATATAAGAGTCGGAATTTCAAAAACGAAAATGTTGCCAAAAATATTGAAGCCCGAAACAAACTAGACATTGTAGCAATAGATATGTTAAGCGATCTAATTATGACCACTAAAAGGAACAAACATATTCTGGTAATGGTGGATGTGTTTTCAAAATACGTAAAATTATATAGTTGCCGCACCACAAAGGGGCAGGAAATATTAAGAAAAATCGACAATTTTATAGCCATAGTAGGAACACCAAAAAAGATTCTACTGGACAATGCAACGTATTTCCGAAATGATCGTTTCAAGGGACAACTTCGAGAACGAGGAATAGAGACAAATTTTGTCAGCATCAGGCATCCACAGAGTAATCCTTCGGAACGATTCATACAGGAAGTGACGAAATTTCTTCGCATTGCAACAGATGGTCAACATCGCCACTGGGACAGGAAAATGGCGGAAATAGAAAGGTATCTAAATACAATTCCGAGCACAGTAACAAAAGAGACCCCAGAATACATCATGAAGGGTGTACTGCCGATAAGGCCATGGGAAGACCAAGAGCCAAAAGAATATCAACAGGTGATTGAAACCGTACAGAGAAGATTACGGCGAAGCAACGAAAAATATATCCAAAGACAGGAACAAAATAGAAAAAGAAGACCAGTGACTTTCCAAAAGGGTGAAAAAGTACTCATGAGGGCATTACGAGTATCAAATCTTCCTGGGGGCATTTGCGCAAAGTTGAGGCCAGTTTTCGAAGGCCCGTACATCGTGAATAATGAAAATGGGATAAATAGTTATGAGTTGAGGCACAGGAACTCGGAAAAGATCCGAGGAATTTATAATATTCACGATGTATACAAATATCACGAATAAAAGACAGAATTACATGAAGTAGATAGTAAGTTAGGATATAAGACGTAGATTAAAGTAAGGAAATATACAGGGAGTTGGTTTTGCCTCGAGAAAATTTATTTAAAAATGCAGATAAATTTTATCGAATACAAGGCGGGGATTTGTTATATTTCTATTTGATATGAAAATTAAATTTTGATAATTATAAACAAAATTCACTTTAATATAAAATATTTTTAATTTTCTCAACCTCGGGCATATAAATTTAGAACAACCTGTATACAACAAATTGTTATATTTAATTTTAAGAAGTGATTAAATAAAACTCAAGTGAAATCGATAACAGGTCATTATCGTTGTTCGCGGAAGGTTCGATCATTAGCCGATGCTAAATAAGACTTAGTGGAAGTAGATAATAGATCATTAAATTTTGTAATTAGTAGAAAGTAATTTTAGAATGGGAATTAACTATTTTTCTTTTGAAATCCATTAAGCATATTTAGAAAGATTAAAAATTGGTTTTGAGGAATACTGCGAATGAGAGTTGGTGGTGGAAGTTTGATTTGTGAATCTGGAAGGGATATTTAGAAAGTAGGGGAATGAATGACAAATAGAGATCAGAATGTTTTGAGCTGTCGAGAAGTGAAGTCGAGTAGTAGACGGTAGTGTACGGAGAGTGAGAAAGCCGATGTAGTTCCGTGAGTGTGGAGTATCTATCGTGGAACGAGAAGTAGGCCAGGTCGAGAGTAAAAGAACCTCCTTGAGCCAAGAGTGTCCCGGTAGCTGATAGCAGTTTCGAGAAAGGTAGAACACAGCATCACGACAGACGCAGGAACGAGAGCTATACGAGCTAGTTTTTCAAAGGAGAACATTACTGGAAGCCAGGACGAGGTTTGATCGCAGCCAAGGATAGCAGGAAACGGGTCTTGTGTGAGGACATTTTCAGTTCACCAGGAAAAGGTCAGTCTCATTTGTTTGGACATGAATGTATGGGTTTTTCGTATTAAATTCCACATAAAAAATTGAATAACATAATCAATAATATCAGAAAAGCTTCATCAAACTTAAATAGAGTTGTTCCTAATAACTCCTAATAGTTAAATGTTAATAAAAACTTTCAATTGAAAACCAAAAGGAAATAAGATTCCCATTTGTAAATGTTATGTTTAAGAATAATAAGAAATAGCAAATATTAAGCATTGATTGCCTTTTAAATAAAATAAAAAATATTTTGATTATAATTGTAACCCATATGTGTATTTTTTTTACTCTTTTCTTTTCTATCCCGATTAGGAACCATTAAGAAATATTTAGAAGCCACGAAAGTAAGTAATTAATTTATAATTCGCCCTGAGATTGAAAACATATTGATATGTGATCTGGTTAATTAATTAGATTAGTATTAATACATTGATTAAATTAAGTGACATATAAGAATATTATCTCATATCAATAATCAAGATCACATCAATATATATATATATATATATATATATATATATATATATATATATATATATATATATATATATATATATATATATATATATATATATAACAGGTATATAATCTTTGCTGAACAGTTAGGAAACAAGGTTGAAATATTGGGGTAGCAGCAATCTCAAAGAAAACTATAAATATAATATATAATCTCTAAATAAAAAAATATCAGACAACTCATTTCATAATACAAATCTAAGAATATTATATAATATATTCATTGACAATTCCTATCCAAAAACCCTTATAAAGAAATTACTTTTTAATACATCTGACATCTCATACACAAATAATAATAGTATTAACAACCAAAATTTAAATAATCTTACTAATGTTGCAGAAAACCAGGAACCCATTAACTTTAAATATTTTTCACTCCCTTACATTAAGAACATCACACCAAAGCTAAGCAGAATCTTTAATCAAATTAGTGGCATAAAAATAGCTAATAGTATCACATTATCTATTAACTCAATTTTTACTAGACTGAAAGATAAAACTCCTGCATTGTCTTGTTCAAATGTAGTTTATAATATACCATGTCGTAGTTGTAATATGAGCTATATAGGTATCACCTCGAGAACTTTATCATCTCGAATAATTTCACATAAAAGTGATTCTAGACTACATCCTGAACGTTGTGCTTTAGCAGAACATGTTTCTAAAGAGGGTCATGTAATGGATTATCAACATACTAAAGTACTAGCTTCTGAGAACTCATATAAAAAAAGACTTTTTTTGGAAATGGCTTTTATCTTTCAAGAAGAAAATTCGATAAACAAAAAATCAGATGTAAGACATCTCAGTGAAATTTATTCTTATTTGCTCACTTTAGACAAAAATAACCAATTTAAATTTAATAATTCAGATTCTTCTTTAATTTGATACATAATTTGTAGATTTTTTCAGTATACTACATAATAATAAAAGACAAGGACTATGAAACAATTTTGCATTTATTAAAACTTTTATATTATCATTTCGCTCTTTTCCTATTTCAAAATTTATTAGAAATTTATAACAAAATTGTAATTGGTTCAGTGGTTGTGACGTTTCCGTATGAATTCAAAGAAAAATGAATAAACATCCATAACATTTTGTTAGACATTTTGTAAAATGCCAATTAGACATACATAATTTTTTAAAAAATATTTTAGCTTTTATCGCTTTATACTCAGATTTTTATAAGTTTTTATATAGTTTTTACTTTAATTTATATTATTTACTATTTACCAAGACAAAATTTCATTGTTATGTCAGTATTTAACAACTAGGCTCTACATCCTCAAATAATGTAAGTACCAAAACATATAAATAATTTTTTAGTAAGGTTGTTCTGTGATATGCGGTGTTTATAGTGAGAGTATTAGCTCTGCATTTCTCAGAGCAATATTTTGTTATTTTTGTGTTTCTGGGGATCCTAGACACCTGGTTTAGTGAGAGAAAACTATGGTGTTTTGGATTTTTGATGGCACAAAGATAACATTTTTTATTGATTTTAGTTAGACTAATTGTTAAATACTGTATATTTATATTTGTAGTTTCCCTGAAGATGATAATAAACATTATCGAAAGCTTGGAATTATTATAAAGAGTTTTCTTTGAGATTGCTGCTACCCCAATATTTCAACCTTGTTTTATATATATATATATATATATATATATATATATATATATATATATATTATACTTTTCTGAATAAACAGGGGAGGTTTGTTTTTGTTTATTAAATGTAAAAGATTTTAAATAAATATTAAATAAGGTAATACATAGTAAATAATAACTATAAATAAACCAGTCTTAAAATTTAATAAGGTAAAAGTTAGTAAAATTGATATAGCCGTTTTTAATAGGAAAAGGGGAAGAAGTTTATCTCTCTCTCTCTCTCTCTCTCTCTCTCTCTCTCATTTCTCACATCTCACCTATTCTAGGTTTATTCAGATTTCACTACTTACCTTTAGTATTAAGACAGTTAGCTATTCCCCTGGATTTGAATTGTTTTCACTAATAGCTACCTTTTTCGTGGCACAGTAGTGGTGATACTGTATTTTTTTCGTGGCTATTTGGTCGTGGACTTTCGTGTATCCCGTTAATACTGTTAAATTATTTATTTTATGTCTATCTAAATTATTTATATATTGTTTAACGAACTATTTAATGTAAATATTTGTTGTTACTATTTGTTTTTTTTTTTTCAGTTCCTACTAACAGTATAATATAGCAGGACAAGGTAAATAGTTTTTTTAGTAATTCCAGGTTATCTTATCAACTGTAAGTTGTTTCTGGTTGTTCATCCTTTTCAATTCTCAAGCTAGTCTTGAGTGGCGTCCGCATTCCGTTTCTTAGGCAAGTCCATTTATCTGCTTTTAGTACTTTTTTACCATTATATTCATAGTTGTCTTATCTAATTGCATTCATTTTGAGTTAAATGGTCTCATTTTCTCCCTTGTCTATGTAATTCTAGTAGGTATCCAGTATCTCTGTCTTTCGATCTCAAAGCCAAACTTCAGTGAATTAAAACTAGCCCGAATCCTCACTTGAGATTGTGTGTCTCTCTGGCCATTTAAATTTGTTCCTCTGAGCTAAGCCACTCTTTATTAATATATCCGATAACTTTCCTTCCAAGTCTTATTCAACTTTATACTCTCACTCCATCTAAATCACAATACCCCAGAGTATTGTGTTACAAATTGGCGCCAACTATTTGTAAAAGAAAAATAGTATAATAAAGCAGGAAATGAATCAAATCAATAGAAATTGGAATATAATAATTATTTAAATATAATTAATAATACAACGTCAATTTTATTTACTGTCTTATTGTAGAGTTTTGATAGTAAACAAAAAACTCTGATATCTGTAGACTCTAGAGTCACATTTAAATTACATATTTATACACACTGTACACACAGTTGATGGGATAGTGAATTAAAAAACCGAATCAAAATGTTTAAATACATACAATGTTAAATTTAACGCTACGTTGGCATTTCAGGGTAGCATAGGACAACCGTGAATACGAGAAAGCCATCCTCTGAGTTGTTTACATGCAGTTTACACTTGTTACAGATGCACCAGTTATTTTCACGCTAAGATATTCGATCTGCTAGTTAATTTTTGTTCTTTTTTTTAAACAAAATTAAGCCTGTGTATTCAGTGTACTGAAAATAGAAACGAGAAACGCTTTTTGAACATTTTAAGGGGAAAATGTATATCAAGGTTTTTTGTCGTAAGGATGTTAAATTTAAATTACTTATTATATGAAAAAAAGTTAAAAAGACTTTAAAATATTTAGTAAAATTACAGTTTAATTTAAGCGTACACATGCAGGCGCTTAAGACCCACCGCATACATACAACTACTTTTAGTCGAACAACTATTTAGTTGTGTGTCATAAGTCTATAGGAATATATTGAAATGAGCATACTGTCAACTCGATAGTCGCTCGACAAAAAAATCAAAAGACTTTCTCGATGGTTGTTCAGTGGAACAACACGGGGTTGTTCAGTGGAACAACACGGAGTTTATGAAATTTCTTGTGCAGACTGCCCCCGATCTTACATAGGACAAACCAATCGTAGAATCCAAAATAGAATTTATGAACATTCCATATCTGTTCGCAATTCCGATTCAGTTTCAGCCCTAGGCCAACACAATCTTCATACAGGTCACAAAATTGACTTTGAACACTCCAGAACCATAGCACCTATCCGCTTCTATAGACAAAGGATTATCCGAGAAGCTATAGAAAACGAAAAACGGCCAAATTGTCTCAATAAAAGAGATGACGGCATCCGTTTACCTTCGACTTGGAGACCCCTCCTAAAGAAAACATCGTCTGCTCCACTTCCCGCCTTCAAAAATCTTCGCGCTAATCCAAATCCCGCTCCGAATAGTCTTCGCGCTAATTCCCACTCCGCCACGTCATCGACAGCCACGTCAGTCACGCCAGTCCACGGTATAAATAACCGCCCCAGCGTCAACAGTAGTGCAGTGAGTAGTGAAGTAGTGAGTAGTGAGTGTAGTGTCTGGAGCCTCAGGAGACTGAGACCCCGGAAGCCCTGAAGATGACGTCAGAGAGGACGTCGAAAGCTCGGAACGTTCAACCCGGAAGCCTGGTGAGTTTATTTTTAATATTAATTCTTTTGTCTTGTAAATTGTAAAAGTCTCAGGAGGTGTAACCAAAGAAAGTATTCCACCTGTTGTCAATCTGGTGGTACGGAGGCGATATTTATTGTCGTTTTCTACGCTGCTTCGATTGATAACTTAGTTTGTTTTCCGGTAGATGGCCCTAGTTCATCCGTGACATTTCTTTCTTTGCAATTCGGGAAGGCCCTAAGCTATGGTAAATGGTTAAAGCGGAGAGAAGAGGATATGGGTTTACTGATGAGGGGAAAAAGATCTCCGAAACCGGTATAGACTCTTCCTGCACTCTCCGCTTTAACCAGAGTTTTATGCAGCTGCTGCATTTTCGTTTTGCAAAGAAATTGAGAATGTTTATACATTATTAATTCTTTTATTGATATTGATTTTAGCTTTAAGTTTCATTATATTAACCGCGGAAACCTTTCCGAACATATATATATATATATATATATATATATATATATATATATATATATATATATATATATATATATATATATATATATATATAAAAGATGAGAAGTTATTGGTTTAACGACCACTCGTACGATATCAATCAAATGAAATAGAGAATGTGGAGAAATCCCCTTACGAATAATTCACACATCCACCATTTTGGGTTGGGCTCATCGGTAAGGGCCTTACCGATGAGCCCAGAGAGGTTGAAGAGGGCGAAACACATTTCTAAGAACTAGTGTTTGGATTTTTAATTCTATTCAAAAAATTTTCCCAACCCAAAATGGTGGATGTGTGAATTATTCGTAAGGGGATTTCTCCACATTCTCTATTTCATTTGATATGTATATATATATATATATATATATATATATATATATATATATATATAAAACAAGGTTGAAATATTGGGGTAGCAGCAATTTTTACAACAATAAAATTGCTGCTACCCCAATATTTCAACCTTGTTTCCTAACTGTTCAGCAAAGATTATATACCTGTTATATATATATATATATATATATATATATATATATATATATATATATATATATATATATATATATATATATATATATATATATATATATATATATATATATATATATATATGAAAGGAAACGGCAATTGCATTTTATTTCACTTCGACCACCACCGATATTCTACACGACGTGTTTCGAGCTCATGTCAAGCTCTCGTCAGGAACATCTAGGTGGATGGTCAAGGTGTAAGAAAATGCTTTTGGCCTTTCTGGTAATAATAAAATAACCAGACTTCAGTACACTTGGTACGACATCTATATTAATGAAACGAAAAGATTTCTCTGGTATACAGAAGAAATCGTTTCCGTAGCGGACGCGAAAATGTAAATTTCAAAGTCTTCATAAAAGACGATGAACGACAAAAGACACCTCTTTGTGTCACAGATTTGTCTACAAAGCCGCGTTATTCGCTACACATTCGTCAATAACGGAGAAGAGCCGTGATATGAAAGGAAACGGCAATTGCATTTTATTTCACTTCGACCACCACCGATATTCTACACGACGTGTTTCGAGCTCATGTCAAGCTCTCGTCAGGAACATCTAGGTGGATGGTCGAGGTGTAAGAAAATGCTTTTGGCCTTTCTGGTAATAATAAAATAACCAGACTTCAGTACACTTGGTACGACATCTATATTAATTAAACGAAAAGATTTCTCTGGTATACAGAAGAAATCTTTTCCGTAGCGGACGCGAAAATGTAAATTTCAAAGTCTTCATAAAAGACGATGAACGACAAAAGACACCTCTTTGTGTCACAGATTTGTCTACAAAGCCGCGTTATTCGCTACACATTCGTCAATAACGGAGAAGAACCGTGATATGAAAGGAAACGGCAATTGCATTTTATTTCACTTCGACCACCACCGATATTCTACACGACGTGTTTCGAGCTCATGTCAAGCTCTCGTCAGGAACATCTAGGTGGATGGTCGAGGTGTAAGAAAATGCTTTTATATTATATATTATATGATATTGGTGTTATAGCGTTCTACGCCTTTCCGTTCCTAATCGCCACTCCTTTCTATTGTGGCAGTCTTCCTCTCTTAGACTTCTTTGAGACATCGCCTTGGAAATGCCCTTTATCCATGTAGTTGCTGGTCTTCCTCGTTTTCGTTTTTCTGTGGGGGTCCATTTTAACACTTTTTTGGGGATTCTCCTTTCGTCCATTCGTCTGACGTGTCCGTACCAAACTAGCTGTTGTCTTTCGATGTCATCTATGATTGTTCTTTCTATTTCCATTTGTTGTCTAATGTCGTCGTTTCTTATGTGTTCTAGCCTAGATTTTCTTGCTGACCTTCTCCAAAAATCCATCTCAGTGGCTAGTAATTTATCTTTGTACTTGTTGGTTAATTGCCAGACTTCAGCTCCATAAGTTAACACCGGTTTTAATATTGTGTTGTAAATTCGTTTTTTATTTTCTGTTCTTATATTTTTTTTGCCACAGTACCGAATTCAGGGCTCCTATCCCCTGTTTTCCCTTTACTATCCTTTCCTTAATATTTTCTTCTTTTCGTCCTGTACTAGTTAGTTTTATTCCCAGATATATGATTTCATTGCAGCTTGTAATTATCTCCTGTTCCAGGTTCAGGTTCTCCGTTTCTTCCCGTCCTAAGCATAGATATTGTGTTTTTTTGGTATTCACCTCCAGGCCCCATTTTCTATATTCCTCTATTAGTTTCCTTGCCATATATTCCAAATCTTCCTTGTCCTGTGCAATTACAATTTGGTCATCTGCATAGTGCAGCGTGTAGAGTATCTCATCTCCTATCGGTAGTCCCATTCCATTGCACTTCTTCTTCCATTGTCTAAGGGCTTCATCAATATATATGTTGAATAATACTGGCAATATACAGCATCCTTGCCTTAGACCTTTAGTGGCCAGGAAATCTTTTGATATTTTATTTCCGCTTTTAATTTTGGAGGTCGAGTTTCTATATAGTTCTTTGAGTGCCTGTATAATAGATACATTTATGCTGGTCTTTTCTAGTACTTCCCAAAGTCTATTAATGGAGACCGTGTCATATGCCTTCGTTAGATCTACCATGAGTAAATGCAACTCTTGGCCTCTTGACATCCTTTTTTCTACTACTTGAGTTATAGAGAAAATGTTGTCTATTGTGGATATACCTGCCCTAAAGCCGCTTTGTTCCTCTGATACGTATGTATGGTACTCTTCACATATTAGATCTTTTAGAATTCTTCCGTACAATCGACTTAGTGTACTGGTTACGGTAATACCTCTGTAGTTATTTGGATCTTGTTAGGACTTTTCTTATGTTATCCATCCTTCTTTCCATGTCTGTGGTACCGGTTCTCCATTTAAAAATCTATTCATTAATGTTGTTGTTATTTTAGCTAATTTGTCAGTACCATTTTTAAGTAGTTCTGCAGGTATTCCTTCCGGCCCTGGGGCGCGGCCGTTTTTTAATAAGGATATTGCTTTTTTGTTCTGTTGTTCGTTTATATGAATTGGCTGTCCTGTGACCTCGACTACATTGTGTGATGTGGTCCTGTATTTTGGTCTGTTTTCTATCGATAGTGATTTGTAATGTTCTTCCCATTTCGTTGTTATAGGGTTTATCACAGTATCTTCTATTTTGTTGGTTCTTACTTTCTTTATAAATCTCCAGGCTTCTCTAGATTTTCTCCCTCCGATGTATGTGTCCAACTCCTGACATTTGTCTTCCCATTTTTGATTTTTGGCGTTTATGACTTCGGTTTTGAATTTGTCACTTCCTGTTACTTCCTGTATACTTCCTGTTTATATATTTTCATTTCTTCTAGCTGATCATTCCACCAGTAATTTCTAACTTCTGGCTTTTTTCCTTGTGATACCTAAAGATTCTTGTGCCGCTTTGTGTATTCCATCTACTATTTTTCTGTAAAGATATTCCGTTGTTTCTTGTTCGTATTCTGCAGGAAGAGCTTGATCCAATCTTCTTTTGAATAAATATTTTCCATTATTATATTTGAATATTTGAATTTCCAAGCTATTAATATTGTAGTGTGGTATATCAATATTTGTTAGTTCTTCGTCATTTGTTGCCCCATTTTGTTGATGGTTATTATTTCTAAACGTAGGTATGTATATTTTTGCTTTAAGTAGGTGATGATCGCTACCACATTCGGCTCCTCTGTATACTCTTATGTCATTCACTTTGATCTGTGTTTTTTGTTTAATGATCATATAGTCAGTACATAAGTTATTAATATTTATAAAAACTCAAAATTTATGATTTATTTTGCAATTTTCTAAGCAACTAATAAGGATAGACATATTCAGCGAACGCCATATTAAAGATTTTTATACGATTTATGAGTTTCTCACTGCCAAATTTGCAAGTCAGTAAATATCAATACCTAGGTGTAATATTTGAAGAAAACGGAAAACAAGAAATAGATATAAATTATAGGATACAAAAAACAAATAGACTATATTATGCAATAAACAGTGGATTTGTAAATAGACGAGAAATATCAAGAAAAACGAAAATGAGTGTATACAAAACTGTGTATAGACCTGTACTTACATATGGATGTGAATCGTGGGTATTGACAAAAAGGGATAAAAGTAAATTGCAGGCAATAGAAATGAAATATCTAAGAAGAGTAATGGGAGTGACAAGAAGAGATAGAGTTAAGAATATAAAAATAAGAGAAGAATTAGAAATAGAACCAGTAGAAACTTATATAGAAGAAAGACAGCTGGGTTGGTGGGGACACCTTCAAAGAATGAGTGATAATATACCTGTTAAAAGAATCTGGGAAAGCAGAAATATAGAAAGGAAAAAACGTGGTAGACCAAGAAAACAATGGAATGCAGTAATAATGGATATTTTGGAAAAGAGGGGAACAACATGGAACGATGCCAAAAAACTAACAGAAAACAGAAAGGGATGGAAGAAATTTACGAAGAACAAAAAAGAATAAAAGAAACAGAAACAGATCGCTACACCTCAGGGTAGAAGGGATAAAGATTATATATATAAATAAATAAATACTTTATTTTCTTTTAGACAGACAGAGTCTGTATAAAATTAGTCAACAGTAATACATTAAGTAAATATAACAAACAAATAAACAATTTCACTACACAAACTAACAATGAAAATACATTTAAAATTGAAGAAATTCTTCAACCGAATAAAAAATGTGTGTCATCAGAAATTCCTTTAAATTTAGTTTAAAGCTTGTCAGGCTCTTACACAATTTTATATGCGTTGGTAATCTATTACGAGTATAGAGTCTTTGTCCATTATACTCGGGGACCTGCAATATATATTTCCCCTACACATTGGGGCACGCAAGGTATCTTTATATCTAGTATTCATGTTATGTATTTGCCCATTGGATTTAAAATTTTCGAGGTTATTAAATAAATACATACAAGTCTCCAGAATATAAATACAGGCCAATGGCAATATCTTAAAATTTTAAAAGTATTGCCTACAACTTGTTTTATGAGGGATACCAGCAATAGTCCGTATTATTCTTTTTTGTGCAAAAAAGACTTCATTGATATGGGAACTTGATCCCCAAAAACAAATCCCGTATCTCAAACGAGATTCGGCTTGGGCACAATAAGGCATTATTAATTGTTTCTCCGTTAATACTTGTTTTAAATTTCGAAACAAACGTTACTGAGTTTAACTTTGCGATCAGTGTATCACAATGTTTCCTCCAATTAAGACATTCATCTAAATGAAGTCCTAAGAACTTTAATGATGAAACAAGTTCAATATCATTATTATTTATATTTAAGTTAATTGGGTTAATACATCGTTGCCTATTATGAAACTGCATGAAAAGAGTTTTTTGGGTGTTCAACAATAAATAATTATTACAGAACCAGTTGTAAAGGTCTGACAGTAAGCTGTTACATTTGGACTTCAAAGAAGTATCAGGTCCATTGACTATTACATTTATGTCGTCTGCAAATATCGTGAAATGTCCATCCGAGTTAACCGAGACAACATCGTTTACATAAATAAGAAAGAGAACAGGTCCTAAAATTGAGCCTTGCGGTACACCTATGTCAATATCGAGATTGGATTTATGCGTCGCATTTGATTTTTCCTTTTTCTGTTAAGCTGACGTATTGACGACGTGCAGTTAAATATGATGTTAACCAATTTAACGCACGTCCTTGAATGCCGATATTTTTTAATTTATAAAATAAAATTTCGTGACTGACGCAGTCGAAAGCCCTGCTAAGATCACAAAATATGCCAACAGGACTCTCTCCAGTATCTATTAAAGATGTGAGAATATCATAAAAGGAATGCATTGCTGTATGGGTAGATTTTTTGGACTGGAAACCATGTTGGTTACTAACAATCACTTTATTCGTCTGTAAAAATGAGTTAAGTTTTTGTAAATAACTGTATTCAAAAATTTTTGAAAATACCGAAGAAAGTGTTATTGGACGGTAATTATTTACTTGTTTTGGGTCACCTTTCTTATGAATTGGTAACACCTTTCCCGTTTTTATACAATCTGGAAAATTGCCGTTTGAAAATGATAAATTAACTAAATATGTTAATGGCGATATTATAAAAGAAACAACCTTTTTTATTAAAAACCCAGGGATTTCATCAAAGCCCTGAGATTTTTTGTTTTTTAGTTTTTGGTTTAATAATTTGTTTAATTCTATTGTAGTGTACGGATGTAGAAGAAAGTGGTCATCCAAAACAGTGCTGTTACAAATATATGTACTATCAGGTTTGTTTGGAATGGTCGCAATTGCATCCAATGGAGCATTTTTTTAAAATAGCTTAAATTTATTGGCTATTTCTAATGAATCTGTAATTAAGTTATCCCCGTTTGAAAGTGTTATGCTACTCTCATTTTTTTACATTTTGAAAAATCAGATATAATTTTCCAAGCACTTTTAGAAGGATTATCTGAGTTGTTTATTATATTTTGGTAATGGCATTTTTTGGTTAAATTTAGAAGCTTTTGGTTAAATTTAGAAGCTTCTGGAAATGCCCTAGATAATGCATGCAAATTTTTCAATTGATAACTTGATTGTCCCACCTCATTATTAACCCATTTATTACTATTTAATTTGGACTTTTTATTTATAATAGGAAAATTTATGTTAAAATGATACATAAAAATATTAAAAAAGTTATTAAAAGCAATATTTGCATCTAGGATACCATATATTTGATTCCAGTCCTCACTTGAGATGTCATTTATAAATTTATTTATAGTAATGTCATTAAAATTTCTTTATTGATAGAAAACACTCGACTCACCCGCCCCAAAATCAAACTCAATCAGTACAGTTCGATGGTCGGACACAGTATTGTCGTTTACACACAAGTAACAGAAGAGTTTGAAAAATTAACAAAGACGTTATCAATCGTCGTAATGCTGGTATCCGTGACCCTAGTGGGCCATTTTACGAGATTAAAATTTACATTAAAAGAAGAAAGGACATTTTGTAGTTTGATAACATCATAATTTAAATATCTTGTATCAATATTAAAATCACCGCATACAATAATATAAGTATTAGATTTAAAAACGAAATTTAAAACCGACTCAAGATTTTCTAAAAAAGTATTAATATTGCCAGAGGGGGACCTATAACAGTTCAATATTATAACTATATTATTTAATCTGTCTTTATATGATTTGCAACAAAATTCTGAATGTTTATTAACACAAAACTCGTGAACATCGATTTTGTTTGATTTTACACCATTTCTAACCCATATTCCTACGCCTCCACCTCTGCAGAAGTTGTCACTGCTGTAGTTACTTACTAGATTATATTATAACCTTCAAGGTAAACGTAGTCTACAGAGTCAATTGTCTCCCATAAATCTGTTAAACAAATTACGTTTATATCCTTAAAGTTATTAATATCTAAAGAAATTTCACAAGCTTTTTCAACACTAATACTTTGGACATTAAGTAGCATCAGCTCAGGGTTAAACATTACCTCTGGGATTGGTGTTTGTAATTGTTCCGAAGGTATAAAAAACTATTAACACATGCATTTTTAGGCCAGATCGATGGGTCCGTGGCCTTCTTAAAATTCTCTTGATATATTCTTACTTTGAAGGATGCATAAACGGTTGGATGTTTGGATGTCATAGATTCACATAAAACCTCTGGGAAGTGCGATTTGAGTAAATTTCCTATCGTAGCCACATCGGTAGTTGGGTCAACTCTGTATACATGTAAGTCGGTGAATTTAGGGACACCCTTTATGCCGGCAGCAGCTTCCTCGGTGCTAGTACCAACAATTTGGGGTCTATTTATCTTTTTTCTTCTTTGTTTATTTCTTTTCACTTCAGTCCATTCTTCTTTAGCCTCTGTTATTGGTAGATTTATAATCTCTTGACATTTTTTCTGTGTTTCTATTTTTAAAATTTTTGTAGACAGTTGATTGCGTGTTATTTTGTTGTGGTCTTGTTTTTGTTCACAAAAGGAATTCCCATCGTTTTTGCTAGTAGTGGGTACTACATTAAATTTGTTAATGTAGTTTTTGTGGCAATTTTATCAATCTGGTTTTGTCTTGGCAAGGCTGGTTTTATATTAGCTATCTTGTCTGTATTTGAATCAATTGGCAAATGGTTAATTGTGTTTAATTTATTTAGTAATTCTATTTGACAATTCAGAATTTTTATTTTATCTTTAAGTTCGTTAATTAAATCATCTTTTTGTTAAAACATATAGATAAATAATTTGGAATTAAACTTGCCGGTATTTGATAAATCCTCAATGGCATCATAAAAGTCGTTATCCAGTATGTCACAGCTTTCGCACTTAAAGTCATTAACGTCAACATTTTCCTCAACATTTGCACATTTGAAGTGAAGGGTATATTGACACAAACAACACTTCACACCTTTTACAAATTTTCTATTGCATTTACCACATTTTTTATTTAAATTTTGCGAGAGCTCTGACAATGTGTGTGTGCCAGAGGTCGCCATCTTGACTCGACTCAAGAAGAAGTAAATCAGGAAACAAGTCCCTCAGTAGAAGAACAAGAATGTGAAGAAATGTATCGACAGAGAGTAAAAGGAAATGAAGAAAGAAGATACGAAGTAAGAATTCCGTTTAGGAAAGACGTCAAAAAGTTAGGAGAATCAAAACAGCAGGCATTCGCCAGATTGATGCAACTAGAAAAGACATTTACAAAGGACAAACAGTTAGAAGTGAATTACAGACAATTCATGGAATATTATGAAAAACAAGGTCATATGGGAATAGCAGAAAACAAGGGAGATGGTTATTACCTACCTTATCATCCAGTGAGAAAGGAGGACAGTACTACAACAAAAATAAGAGCCGTGTTTGATGCATCAAGTAAAAGCTCATCAGCAGTAAGCCTGAATGATATTATGCATACAGGGCCAAAATTACAACAGGATTTGACAAATATACTATTAAGATGGAGATCCAATAAGGTAGCATACTCATCGGATCTGGAGAAAATGTTTAGACAAATCAAAATGTCAGAAGAAGACCAAATATATCATGGAGAAAGGACACAAAGGATCCAGTACAAGAATATAATTTAAAAACGGTGACATACTGCACGGCCGCAGCACCATTTTTAGCGTTAAGAACAATACAACAGTTACAAGAAGACGAAGGAGCGGAATTCCCTATGGCGGCGAAAATAGTAAAGGAAAATATGTATGTAGACGACATCCTAGAAGGAGCTGGGACGTTGCAAGAAGCAGAAGAAGCCCAAAAGGAACTAACATAACTTTTCAAGAAAGGAGGATTTACACTTAGAAAATGGTTGAACAACGAAGAAAAAATAATGGAGAACGTACCGGAAGAAATGAGGAATGTAGACTCCAAGACATTCAAGCAAGAAAAAGTACGAAGACGTTAGGAATACATTGGTCACCTATAGAAGACACAATCAAATTCAAAATAGAAATAACGACGACAAAGAAAATAACGAAAAGACACATACTGTCAGAAGTAGCAAAACTATATGACCCATTAGGGTGGATAGCACCAGTAGTAATTCAGGCGAAAATGTTCATATAAGAACTTTGGGAGCAAAAGACCAGTTGGGATAAAGAATTAACTAGCACTCAACAAAGCCGGTGGAAAGCTTACCAGGCGCAATTAATAAATCTTGAGAAAATAACAATACTCAGGTAGAACAATTTAAATAACACAATCAGAGTAGAACTACATGGATTCGCAGATGCGTCTCTGAAAGGATACGGAGCGGTAATTTATTCAAGGGTATTAGGCCCGGAAATTAAAACGAGTCTTATGATAGCAAAATCTAAAGTCGCACCATTGAAGGGAAAAACGACATTACCAAGATTAGAACTGTGTGCCGCGGTACTATTAGCAAATTTAATGAAGAAAACCCTACAAGCATTGAACAGGGAAAATATTGAAGTATATGCATGGTCGGACTCAACAATAACCCTGCCATGGATAAAGGGATCGTCAAAAAGGTGGAAAATGTTCGTCGCCAACAGAGTAAAGGAGATAAAAAGCATTACAGTATCAGAAAAATGGCATATGGTCAATACAAAGGAAAACTCAGCGGACATCCTCTCACGTGGAAGCACCGCATCAGAGTTATTAGACGCGGAGTTATGGTGGAAGGGATCAAGTTGGCTGACAAGTGAAAAAGCACTTAGGCAGACAGCAGCGGAAATACCAGAAACACATGAGGAGGAAGTTAGAACGAAAGTAACGGTGCACACGGTAACGATAAAGGAAGACATGCGAGAGATTCTCGAATTTAGACAGAATAAGAAGAGTATTGGCATATTGTACGAGATTTGCAAACAACTGCAGAAAGAAGAGTGACAAAAACCAGGGACGACTTACAGTCAGAGAATTAGAGGAAAGACTATTAAAAGTGATAAAGCTCACACAGTACACCTACTTCAAACAAGAAATCGACAAGCTGGAGAAGAAACAGCAGCTAGACAGGAAGAGCAAATTAGCATCAGTGGTACCATTCCTGGATAAACAAGGGATTTTAAGAGTCACCGGAGGACTGAGGCACACGAATCTACAGTATTCGGAAAAACATCCTATCATTTTACCAAACGAAAGTGCATTAACAAAATTAATTATATCAGAGAGTCACACAAGAAATTTGCATAGCGGACTACAACAGACATTACAGTAGATAACGAGGAAGTACTGGATAATAAACGGAAGAAGAACCGTGAAAAATAACTTAACAAAATGTTTAAAGTGTAGGAGGTATAAAGGTCAAGCAGAACAACAGTTAATGGGAGATCTGCCGAAGGACAGAGTGAGCCCAAGTCACCCCTTTACGAATACGAGGATAGATTATGATGTGTCGATAAAAATAAGTACTACGAAAGGTAGAGAACAAAGGAATTATAAAGGATACATTGCAGCATTTTTCAAAAAAAGGCAGTACACCTCGAGGTGTCGCGAAAAAAGGTCGCCAACAATTGGTCGAGCGAAAAAATGTCGCGCACATTTGAGCGCGTATCAAAAGGTCGCCGGCGAAAAAACAGCGCCGACGAAATAAGGTCGCGTGCAATTGATCGCGCGAAAAAAGATCGCGTCATGTTTTACATTATTAAAACCATTCAATTGGTTTTCAAAAAGGTTCTAAAAAAATTCTATTTGCATACTTTAACTTTATGCATTATGAGCCGATTAGTCTTGGAATTCCATCTAATTACTTTTTAATGTATTTTGGATGTATAAGAAGATGGGAAAAATAACGTATATCTAAATACTTTTTAATGTATTTTGGATGTGTAGGAAGATGGGAAATATAGGAGAATGGTAAATTATTTCATATGGTATTTTCAGGTTATTCAAGTGAATATACTTGAAAATTGAACAATATTTAACATGAAGAAAGTATTTTTTTTGTTCTACGTGAATAATTTTAATATATGGATCTAAATTCAGAAAGGTACTTTCCTTCACACTTTTTACAGGCTTAGGACTGTCAGCAAAAAACTGGCGTGTTTAAAAGTGTTTGCTCTTCCTAATCGGATATCGTTAAAAATGTACAGTAATAATAGTTCTATTTACAGTATATATTACATACAAACGAATACCAGGTACCAGTTTACCTATTTTTGGTATTTTCAGAGACCGGTAATTAGCATAATTGGTTCTTAGTAGAAAGTCGTTATGCAGATTAGTGAAGAATAAGTAGTTTAGATAAGGGCACCTTATTGTGTAGGTATTTATTAGGAATTCCATGAAGTCATTACGATAAGACATTATTGGAAATGCTAAAATAAATATTGTACAAAATTTCTTTGTCTAATTGTGCGTTATTCACTAATGTGGTAATTATTATTCCATATTCGTGAAACGTACTTTTATTACTTTTTAATATATTTTGGATGTATAAGAAGATGGGAAAAATATCGTATATCTCATTATTCATTAGCTTGTCGATTTGTCAAGATGGTCTTAACTTACGTAAAGAGTCAAAAAGGTGCCAATATGTTGGTGTATAATGGATATATCCATAGAAAGGAAAAAACGATTGATCTAAAGACAATTTGGAAGTGCGCTCAGTACAATAAGCATAAATGTACCGGGAGAGTTCACACAGTGGGAGATGAAGTAGTGAAAAGTACAAGTCACAACCACGTTGCCGATGCGTCAATATTAGAAGCAAAAAAGGCTTGTAACAGAATGAAAGAACTGGCTCATCAAGTTGAACTAACAACACAAGGAATCATAGCTACCGTTTCACAAGAAGTGTCTGTGGGTGCAACTGGGCAGCTACCTTCTATTTCATCCCTAAAGCGAACTATTCAGAACACACGCCAAAGAGTGGAAGCTATTCCGGCAAATCCAAGAAGCTTAACAGAGCTTATTATTCCGGAAGAATACACCAGAAACAATAACGGCGAACCGTTTCTTTTATTTGACAGTGGTCCAAACGAACAGAGAATTTTAATATTTTCCACTGAAAGAAATTTAACTTTGATGGCGAGCTGTGAACACTGGTATGCCGATGGAACATTCACATGTACTCCTCTATTGTTTGGTCAGCTGTATACAATACATGGCGTACAGTATAGCAACGTTATTCCAACTGTTTTTGCTCTACTTCCTAATAAAACTCAGGCAACATACACTCGACTCTTCCATGAATTAAAAACGTTACGACCAGGTTTACGTCCTACAACAATAATGGTGGATTATGAAAAAGCAGCAATTAATGCTTTACAACAAGAGTTTCCTGAAGTCAGAATTCGTGGATGTTTCTTTCATTTCACACAATGTTTGTGGAGAAACATGCAAGGTACAGGACTGCAACAAGTTTATACAGAAGACGCGAATTTTGCTCTACATCTGCGACAATTGGCAGCCCTAGCCTTCGTACCTGAAGTAGATTTTGTTGCAACATTCGGAGAGCTACTGGACAGCGAGTTTTACACTCAAAATGAAAATTTACTAACACCTTTAATAAACTACTTTGAGGATGTATGGATAGGCAGATTGGATCGACGACAACAAAGAAGACCGCCAATGTTTCCAAGGAATCTTTGGAATTGCTTCGAATTTATAGAGGAAGATCTACCGCGTACTAATAATGCTGTCGAAGGTTGGCACAACAGCTTCTCCTCGATATTAAATGCAGCACACCCAAATCTATGGAAGTTTATTACGGGGCTAAAGAAAGAAGAGAGTTTAAATCGATTAAAAGTGGAGCAATACATAGCTGGAAACCAACAACCTCAAAAAAAAAATTTATAAAGATACAGCGCGGCGAATAAAAACGATTTGTTTGCAATACGGGAACCGGCCAAATCTAGAATATTTAAGAGGAATTGCCCAAAATTTTCAACTGCAAGTATAAAAAACTAAAAAACAATTAAAAAAAAAATTTAAAAAAACAAAAAAAAAAAAAATAAAAATTAAAAAAACACAAAAAAATAAAAATAAAAAAAAAATAAAAATTAGAAAAAAATAAAAAAATTAAAATTAAAAAAACTTTTAAACACGCCAGTTACTAACTGCCAGTCCTAAGCCTGGATAAAGTGTGAAGGAAAGTTAAAGTATGCAAATCTGTTATTAATATAAATGTATTCTTTAACTATGATATCTTCAATAAGCACTCACCAGTGACAATGTATTAATGAAATTGTGCCTGTTATATAATTTTTAACCACAATATCATTATTTTATTTGGGAAATTTTATTTTAATAAAGATGGTAGCCCTTAACCTACCCTATCTATATGTAGTATATACCCTGTAAAATATATTAAGCTTATATTAAAACTTACTCTTAAATAACCAAGGGTAAATTTTGCGACACTGCCAAGTCGTGAAATAATACCTCTAGGTACTTTCCCTACAACATTTACAGTTAAAATTACCTTAATTCGACCATTAAATTGGTCGAACATTTTACATGATCAATTTCAAATAGGATTATTTACTTCCAATTATTTTCCTATTATTTAAAGTGGAAAATAAAACTAAAGTCATTTAGAAGTCAATATTGGGTTGACGAAATATTTTTTACCAATAGGTTAAAATGACTAATAAGAAAATATTTAACTGTTTGGGTCATTATTTAACAGCAATCCTTTAGTTCTATTGCATCATCTAAATCTGACCTAAGCCTGGATTAAGTGTGAAGGAAAGTTAAAGTATGCAAATGAAAACATATTTTCTGACGCGATCTTTTTTCGCGCGATCAATTGCACGCGACCTTATTTCGTCGGCGCTGTTTTTTCGCCGGCGACCTTTTGATACGCGCTCAAATGTGCGCGACATTTTTTCGCTCGACCAATTGTTGGCGACCTTTTTTCGTAGATCCACACCTCGAAGTAGTAAGCGATATGTCTACAGATGCATTTATCGCGGCGTTCAAAAGATTTAAGGCACGCAGAGGACAGTACAACAACATTTACAGTGACAATGGAACCACGGAACCACATTCGTAGGAACGGCAAATTTACTGAAAAAAGAAAATCAAAACATAAAGGACGAGATAACACAAGGATTAATTGCACTAGGCACCCAGTGGCATGTCATACCTGCATATGCACCACACTTCGGAGGATTGTGGGAGAGCGCAGTCCGAATAATGAAATATCATTTGAAAAGAATCATAGGGGAAACAGTTTTAACATATGAGGAACAGAGTACGGTGCTGACACAAATAGAAGCCTCTAGAATTCGAGACCATTATGTGAGTCATCAGAAGACCCAGAAGGAAAAATAGCAATTACACCAGCCCACTTCCTTATAGGGAAAGAAATTTTATCACCGAATCGGGAGGAAGAACTTACGACTTATTTGAAGATGCCAACGAGGTGGAGATTATTGGAAAAAAATAAAAAAATATTTCTGGAAGATTTGGAGGCAAGAGTACCTGCAACAGTTACAACAAAGAAATAAATGGCATAAAACGCACCCAAACGTAAAAAGAGAAGAAATAGTCATAATTAAGGAACAGGATACACCTCCATGCAGATGGCCGTTAGCGAGGGTAAGAGAAACACACCCAGGAGAAACAGGGACAACCAAAGGATACAGCAGGATCAAGATGGAAGAAAATATTTATCGCAATAATATTTTTAACAATATTAAAACCCATGAGTGAACGCAGAACTATATAAAATATACAATCCGGAACCAGGGTTATTTACGGAAGACCTAGGAGAGGTTTTCATAGACCGAGGAACATTCCGAATAAAGGTACTACTCGAAAAAGGAAGAATTCAAAAGGAGCACCAACTGATAGGAAGAGTAATACAAGGCGTACAAGAACTGTGTCAAGAGACGAAAATCGTAAATTGTAAGGGCATAATAGGAAAGTTGGAGGAAGGACAAAGAAAGGCGGAGTCAGTAAGCGAGGCGTTGACAGTAGAAATAAAAGGAAGAGAAAAAAGAGGTATATTAGGAACAATATTAACCTCCGTATTTGGCGTAAACAACGAATCCTACAGTAATATTGAGGCACTAGACAAAACCCAGAGAGAATTAATAAAGGGATCACAGCATCAAGCAAAGATAATGTTAGAAACAATAACGTCAATCAACCACACGGATATGAGGATAAACGATCAAATAACAAGTTTCACAAAGCAATAACAACAGGTCTACAAGAAATAGCTAGAGGCCTAAACGAAGTAGAGGACAAAACACAAAGATTAGAAACCGAATATAGCAGGTTGCGAATACAAACTATAGCATTACAAGTTACAGAGTTCATAAACGAATATGTTCAATTCTACGAGGGAATATTAAACCTTCACTACAACCACGGACATTTCATTGATATAATAAAACCGGGTCAAATATCCAAGCTAATAGAAAGAGCAGGGAAGATACTACCGCAAGGGGTTGAAATACGACGACAACCCATTATAGAAACAGAAATCAGCCATGACGACAAATACATAACGGTCATCGGCTACTTCATAGTGACATGAAGAAATAAATACAACATGCTCAAGGTCACTGCCATACCACTAAGGGTCGAGGGGTTAGTGTTGCATTCATTTGCCTCCCCAAGGAATCTACTGATCGTAGATTATAATACACTTCACTACTTCGAATTGACCTCGAAAGATGCTTACAGTTGGCAAGGGCACAGATAGCGTGCTCTCCAACAACTATAATGAACATGGATACCAAACCAAACTGTATACTAGAAGAAATTTATGAGCGATCTAAGAATAGCACATGTCCAGTGGTAACCCGGTCTATACAACAAGCTCAGTGGAGTAAGATGGGTACTCCCAACCTCTGGCTAGTTATCACGCCGATTACGATACACATGTCCATTATTTTTGATGGAAACCGAAACGAAAAAGTCCTGGAACGAGTCACATTTCTGAAACTCTCACCCCGATGCATCGCCCAAACGAGAAATATTACACTACTCCCCACTAGCAGTGGAGTTGAGACAGCGGTTACCAGTTACCTAAAGGCCCCAATCACTCCCGTAGCACAATTGGTGACGAGGACACGACGTAAGTTAAATACGACACCACACACCCACATTAACATACAAGGAGAAGAGCTCAATCCTATTCTACTTGAAGAGGAGAGTCTGGAGGAAGAGTTAACAGATACGCCTTGGCGAACGATACAAGAATCACATTGGCCTTATTTAGCGGCCACCGGGATCATTACCACGATAGTTGTAATTAGGTTACTAGCGTTAAGGAAATACTGTCCTGTTACACCAAAATGTCGCTCAGGTAAACCACTGAATCAGAAACCCGAACACGAGGCACACTCGTTAGTTAGGAACCGAAAAGACGATTCCCCGTCGACTTCAAAAGCCGAAGTTCCACTCACCACATTTTTATCCAATATTCCCAATTTTGATCTAAATATAGAGTCGGACATTGAGATCTAAGGTTACGGTTGGAGAAATATTAATTTATTCTTAAACTATTTTTGTATATTCATGTTAGAAGTATATTATGTTTATGTTATACTTGTAAACATTGAGTACTGACACTTGGGCCAGATTGGCCGTCGGGTAGTATGTCCAATACCAAATATTCAGAATTAATATCCGATATTAAACAGTATAATTATATCACCCAGTAGATCGCACGAAATAATTTGTTTTTATATTTACACATGTGGATCATTAATTTGGATACTAATTTGTCAATATTAAACAATATAATTTGAAAATTACACAAAAGTGCTGACCATAGTAAAACTATTTACCTTTGTTAGATACACAAATCACGCGGGTCTCGTGTCAACGATGACCCAATTTCAGCTTCTATAAAACTATGAAATCTCAGCTAAAGAAGAGTCTTCAACTAAATCGCGTACAAGTCACAGTCAGTACTCCACGTTCTCCCGGGGTAACTACCCTAGTGTCGGTTTTATAAATAAATTCTCTAATTGCTATTGGTGTTTCCATAATCTAAAGTGCATCCTCCACTGAGCCACGAATATCAAACACATATTTTTGGACCCGGTCTTCTGCACCGTGCGCGAGTATTCGATCACAAAAAATTGGCTTGAGTATCGGAAGGTTAATGAAATTATAAACAGTCTTATTTTGTTTAATTTTTTCCGTAAGTTAAAACTCCATTGACTCCACTAAAATAATTATTTCATGGTTATGATTAATGTTGCAGTAAAATGGACGTTTTAGTAGGTTTTTATATTTTGGTCCTTTATAACTATAACCCGATCAGGGAACACAACATTTTACGAAAACCTTCAAAAAAATAAAGAAAGGATGAAAATTTGGGAATAGGTAGTTGAAATTGTCTATTATTATATAAGAAAAAGTTTACAATTCTACATCCCCTCCATTTTACAAAAATTAGGAAATACAGGTTGAAAAATATTTTCTCGCTAGTGAAAAAATATATGTTTAAAATAGGCCCGGAATTGGATAACATGACTAATTCTAACCAACTTTTGTTCTATACAGTCAATACTTTTCGAGTTATTTAAAAAAAACATGGTTTTGGACGGTTTTTCGCAGATAACTCAAAAATTAAGTATTCTAGCGAAAAAAATATTTTTAGTAAAAATATGGCTTATAAAAAATTGAAAAAAATTATGTACGCGTAAGGTCTGCAGACCCAGTACAAGCAGAGTTGTAGCTAATGAAAAGTAGGTTCCTCTTCATCAAATTTCAAATCGAATATTTCAATGTAAAATAACCAAGAAACAGAGCACTTTTTGTGGAAGTGCTCAGTGTTTAAGAAAAGGTTTATTTTTGTTTTAAAAAAAACTTCTGACATTAAAAATAAGCGAGTTACGCTCAAAATATTGTTGGTGCCTTTTATTTTTTGGTACAAAAATCACGAAAATCACCCCCTAATTAGCTTCCCAAATAGCATTAATCGTTACCGCTTCGTAAGTTACTTTACTTATGTATTATTTATATTATCTATAAGTTTCATTGGTTCAAAGTTCTCATTTTTGAAAAAAATAGGGTTTAAAATAAAACATTTTTTTTTTAATTTTGAAAAAAAAATGGAATTGTTCATGGAATTAACTTGAAAATTATTAGTAATACCAAAAATCTTAAAGAGTAATAAAATGTACGTTTTGCTTTTATGAATATTTTTGTTCTTTTGGTTTCTTGTTAGATAAAAATTGGTTATGCTATGGCTGTTCAAAATTTGCCTAAACTCGTGATTAGTTACTCGTTCACGCCATTTTAACTACCGCTTTTTCAAAAATAAGCACTTTGAACCGATGAAACTTACAGGTCATATAAATAAACATAAGCAAAGTAACTTGTGAAGCGGTAATGATAAAATTTATTTGTGATGCTAATTCGGGGGTGATTTTCGCGTTTTTTTTACCAAAAAATAAAAGGGACCAACAATATTTTGAGCGTAACTCACTTACTTTTAATGTTACAAGTTTTTTTTTTTAAAACAAAAATAAACCTTTTTTTAAACACTTTAAAAATTTAAAATGAATTTTACCCGAAAAGTGCTCCGTTTTTGCGTTATTTCACGTTCAAATATTCGATTTTGAATTTGACGAAGAAGAACCTACTTTTCATTAGATACAACTCTGCTTCTACTGGGTCTACAGACCTCAAGCATACACCATTTTTTTCAGTTTTTTATAAGCTATATTTTGCTAAGAATATTTTTTTCGCTGAAATTCTTACTTTTTGAGTTATCTCCGAGAAACCGTCCAAAAACATGTTTTTTTCTGTTGAAAATGAACATATTCACTTGAAAATAACTCGAAAAGTATTGACTTAGGGAAAAAACTCTATAGAGCAAAAGTTGCTTAGAAGTAGTCATTTTATCCAATTCCGGACTTATTTTGAATGTATATTTTTCACCTTCGAGAGGGGGGTATTCCCCTCCATTTTTGTAAAATGGAGGGGATGTAGAATTGTAAACTTTTTCTTATATAATAATAGACAATTTCAACTACCTATTCCCAAATTTCCATCCTTCCTTTATTTTTTTTTTGTCAGATGGTTCTTTGATCGGGCTAGTAGGCAGTATGTTACTTGGTTAATTATAATCTGAACAAACATCATCCCGCGCTATTATTTTAATGCTACCGAGGCACATCTCCCACTGGATTCCTTCTTGTTTTTCACCGGATTTGTATTATCTATGGCGCAGTTTTTCATTTCCGTTGGTGTCTGGCGCCCGAAAAACAACTCATCTGAGCATCAGATTAAATTGAAATGTCACCGCTTGAAAAAATATGTTGCAATGGATTCAGGAGCTGACGAATCAGAAATCTTAACATATACCCGAAAAAGATAGATAGATCCAGCACGAATTTCGTGATTCAATGATTATCGGATTGACACATACTCTTACTGATGTTTTTCTATAAATGTAAAATTATACGGTTCATTTTTCAAATATACATACATAATAATGTTTAATGTATATTTATATTTTTTTATGAAGAATTTAAAATTTATAGATATAATTTGTTTTAAATTTACTAAACATAATATGTGCATAATTTGTTAAAGGGATATTATATTAGTCCAGAGAAATAAGGATTTTCTCAGGACACTCAAATATACAGGTAGCTGACTACTTTTTTAGTTATTGTAGACCAATAGGAAAAAAACCTACCTGTTTCCTGCCTAGAGCTCACGTCCGTTTTTTAATTATTAACAATTTAGTGCAAAAAACGCGATTTTTTAGATTTTTTGCACGCCATTAAAAATCTAAATAGTTGACATAAAATTACAAAAATTGATTTTTTAGAATATTAAAAAAGCTTTAAAATACCATTATTTGAATGTAAAAAGTCAATTAGTTGTTTCGCAAATTGCAAAATAAATAATTAATGGATTCGAAAAACTGTCAGATATTATTACAGAATACACTAAATTTTCAGTAGTAATTGCACAAGAGCTCTAAAATTATCGAATTTTTCCCGAGTGACACTTTGACAGTTTTAATTTCACGACCCGAAGGGGAGTGAAATTATGTCAAAGTGTCACGAGGACAAAAATTCGATAATAATTTTAGAGATCGAGTGCAATTTGTTGCGATTTTTTCACGAATAAAACTGTTCGAAACCAAAATTTTATTGTAATTTATTTATGTAAGTACATATTAGTACAAATAAACAAACAGTTGCTATAAATATTTGACGGTTGAAAGTAATCACTTTTATAATTTTTAAAATATTAATTGTCATTAATGTCACTGAATGTATTTTTTCGTAGCAACGAAGGGCATCTGACGTAATATACTTGACGACGGGATATTATCAAAAATTCACCGTAAAAAATACACTATAACTAGTTAATAAAATACAACATTTTCAATTGCCCAACAACTCCAGTCTAATCTCATTTGACGTAAAAAATCTTTTTCCTAGTGTTCCTCCTACAGAAACTTTTGTTTTAGTTAAAAATCTTTTAGACCATAATAGTACAAATCCGATCATTGCATCTGAAATTTTACACCTTCTTGAAATTTGCATAAATCAAGACTATTTTGAATTCAATAATCCAATATACACAAACAACAGTGCAGGACTTATTATGGGTAATCCTCTAAGCCCATTGCTATCAGATATATAAATATATGAACCAGCTTGAAACAACAATTTCTAAACATCCCGTATTTAAACAGTTCTTATATTGGTGGAGATACGTAGATGATATACTAGTATGCTTTAGAGGAACTAACAGGCAACTTGACCAATTTCTATCATACATTAATTCACTTCATAGTAATATTGAGTTTACAATAGAAACAGAATAGAGTAAGTCCATAAAATTTCTAGATGTAACAATTACCAGACTACACAACAAACATGAGTTCTCCGTATATCATAAACCTACCCATACTGACATAACTATACATAATTCATCATCCCATCCTACACAACACAAATTAGCAGCCTACTATAGCATGATACATAGCTTGACAGAAATTCCCATGTCAAAAATAACTTCGAAATAGAACTGAACATCATTAAACAAATAGCAGTAAACAATGGCTATAACGAACAAACAATTAATAAAATTTTAAACCAAAAACTCCATAAGAAAGCCCTAAAATTAGTCTATGCACCACTACAGAAAGAACCCAGTATCTTTTGCTCTATCACATATACTGGCAAGATAACAACAAAAATAGCCAGATACATAAAAAGAAAGGAATAACACCAGATTTTAGAACTAACAACAACTTAAGCAAATATATTAAGAACAATAAGAGCCGAAAGAGAAAACAACTACAGAGTGGTGTTTACAAACTAACTTGTGGTGACATCGGTTACATCGGTCAAACTGGCAGAACCTTTGACAAACGGATAGCAGAACACAAAAGGGCTTTCAACAATAGAAAAACAGACACTTCAACATACGCACTTCACCTTCTAAATCATATTCATTCTTTTAATGAACAGTTTGAAATTCTGCATATTCAAAATAAAGGCCTTAAACTATCTTTATTAGAATCTATGGAAATTAATAAATTGAAAAATACAGATATAATTCTGAATGACCAACTCGAGATAAACAGCTCCCCACTCCTCAACTCTTCAGTTAAAGACTTTAAAAAGACAAACCCAGAGTAATCTAAATCACTTGAGAAAGGCACGCTGCCGAAACACTTGCTGTAGTTACATAGTTGCAATAAATTTTGTGGAAGTATAGAAAACAAACGTTTTCAGCGTTTTATTGTAAGATGCAAAATAAATGAAAATCGATATTTGTTAATAACTTTTACTTTACTAAATTTAACTTAGAATTTTAGGGTTTCAGCCAAAGTTGGGTATTTCGGTACTCAACAAATCCTCAAAATTTGAGACCGATCCATTAATACGTTTAAAAGTTATTCTATTTGTTTATCCCAGAGACCTTTATTTTGCAATAACATAAGACAGAAAATAATGAATTCAATTTTTAATGGCAATTCTGAGTATGTCAAATGAAAGTAGAAGAGTGATAGGTGATAGTATCAAAATGTTTTAAAAAAGATAAAAAATTAATTAATATAGTCAAAAACCCTAATGCCAAATCTTTGAAATATTTTTTTTTTATTTTATAAACAATTACAATAACTTTAAAAATATTGTCCGTAGAAACAATCTTCTTATATATTTGAAAGATGGTATTTTAACACGAATTTTCAAATAAAAAAAATTAGCCTTGGTTCATTTGGTACAAAGTTAGCCATGTGTTTTTTTTAATTCACAGCTAATTTGTTTATAATAATTAAGGAATCTCATCGATGCCATTTTAAAGAATGGGATTTGTATTTTTTGTTAAAGAATTTACACAAACATTGTAATACCTACACAGCACCCTCTACGAATTTTCAAAAATGTAGTTCAAATGGTTACTAAGGAAAAGCTACAAATCCACTGAGTTCAAATACCGAAAAAGGACTCGATACGAGTACCTGAACGAGTAAACATCGTTTTTGCCGTTCTCGTAAATTACCGTGTTTATAAATAGTTTTTAAACTTGTTTTACGTTTTTAAACTTGTTCCAGGCAATAACAAAGTGCAGTGTATACCAGTGTAGTGTGTATATACGTGTACTTTCGCAACTTCCACCACTATGGTGCTTAATAAGTTGCATAATAAGGTGCCACCTCTTGACTCTCAATAATTATGTCAAACCAAACTCAAGAAGCTGTCTTTGACTACGAGGAGAGCTCAAAACCTACAATGTCAACAAACCAAACTGTAAACAACACCAACTCAACCACCAGCAATAACTTGTCGTATACTGCTGCAATAAAAGCCGTCCCTAGTCCAGCGTTCCCGAGAAAAAATCAGGCCATAGTTCTTCATGCCGAGAACAGTTTAAATCTATATGACTACGTACACGCAATTGGAAATACCATTGGAGCCAAAAATATTTGCTTCGCATCTAGAATATGTAATAATAGGGTATGTATTTACTTATCTAATTCCGAACTAGTTGAAAAATTGATAAATTCTCACCCATTAATTCCATGTTGTTCTGAAGCTATTTTCTTGTGGAATTTTTGTAATTAATTTAAATCAACACATTCTCTCAACATCCAAAGGCTGATATCTCCAACCAAAAGAATATTAGTTTCAAATATTTCACATTTTGTTCCTCATGAAGTTGCTGAAAATGCTATAAAAAGTCTTGGTTTATACCTAGCATTCCCCATATCGATTCTCAAAGCAGGTATCCCTGGAGATGAATACAGCCACGTATTAAGTTTCAGGCGCCAAGTTTATTTAAATTCCATTTCTGATAACTACGAACTACAAACAACATTAACTATTCCATATTATGATGGCAACGGACATAGAATATTACTTTCTACAGATAGAATGGCATGTTTTATCTGCAAGCAAACAGGACATGTTTGTTTTTTTTTCACAGTATTCCTACACAGTCAGAGACTCAAGCCCCAACTTCTAACATTGAACCTAGCACGAACATAAATGAAATCGACCAGTCATCTCAAATTCAAGCAGCAGTCCAAAAAAGACCTCCTTCATCTTACATCATTCCTACACAGGCAGACACCCAAGCCCCACCCTCTAACATTGAACCTCACACGAGCATAAATGAAAGCGACCAGTCATCTCATATTCCAGCAACAGGCCAAAAAAGACTTCCTTCGGACTCATTTAATGATGAATCTCGTCTTCCTACATCTCCGTTAGCTGAAACCCCCGAAATGCAACCTCCTTGTATCCCCAATGAATTAAAAAGTAATAAGAAATCCAAGAAAAAGAGGCGAAAAACGAATGAAACTATTATCTACGATATTACTAGACTTGACATTACTGAATACTACAACAAAAATCCACAAAATATCCTCTCTCTAAACGAACTTTTTGCGTTTTTAGAAAATAGTAAAGGTAGCAATGACCCCTACCATGAAACCCTAGAGTTTACAAAAGACATAAACACACTTCTTACCAATTTACATTCTATGTATATGTATACACATCTTTCTGACACAACAATAAAAAACAGACTTACACGATTAATAAAAAAATCAAACAACAATGCAATGATTAATCTGCAGAAAATAACGATACATCAACAATACCGTGGCTTTTACAAACATATCCTAGTGACGACGAGTCATTCTTCGATACTTCCCTTACCTCCCAACAGTCACAAAAATAAATAATATCTTTCACTTTACTGTATCCTTCACTCTAATCCAGTGGAACTGCGATGGATTTTATCCACGCTTAGAACACCTTCAAAATATCACCTCTGAATTCTCCCCCGAGTTTTTCTGTCTCCAAGAAACAAACTTCACCCATTCTCATACACCTTTTCTAAAAAACTAAATTGGCTACCATTTTATCAGAACTTCGCACCTACAAGCAAGTGGCGGGACATCAATCTTCGTATCCTCTGATGTATACCATTAACAATTCCATCTAGACACCGATCTCGAAGCTACAACAATAACCGCTTGGTGTCCACAAAAAATCGTAATATGCAACTTATACATCCCTCCAAATTACAAACTATCTCCAACTGAAATCACAAATTTAATTAATCAGCTTCCAACTCCATTTATTCTAGTTGGCGACTTTAATTCCCATAGTCTTATGTGGGGGTCCAAATACACATCTGCGCGTGGCAAGCTAAATGAAAAGGTGATTAAATATAAATGTTCTAAATACAGGTAGCAGTACAGTAGGTACATATTTGCATGTCCAATCTATCAGCACATCAACTATTGATCTAAGTATTTCTGACCCTGGTTCTGCTTCTCTCCTCTCCTGGTACACATTGGACGACCTACACAATAGTAACCACTACCCAATCATCATTTCTAATAATACTTCTCAGCCCATTCAAACTAAGATTAAATGGAAAATTTCAAAAGCGAACTGGAATCTCTTTAACGAAACTGTTAGGGAAAAAACCGATCAGATCTTGTTTCAATATGATGTAAACAAAAACGAAGATGTTCTTGCTAATTGTTTACTCTCTTCAGCTGAACAATGCATTGGCACATACAATACAAATTTCACAAGAAAAACAGCTGTTCCATGGTGGAATAATGCATGCAAATCTGTGGTAAGAGAATGTAAAAAAGCTATAAATAAATACCGACGAACACGCAATGAAACAGATCTTATACATTTAAAAAAAAATGAGAGCCATATCGAAACGTACCCTCAAGGAAAGCAAGAAGGATTCGTGGAAAAAATACGTTAGCTCTATTAAATCTAACACAAATCCCTCTTAAGTGTGGAATAAAAACAGACCAATGAAAGGACACAACACATCATATAAAATTCCTACATTCATCCAAGAAAATAAAGTTATTACTGATGACCAGGAAATTTCAGAAATAATTGCTGAATATTTTAGCAACAAAACGAAAGGTAAAAATATATCCTTAGAACAACAAACATCCACAAAAACTTACGCAACAAATTCCAGTTATATAGAGTGTATAAATCTTCCATTTTCTTTGTCAAAACTCGAATTTGCCGCATTTCCAGTTTAAAGAATTCGGCAGCAGGACCCGATATGATCCCCTCAATTTTTCTTAAAAATCTACATCCAAGTACAAAATCGAAACTACTTGAACTATATAACATTCTATGGACAAGCCAAGAATTTCCTTCTCTTTGGCAACAATCGCTTGTTATTCCAATCAAGAAATCTGATTCACTGTATAACACAGTAAATTCTTTCAGACCAATCTCTTTGACATGCACACTGTGTACACTCTTAGAAAAGATTCTTAATCTTCGACTTGTCTGGTATCTTGAAAAGCAATGTTTTTTGACAAAGCCCAATCAGTATTTAAGAAAAATCGCTGTACAATAGACAACCTCATTATCTTACAAAATGAAATTGCACATGCCTTCGCCAGCAACAGAGATCTAGTTGCTGTATCTCTCGACATAGAGAGCGCATTTGATGCAGTTCAGAAATCGGTAGTTCTAGAAACACTTCAAAATATGAAATTATATGGTAATCTATATTACTTTCTAGAGAACTTTTTGTCTAATAGAACCTTCAGAGTCTCTACCAACGGAAAATTCTCGGCAATACATCTTACTGAAAATGGTATACCACAAGGATCGGTTCTAAGTACTACTCTATTCTTGATGAATATAAATAATACTGGTACACTGATTCGACCCCCAGTCAAATATACAATATACGCAAACGATCTAGTAATTTTCTCTCAAGGCAAAACCACATCATCAACTTGCGCCTTAATTCAAACTGCTTTAAATAATATCCACAGTTGGTCAAAAGGAACAGGATTTAAATTTTCATCAAAAAAATCTAAAATAGTTCATTTTAGTAAAAAACATAATCCCAACTTAATTAGTTTAACCTTAAATGGAACCCCACTACAAGTAGTACATCAACAAAAATTTTTAGGTGTAATCTTTGATAAAAAGTTATCTTGGAGATATCATATTCAAGAAATAAAAGGTACCTGTCTTAAAATAATAAATATCTTAAAATCATTAGCGCATCATCAATGGGGAACAGATGAAGATATGTTGCTGAGAATTTACCGATCTTGAATTCGTTCAAAAATAGAATATGGAAGTAAATATTATACATGTCAGCTCCCAATTCACAACTAAATTGCCTCAATATCATCCAAAACACCGCTCTTCGATATGTCTTGGTGCGTTTAGATCTAGTGAAAAGTGCGTTTAGATCCCAATGAAAGTATTCAAGTCGAAGCAAACAAACCACCTACCAATATTCGCCGTCAGCGACTTTTTTGTCATACTTTGTCAAATCATCAGCTAATCCAAATAATCCAGTCAACGAGTTAATCAACTCTACCAAACCAATAACAGTAAACAAACCCAGAACAGTAAAACCAGCTTTTCTAATTCTTAAAGAACTAGTAGATAATATATACTTACGAACTACTACTCCAATCTCATATTCTAACACTTCACCATAGACAATAACATTGCCCACTATAAACACCAGTCTATCAACATATTATAACAAAAAAGAAACCCCCAATTCCGTCCTAAAGTCATCTTTCCTCGAACTCATCCACACCAAACAGTATGACTCAATCATCTACACAGATGCTTCTAAAGTCGAAGATCAAGTTGGTTCGCCTGTAACTACCACCAACGACGTTATAGCTATTAATTATAGGTATTATAGGTATTATAGGTATTAATACCTACCGTCTTCCATATTACTGTAGCATCTTCACAGCCGAACTATATGCTGTTATGAAAGCACTTAGTTGTCAACCAACACAACCAAAAACCTTGCAATCTGACTAGCCATCCTCCATACTATCCATCAAGGACTTTTACTCCCAAAACCCACTAATTCAAAATATCTACAATACATGCCACCTATTATTAGATAACAACGTATCGGTTAGCATGATTTGGACTCAATCGCACGTGGGTATTACAGGAAACAAAAACGCCGATTAAGCGGCCAAAGAGGCATCCCGTTCTGAGATTCCAATACAGTAAACCAAATGTGCTTGAGAGTATGGCAAAACCCTCTGGAATAGAACAAACTCAAAACTCCATAATATTCAACTCAGACTACCTGCCTTAAAAATACCAGCACTTTGTAGAAGCGACAAAGTTGTCATAAGAAGACTAAGAATTGGACATTGCCGTCTTACACATGGTTACCTGATGAGTCAGGGAAATCCTCCTTGGTGTCATACCTGCAATACTCGTGTCACCTTCAAACACATACTAGTTGATTGCCAGCTATACACGAACACTCGAAGACAAAACATAAACTGGATGAAGACCAAACCGCCACTCTCAGTGATAATAGTAACTTTAATAATGTGATAATGTTTCTCAAAGACTCTCGGTTATACTACGCCATATAAATATTGTTTTTTTTATCATTTTGCTGATATTGTAATTTCTTTTTAAACATATTGTAAACCTTACTTTTGTAACCCTGTCAATGGCCTGCGTTGTTGAGACACGTTAATTTAAATAAAAAAAATACCGAAAAAGCAATTTCAAACTAATACAATTTTCTGTATCTCTGGATCAACTCAATGAATTTTGATCTTTCTTTTTTAATTTGTATGTAATTTCTACGTACATTACAAATATGCAATTTGTTAATAAATTTGTTAATTAATAAGCAGTCTAATTTGTTTAAACAATTCTTAAAAAAATATTTTTTTTTCAAAAATCTATTTTTTAATCATAGTATCAATGATCATACGAAAAGTTAAAGTACACTTTAATAAATAAATTATTTTTATTAGATAATTATTTATTGAATTTATAAAAGTATCCCTTAACTTTTTCTATGATTAATAATGATAGTATGATTAAAAACATGGATTCTTGGGAAAAATATTTTTTCAAAAATTGTTTAAACAAATTAGACTGTTTAATAATTAATAAATGTCTAGACAAATTTCATATTTGTAATGTACAGAAAAACTACATACGAATTAAAAAATAAATATCAAAATATATTCAGTAGATCGCGAGATATAGAAAATGACAATAGTTTTAAGTTGCTTTTTTAGTTTTTGAACTCGTGCATTTTTCGGCTCCCAGCTCCCCCTTCACTTACCACGACCAGTCACCATTTGAACTACATTTTTAAAAATTTGAATAAAATACCAGCTTCTCGAACATATATGTAAAAATATTTTTACCTACCAAATTTCAAAAATTTTATATATTTGATATATTAGATAATTTTTTTATCTTTTTTTAATACATTTTGATAGTATCACTTTTCTACTTTCATTTGGCATACGCAGAACTGCCATATGTTCATTATTTTCTGTCTTATGTTATTGTAAAATAAAGGTCTCTGGGAAAAAGAAATAGAATAAATTTTAAACTAATTAATGGATCGGTCTCAAATTTTGAGGGTTTGTTAAGGACCCCAATACCCAACTTTGGGTAAAACACTAAAGTTCTCAGTTAGTTTTATTAAAATGTATTAACAAATAACGATTTTCAGTTATCTTGCAGTTTGCGAAGCAACAAATTAACTTTTTGATTTTCAAAAATCGGCATTTTGAAGCTTTTCAATATTCTAAAAGAATATTGTAATTTTATGTCAATTAATTAGCTTTTGAATGGGGTGCAAAAAATCGAAAAAGTCGCGTTTTTTGCACTAAATTGTTAATAATTATTAAAAAACGGACGCGAACTCTAGGCAGGAAACAGGTAGGTTTTCTTCCTATAGGTCTACAATAACTAAAAAGTAGTCAGCTACCTGGATATTGGAGTGTCCCGAACACGGTCTATTTCTTGATTATTTCCCTGGAGTATATTGGCATTTGATAAAATAAGAGGACAGCGTATTTTTGATTTATACAAATCAAATTAATTATAGATCTAAATTAATCTATCTAAATTAATCTTTTTTTTTTGGAATGAGGTGGAAAGATTCGTAAATCGACTAGGGAAGGTGTCCCTAGTACTGTTGGATTCAACCAAACCAGAGACATACGCCGACGGCACGGTGTCAAAACTAAGTGACAGAGTGCCCCCTTCGGACATCCCTGCCAGGTCACCTACCAACTAAAACCACCCCCTCTTCGACCCGAGGTATCCCTGGACGAGTTCATTAGCAAACGAAACATGGGGATACCCCGCGCAGACCGGATTAAAGGTGCCCTTAGAGCTATTTATTATATCTACAACACTTACCTAATAGCGGTGAGCGTGTAGGGAAAAGATCTAGTTCCCAAGCGAAGGAACTTGGAAACATTGAGAAAAAAAAAGAGAAGGTAACTCGATACATTTTTATACAATAAAGAAGAAAGAAAGAAATAAAGTTTTTTTTTTTATTTTTTTATTTTTTTTTACAGTTGACCGCTATGAAGGAGGTAGACTCCCTCACCCAGCTTGTTCTACTCTTTCCATTATAGACTTTCTTTTCATGATGCTTGTTATAATATGGTCGATTATACACTCGAAATTCTCTTTGCTGGTCATTGCAATCTGCATGATGTTGTTGGGCGAGATAGCGCCAAACCTATTCTGCAGCCTTTGTTGTTCTACGATGAAAACATTGCACCGGAAAATGCAATGTTCCGCATCGTCCCTCTCGTGACATGTGGTGCATATATCATCGTTGGTTTTTTTGATGCCATATGTGTAAGACCTAAAAGATCCATGACCCGTCAGGAACTGAGTAAAGTAGTAATTTACCCGTTTCAATTTACAGTTGTACCAAGCTACAACATTGGGGATCAGTGTTTTGGTCCAGCGAGCCTTCGTGGTCTGTACCTCCCATTCCCTTTGCCATTCTATTAGCATGTTTACTCGTATGGTCCTTCTCACCTGTTGTAAGTGGCCATCGTGTGCTTCATACAGCATTTGTCTCTCTTTGGCTAACAGGTGAATAGGAAGAGTGCCCGCTATCACCTGTAAGGCCAACGTAGAAGTGGTTCGGTACGCGCTCACCACTTTTAAAAGAGGCTTCCTTTGGGCTCTTGTTATGATATCTTTGTACTTCTGGTATTTTAGTACGCTGATTCAGACGGGGGTTCCATATAGAAGGGTCGACTGCACCACTTGGAGGTACAAACTTCTCTTGTTGCTGCTGGGCCCTCCAATGTTAGGTATTATTCTCTGGATAGCTGCCGTCCGTTCGTCTGCCTTCTTAACCACTCTTAATAAGTGTTTCGTGTATCTTAGGCCTCTGTCCAGGTCAATACCCAAATACCTCGCACAGTTCGTCGGCTCTAGTTGGCTACTACCTATTTGGAAGGTCAAGTCCGGCCCATTTCTTGGAGCTTTAAGGATGACCACTTCTGTCTTGTGACCTGCAAGTTCAAGATCATTATTTTCTATCCACCTGTTCACTTTCTCGCAGCATTCGTTTACGATTTCCACAAGGTCCCAGTACATGTCGTTGGTGACCAATATAGCAAGGTCGTCCGCATAGGCTACTGCCATGTTGTTTCTACCGTAATCGATATTTAAAACCCCATTGTACAAGACATTCCATAACGTTGGACCTAGTACAGAGCCTTGCGGTACGCCGGCTGTTAGTTTCATCTCAACATTTTTGGCCACTGATACATGTCTCTCGCTTAAATATCTTTTTATAATATTGATCAGGTATCCCGAGACATTAGCGGTTTCTAATTTAGTAATAATATGGGCCCAGTTGGCTGAGTTAAATGCGTTCTTTACGTCAAACATTACTAAAACGGCCCATATTTTTCTAGTGTTCTTCACAATGTCTGTAATATGCTTGACCGCATCTATAGCAGATTTTCCTTTCCTGAAACCGTACTGTCTGGTTGAGATGATGTCTTTTTCTCTCAGCTCTCTTTCAAGACGGTTTTTAATAATATTCTCATACAACTTTCCTAGGCAGTCGAGTAGGCATATCGGTCTATAGGCGGTGGCTTCTTCCGGGTCTTTGCCGGGTTTGAGTATTAGAGTTAGTCTCGCGAGCTTGAGCTGGTTAGGAAACTCTTGTTTTGTCAGCAGCTGGTTCAATATGGCTCTGATAGCGTCTGGCTGTGTTTTAACTATTAGTTTTATCACCTCTGGTGGCACACGATCGGGTCCTGGGGATTTACCTACTTTAATGGACTCTGCTGTTTTGATGAGTTCCGCATTACTTATTTTCTTCGGACAGATATGTGGATTGTACGTATGTTCAATGCCGGGCTTGTTGGGAAAGAGAGTGTTAGCTATTTCTCTTCTTTTCTCATCGCACAGATTGTATAGGACCTCGAACTTCAGCGTTTTGGTGGCTATTCTATAGGCATCGCCCAATACGTAATTTTCCAGTGCCTCGCACAAGTCTTGCCAGCATGTGCGCTTTGCGCTCTTTATAAGTTTGTTTAGTTCTTTCTTGACGGATTTATATTTGTCTTTTGTCTGCTGGGTCCTGTGTCTCTGGGCGATTCGTCTGAATCTAAGGCATTCTGTCCGTTTCGACTGAATTTCGTCATTCCACCAGTAGGGAACGGTGTATGAGGCGGTTTTGCTCCTACTACTTAATTTGTATGCCCTAGTAATGGAATTCCTGAAGGTGTGAAAGTCAGTGGCTTCTTCCGTTAGATTACTAATCAACTCCGCAAATCTTGCTTTGTTGAAGTCAAGTATCTTCCTGCCGTTCTTTTTTGTTACCTTTGTGCCAATCTTGAAGAAGATGTACTTATGGAAGGTAAATATGTTATCATCTAGCACGTCCCAATTCGTAATCTTCTTAGTGTATTTTTGGGATGCCAGGGTAACATCTATGTGGCTCCGCGATTCACCTCTTTCGAACGTGTGTTTCCCATTATTCATCACTACCATATCGGTAGAGGCAATCCATTCGTTCCATATATTCCCTTTGACGTCATTTCTTGGGGACCCCCACCATATGGACTTGGCGTTTATGTCGCCAGCAATTATATAATGCTTCTCTGTTATTGCCGCCTCTATGATGTTTTCGACCTTCTCTTGGTATTGTGTGATGTTGATGTTTGGTGAGATATAACAGGCTATAATAGCTACATCATTGAGTTTTAACTTATTGAAGCTTTCTTTCTTGGTGATTTTGCTTATGGACAGGTTCCTATTAACCAAGAAGATGGCGACGTCAGCCCGCTTGTCGGCGACCCAACCAAACTTTTTAGAGATGTTTTTATTAGGTTCAGGGACTATAATGAGGTCTGCTTTTATTTCCAGAGCTTTGGCGTGAATCAGATCATGTCCCACCTTGGCCCCTCCGATATTTACTTGTAATATTTTGAGAGTATTCGCACCGCTCGAAGCCATTTCAGATCAATTAAGTGTCTATATCTGCTTAGAGTGCTTAGTCGGGGACTCTCTAGGCTCTGTCCCATGGGTAGGTGGGTCACCCACCGTGGGTGTAGGGTTTACATCAGGTTCCTCATTTGGGGTTGGAGAGGATGAACGACAAGGCCGTTAGGCCCGTTGTACGTGTTCGGCCGCCACGCTGTCGGACATGGAGCCAAACTGCTCCACGAGGGTGGAGTGAGACGCTTCATGGAAGACCTCGTCGTCGGCCCTCGCGATATCCTCATGTGAAGGCGTTGAAGCACCAATCTTTGACTCATCAGTTTTCTCTGAGCCTATGTCCATTTCGGTCGGAGTGGGGGGTAGGGGGGTGATGTTTTTTGTAGGAGTAGGGGGCTGGTACGCCTGTGTAAGGGGAGTCTCAAGGGTCTTCGTTTGGTCTGCCAATCGAGCTCTCTGGAGAGCCGACCGGAACTCCTTACATTTACCGCTGCCAATACGGTGTGTCTTCGCAAATCACGCAATAATCCGCCTCCTCACAAGATTCGAAGGTGTGACCGTTCTTTTCACACTTCGGGCAAAATCCAGTACGGTCAGGGCCATTACACTTGCTCACGTCATGAGTATATGACCAGAATCTCTGGCACCTCTTGATGCTGTACCTCCTTTCCACCTCACAACTCACGAGGCCGACCTTCATGTTTCCCATATCTATGATTCTCCTTGCCGCTTCCGCGGAAAGGACGACCGTTGCTGCCAGGGTGTTATTCCGCATGGGACGCAAGTGTTTGATGGAGTAGCTAGGTTCCCATTTACCCAGCTCTCTCGTAAGAGCAACCTTGAGGTTCTCTGCATTCGTATTCAAGGTCATCCCTCTAACGTGGATGACGGCCTGTCTCTCCTGGCCTATCAGTTTGGCCGATACGCCGCTATCCTTGATAATAGCCTTTTTTATCATCAAGGCCGCGTCCTGATCTTTGTCGATTGTAATGAGTAGGTTGCCATCACGGGTGCTTCTAAGGCTACGAACTGCCTCCTTGGCCTCGCTGTTTCCCACGGCTTTCTCTACTCCAGCCAGCAGCTGGGAGTAGGTCGCATCCTTGTTAAACACAATAAATCCAAACGTCGGTCTTTCCCGTCTGGTGGCTGTAGTGAATACTAAGACGGAGACATGGGTGGTGTTCCGGAAGATAACTTCCGCCATCTTCCTCAGATCAGCCACCGGCATGTAGCTTACGTGGTGCAGGGCCACAGTGTCATTTTCTTGAGTTTCCTCCCTGACACGCTCGAGTGCGAGCCAGAGCTCTTCCGGTGTACCGGCTGTGACCTTAATCACTTTGTGTGATTTCGTTTTTCTTCTGTCGCCTTCCCGGATGGTGATTGAATTTTCCATAACCTCGAAGTCCCCTTCCAGTGACGATAAATCGGGATACCGGTCTCTATACAGTATTTGAATACTAAAATTCATCTTCCTGTCATTCTAAATTAATCTAAAGTAATATTGAATGGATTGCATATGTGAGTCCATATTAAATGAAGTAAAGAAACACAGACTTACTCACAATCATTTAATAATTTGACGACCGGTTTCGATCTCTACACTATTCAGATCATCATCAGGTCGGCGTTACAAGTAGTTAAATGATGCCGTTACAAGGGATGCTTTGTAAGTACATCGATAACATGTTTATACGTCCAACTTATGCCAATAGGATAGCTAGGTAGGGACTGGGCAAGCGGACATGCTTCGTAGGTCAAAACATAGTGAAATGGAACGGATCCTGAAGGAAGATGTGTTGTGAAACAGAGAAAGATGTTTTAGTAATGAGAAAGACAACGTTCGAGGGGGAACGTTCTTAAATGCAGCTAAGTTCTAAATAGACTTATTGTAAACAATTGTAATATTGTGAAGGTCTTTGCTCGTAGATGTTTTGAGCTATGGGCAGAGATCAAAGTAAGGAAAATGACAAATAGGAATAAATATTCAAGTTTTTATTGTTTCCAGTCACAAGACTACGGGATGTCATTAGATTAGTATCATTGTAGGTGCCTAACACTTGGAAATCTATGGAATGTAGAGGATTATAAGAAATTTGACAATCTTTTTTATCTATCTTTTTTATCTAATTACTTTTCTTATAATTCTCTACATTCCATAGATTTACAAGTGTTAGGCACCTACTATGATACTAATCTAATGACATCCCGTAGTCTTGTGACTGGGAACAATAAAAACTTGAATATTTGCCTTTTTCCTTACTTTGTCCTCTGCCCATAGCTCAAAATATCTACGAGCAAAGACCTTCACAATATTACAATTGTTTACAATAAGTCTATTTAGAACTTAGCTGCATTTAAGAACATTCTCCCTCGAACGTTGTCTTTCTCATTACTAAAACTGCCTTTCACAACACATCTGCCTTCAGGATCCATTCCATTTCACTATGTTTTGACCTACGAAGAATGTCCGCTTGCCCAGTCCCTACCTAGCTATCCTATTGGCATAAGTTGGACGTACAAACATGTTATCGATGTACTTACAAAGCATCCCTTGTAACGGCATCATTTAACTACTTGTAACGCCGACCTGATAATGATCTGAATAGTGTAGAGATCGAAACCGGTCGTCAAAGTATTAAATGATTGTAAGTCTGTGTTTCTTTACTTTATTTAATCAAAAGTATCTTTTCAAATTTGGGAATTGCAAAATGTTTAGAGTTTGTGGAAATCTTATTTAAACGTGACATTATGGTAGCAATGTCCACCATAATGTCACGATCCACCAATGTAGGTGGAGGCCAATAAACTAAAGAGGAAGAAAAAGAAGAGACATGGAAGTGTCAACCGATTGCTAAAAAACTAAGATCGTCGGATAAAAGGTCTTGTTGTCTAGTACACAACAGAGGTCTTCTTTCATGCCCTATTCCATTCAATTTTGAACATAAGCCTACTATAATTCCATTCACTGTACAGAAGTTTTGAAGAACTTAAAAAAGAAAGTAAGTTGAAAGTAAGTTTGAAGAGGCTCTAAAATATATTGATGAAGGCATCTCAATAAATGGAGTCAAGCTCAGTAACCTGCGGTATGCAGATGATACAATTGTGTTTTCCAATACCATGAAAGGGCTGCAAAACTTAATGAACAAAATAACGGAAACAAGTAGAACATTATGGACTGGATATAAACACCAGAAGAATGGGGAAGAGCCGAGAGGTACTACTCACCATGAAATCTCTAAAGTTGGAATACTTTGGACACATTATGCGAAATGAATGCAGATATGCCCTCCTACAAGCCATCCTGCAAGGAAAAATATTTGGAAAGCGAGGTCTAGGAAGAAAAAGAACATCCTGGTTAAAGATCCTTAGAACCTGGTTCAACACAACATCTGTGCAGCTTTTCCGCGTTGTTGCAGATAGAGTGAAGATTGCCATGATGATCGACAACATTCGTCAAGGATAGGCACATCAAGAAGAAGAAGAGAAGATAAACACCAGCAAAACCAACCTAATGATCATCAGTAAGGAAAACATAACTGGAGCAAATCTGTATATGAACCGAATGAGAATTGAACGTGTCCCACAATTAAATACAACTATTTGGGAACTATAAACAATGAGTCGTGGGACAGTACCCACGAGATTAGATGTATCATCGGAAAGGCAAAGGGTGCATTCTTGACTATGAGCTCTGTATTCAAGAGCCATGACCTCACCCTAGAAACTAAATAAGGATCACTTCACCAAGGATTAGCTCACTTCCGGTGACTGAGGGTTGTGTTTTTATTGGTTAAAGCATATTTGAATTTTAAACATACTCTCGGCCAATGCGAGTTGAAAGGATGCAGATCGGAGTTTTTTAAAGGGATAGACAATAGACAAGAAGTTAAGACCCCATCAGGTAAGTAAGGGACGACAAACACCAGCTACCATAAGGCAGGGTCACCAATCTTCTATTAGGATTACAGAAGAGTGTTACCTGATAATCTATTCAGCTGCTAAAATTTCTATTTTTGAGAGAGAAACAAAAATGTTTGTGAATTATAAACATAAACAATAGGGAACTTGCATCAATTTTTAAATTCGAAAAAAATTTTATAAATCACTTCTTCTTCTTATTCTTTAAATGCAAATCCACTAATGGATGTTGGCGATCACATTTTTCATTAACTCTCTGTTTCTTGCAATGTGTATCAGAGATTGTAGGTCGTTAATCCCTGTCCATTGCCTTATGTTTCGGAGCCAGGACATTTTCTTGCGTCCTATTCCTCTCTAACCTTCAATTTTACCCTGGATTATAAGTTGAAGGAACTGGTATTTTTCGTTTCGCATGATGTGACCCAAATACGCCGTTTTTCTTTTCTTGATGTTTTCGAAAAGCTGACGTTTTTGGTTATTTCTTTTAAGTACATCCACATTTGTGGCTTTCGCCGTCCATGGTATCTTTAGGATACGGCGATAAAGCCACATTTCGAAGGCTTCTAATCTGTTTATATCCCTCGTTTTGAGTGTCCAGCCCTCTATGCCATATAACAGCACCGACCACACGTAGCATTTAGTAAACCTTAGTCTCAGTGTAAGGTCGAACTCTGAGCAGGTCAGTACCTTCCTGAATTTTACGAAAGCTTGTCGAGCTTGCTCAATGCGACATTTTACTTCCCTGTCCGATGCCCAGTCTTCAAAAAGCCACGTTCCTAGGTATTTGAATTTGCTCACTCTCTCAATGGACTTAGTATTCAGTGTTATGGTGGAGTTTTCAAATGCATCCAAGTTTCTGGAGATGATCATGAATTTGGTCTTTTTGGTATTAATCTCTAATCCCATTCGCTTAGTGTATTCTCCGATTATAGTGACAAGTTGTTGAAGATCTGCTATGTTGTCGCAAATTAAGACAGCATCATCAGCATATATCACAACAGAACATAATTTAAAACATGAATTAAAGATAAAACATTTTTGTAGGTCTTATAATTCAAAGAGTACCCAGTTTTAAATATCTTGGTTGCCATATTACTGAACAACTAGATCCAGATAAAGAGATAAAATGTAGAATCGAGATAGCCCGCACGACATTTTTAAAAATGAGGTCATTCTTCTGTAATGATACCTTGCAACTTCAACTTCGAAAGCGCATGATTAAATGCTACATTTGGTCAGTCCTCTTGTATGGTGTTGAAGCATGGACAATAAAAATATAAACCATTAACCGTTTGGAGGCCTTTGAAATGTGGCTGCACAGACGTATACTGAAAATACCATGGACGGCTATGCTGACAATGCTACCCGCGAGCTGCTTGATAATATTAAATATAGAAAGATGGCCTATTTTGGACACGTAGTAATGGGAGACCGGTATAATATTCTTCAACTTATTATGATGGGTAAAATCGAAGGACGCAGAGAAATTGGTAGAAAGCAGGCCTCTTGGTTGAAGAATATCCGGGAGTGGACAGGAATAAAGAAAGCAGAACACCTATTTAGAATAGCTCGAGACAGAGACAGTTTCGCCATGTTAATCGCCAACGTCAAGGGGACTTGATAGGGCACGTTAAGAAGAAGAAGGTCTTTTGTTTGGCCCTCAAAGGCGCTTAAAAGTTCAATTAAAACAGGTGGCCTAAAACGCGTCGTGACGTCATTCGTTTGTACATTTACATTTTTCCAACAAAGTAAACAGAATTTTAAATTAGACGTTATAAACGTCAGTAGAAAATACATTTATTTGACGTTACAAGTGTTTTGATCGTTTGAACTATTCATAGAAAACTGTACTTTTACAAAATGGTTTTATTTTCCGTAGTAAACTTTCTTTCCTTTCCTTCAATAACTATATCAAACTCCAATGTCAACAAACTGGTATATTTTATTACAATGACATACGATAAACGTTAATAGAATATAAATATTTTTCCTTTATTTCGCGACGAGGTATACCAAAATAGGTGGAGGCCAATAAACTAAAGAAGAAGAAGAAGAATATACCTAATTATAACCATAAACGGAACCATATAGTTAAACTGAGTGACGTCACGGGCCGTTTGACCTATTTTAAGATACCGAAGACTTAAATTTGTTCTTCTAAGTTATTATGAGTTTTTGAAGCGTGAAATTTTGGAAATCTCATTTTTATACAAAACTGAACATTATTATGTAATAAAAAAAAATGTGCAAGTTCCCTATTGTTATATAAGAATAAATTTTCATTTACATACCGATGTAGATACCGTTCCAATATACATATATACCGATTCCAATATAGATACCGTTGCACGTCATTATTTACGTCAGAGATCTAAGTTGACATTGTTGCCCAATTGCAAAATTTCTTCAATTCATTTTAAATAAAATTTATCACATAATTATTGCGGAAGTGTGCATACAACACAACAAATTATTATTCAATGTAAATAAATAAAAATATTAGAAACAGAAAAAAAGAATTAAGCTATAATCTTCTGTCAAAGTAAATAATAAAAATAATAAATATAATAAAACAAATACTTATAGTAAAGAATAAAAACAAATCTGAAGTGTCAATACCGCAACTGTCAAATAAATGTTACCAACTTATGCCAAAATGTCACCTTTGTTCGATCGTAGTTGAGTGTAATCCGAACAAGTGTGCTCTATAAAAACGCTTTATATTCCACTTATACAAATTATTTGAAACAAGTTAGGGTATGTTTCTTTAAATTACATTAATAGCAATCTTCCAACATTATTTCTACGAGTATATAATAAAATATGTCTCTCTCTCTCTCTCTTTCGTTCCATCCCTCCTTATGGAGTATTGGGCGCTTATGCGTTTCTTGGCCAAAAGTGTAAGATTGCTGTCTGGCCGGGACAGCGCATCTTCTTTTGTTTTTATTCTCTGGCTAAATTGTGAACTAATTCCCTCCACTCTCTTCTATATTTTGCTCTCTTTTTGACTTCGCCCCATCTTAGTCCAATTTTTTCGTGTTTTCTCGTTGTTGTTCTTTTCCAGCTATTGTCTGGTCTGTCCCTCTTTCTTTTTCCCTCTGGTTGGTATTCAAGTGCTTGTCTTGCTATGCTGCTTTGGTCGTTCCTCAAAGTGTGGCCGATCCATTTCCATTTTTTTTTTCCTTGACTGTAGTAGATATGTTAGTTTGCTTTGTCCTTTCGCATAGCTCTGTATTAGTTATTTTGTTTGGCCAGTATATTTTCAGGATTTTTCTTAGAGATTTGTTTACAAATGTTTGTAGTTTTTTAGTTGTTTTCGTCCTGTTTCCATGTTTCTGCTCCATAGAGCAGTATACTTTTAATGCAACTATTAAAGATTTTAATTTTTGTTGTTTCCGATATTTCGTTTGTTTGCCAAATTTTATTTAAAGCGTTGAATGCGTGTTGCGCCTTTGTAATTCTAGTCTGTATATTTTTTTACACCCCCCGCTCCTTTCCATGACAGATCCCAGATATGTGAACTTGTATAGCTCTGCTACTTCTTTACCGTTTATCATTATTTTATTATTTGGATGGTTATTACTTTTTAGAAGTTTAGTTTTTTCTGTGTTTATTCGAAGTCCGATTGTGTCGGAGTACCGTGCCAATTTGTCAATTTTTGCTTGCATATGATTTCGGTGTTCAGTTATCAGGCAGATGTCATCTGCAAATTCGAGATCTTCCAACTGTTTGAAAAGGTTCCACCTGATGCCTGTTCGATCGTCGATTACTTTTCTTATTACCCAATCTATCATAATAAGGAATAGGGTAGCGGATAGTACATAACCCTGTTTGACTCTACTTTCTATGGGTATTTCTTCTGTTACTTCACCTGAATATTCTAGTTTGGCTTTGTATCCTTCGTAGAAGAGTTTAATAAAGTTTATGATTTTTAGTGGTATCCCATATAATCTAAGGATTTTCCGCACCTGTGCCCTATTTACACGGTCAAAGGCCTTTTCGAAGTCGATAAAACTCACATCTATATCTTTATTACATTCATCTGTTTGTTCCAAGATGATTCTAAGGGTGCAAATGTGATCAATAGTGGAATGGTTGGAACAGAAGCCTGCTTGGTTGTTTCTCAGTTTTTTATCTAGTTCCGGCTTCAATATTTCCAATATGATTTTGGTCAGCACTTTGGATGTGGCACTTAGTAGTGTTATTGCACGCCAATTGTTGCATTTGCTCAGGTCTCCTTTTTTGGGTATTTTTATAATCAATCCCTCTTTCCACTCCTTTGGCAATTCTTCGTCCGTCCATATTTTATTCAAAAGTGTATGTAGCATCTCTCGGTGACTGACTGCTCGGTGTCTGCTTTTATTATGTCAATGGCTATATTGTCGATCCCTGCGGCTTTGCCATTTTTGAGTAGCTTTAGGGTGTTTCCAATTTCATCCCTTGTAATTTCTCAAATATTCACTTCTAGCTCTGGTGATTCTACTTCATCTTCTATGATTTGAGTTATTTCATGCTTAGCATATATCTCTTCGAAGTATTACTTCCTTCTTTGTATTATTTCTTTCTCATTTTTTATTCTATTTCCTTGTTTATCCTTTACTTCTCGTATATTTCGTTGTGCTTTTCCTGTTAAGTTTCGTATGATTGTATATTGTGTTCGTAAGTCGTTTTCTTTCGCTGCTTCTTGATATACAGGGTGTCCCGAAAATATTGGTCATAAATTATACCGCACATTCTGGGGTCAAAAATAGTTCGATTGAACCTAACTTACCTTAGTACAAATGTGCTCATAAAAAAAGTTACAACCCTTTAAGTTACAAAATGAAAATCGATTTTTTTCCAATATATCGAAAACTATTAGAGATGTTTTATAGAAAACCGACATGTATGATTATTATGTCAGAAACATCTTAAAACAAAATTATAGTGAAATTTGTCCACCCCATAAAAATTTTATGGGGGTTTTGTTCCTTTAAACCCCCCCAAACTTTTGTGTACGTCCCAATTAATTCATTATTGTGGTACCATTAGTTAAACACAACGTTTTTAAAACTTTTTTTGTCTCTTAGTATTTTTTCGATAAGCCAGTTTTTATCGAGATGCGGCTTCTTTTTAAATATATTTACATAAATATTTTCTGTGGGTTTTGCTCCTTTAAACCCCCCAAATTTTTGTGTACGTTCCAATTAAACTATTATTGTGGTACCATTAGTTAAACACAGTGTTTTTAAAACTTTTTTGTCTCTTAGTCTTTTTTTGATAAGTCACCTTTTATCGAGATGTGGCTTCTTTTTCAAAGTATACATAAAAATGTAAATTATAAATAAATTTTCAGATTATTAACAGGTCTCTGTAATCGTACTTAACCATATACAAATATGTGGTGGATTCGACAAATATTCAAAATATCTCGATAAACACTAGCTTTTCGAAAAAGTACTAAGAGGCAAAAAAGTTTTAAAAATATTGTTTTTAACTAATGGTAATACAATATTAATTTAATTCAAACGTACACAAAAGTTTGGGCGGGTTTAAGGGAACAAAACCCCCATAAAATTTTTATGGGGTGCACAAAATTCACTTTAATTTTTTTTTAAGATGTTGCAGCCATAAGAATGCCACATGTATATTTTCAATAAAAAATCTTTAAGAGTTTTCGATATATGAAAAAAAAACGATTTTCATTTTGTAACTTCAAAGGGCTGTAACTTTTTTTGTGTGTACTATTGTATATAGGTAAGTGAGATTCAATCAATCTATTTTTGACCCCAGAATCTGTGGTATAATTTATGACCAATCTTTTCGGGACACCCTGTATAATAAAATATGTCTAGTGACTGTAATTACAGTGTACTCAGCTAAACGATTCTAAAAAGAACACAGCTACGAGTTAAATATTTCGTGTTGGTATCATGTGACGTCACGTGCTATGACGCGGATGACTTGCAACGGTATCTATATTGTACGGACTGTAACATACTTTTGGTTTAAAGTACGTGGACGTACGTATATGACTTAATGAATTTAAAAGTGAACCCTAGGAGACACTGACACATACCTTTCGAATTTCTGTTGAATTTCCCGGCATGAAATTGAGACATCAAACTGTAATTTATAATTACAACCATGTAATAGTTATACGTTTGTTTGTAGTAACTAATTTACTAATTAATGCAGTTCTTCTCTCATTAAATAAGAAGGTAAAAATGTATGCTTCATATAAACCGATCCATCGAGAAAAATGGTAACTAGAGTATAAAGTAGGTGGTGTGTAGGTTGTACGTATACATACTGTAGCGTAATTACGGTTAAAATAATACTCTCGGTTCGTTTTTACGAATTTATTTATACTAGTTACAGATCGAATTTATATTATACACTAACTTTCTTTACAGAAATTGTGCCTTATATACCCTAGCCGTTATTTCTGGAAAGTTATACGCTCATCTCTAGCTATCATCTCGGCCCGCCTACCTGAGGTACGTTCTCGAACGCCGTTCCTTACCCCTCCGTCGACGCAACGAATATTCGATTGCGTTTTTCGTTACACTGCTCCCCTCTTAAGATCTGAGCGTCCCGATCAGCAACTCTTGATGAAGGCCCAGCATGGCGGAATCTACACGACTCTCCAGCTCTGCATACACCAAGAAGAAATAACAGTCTACTGTTTTTGAAGGGTACGATATCTTCGGGTTCATGCAACACACAGTAATTCGTATGCCAGTTTCTCTGAAGACCACTTCAAGCATGCTTCTCACAATCTTCCAATCCAGATTTTCTACTGCATGGCCTATTTTTGGTAAAGCCAAATTTCTTATGTCATAATTACACACTATTTTCTTAAAATTAGTTAGAGCACGCTATATGGTCTCGTAGCTTGGCGTGTCCGCATAGGACTTCCTGGTCACCATACACAGCAAAGATCGAGGACCATCTTCCAATCGCAGTACTCTTCCAATTTTAGGCTGCTGATTTCTTAACTCGTCCAGGAGGCCGAACTTTTTATTGAATACGGACGAGATTCCTTTGGTAATCTCGAGGTCTTGGGCAACACAGTGGGCTAGAGAGACGTTTTCTGGAACACTAAACATATCTTGCTGAACTTCTGTGGTCACGCCGAATCTAGCACTCTTTCTCTCTGCGTTATTTGACATAAACTCCTTAGAACTTGGTTGTGCGGCATCTTTCATCTCCTGTTGGAGGACTCGTGCACTTCTGTTTCGTTTGAGCCAGCATATGGTGCAAGACGATTTATGTGAATAACTTTTGGTTTACCGTTTGGCAACTTCTTAATTCTCTATATTACGTCATTTATTTTCTTCTTAACTTCATACGGACCTTCCCATTGTCTTTGCAGTTTAGGACACAAGCCTCGACGACGTTGTGGATTATAAAGCCAGACAAGATCACCTACTTCGAGGCTTTCATTCTTGCATCGAGAATCATATTGATCTTTCATTCTGTCACTGGCTATCTGGATGTGTTGTCGGGCAAGTTCATGAATGTTGTTCATTCGTAACTTCAGGCGGTCGACGTATTCTTCGCCTGCAACATGTTCCTCGGAAGGTCTGCAGCGAAACTCTAGGTCGCAGGGCAAACGAACGACCCAACATCAGCCAGGTTAGTGTTTGACCTGTAGTTTCATTCACGGCCGAGCGGTAGGCCATCAGGAATAAATTAATGTGTTGGTCCCAATCTCGCTGATATTCAGATACAACTTTGGATAAGTGTTTACCCATCGTTCGGTTCATCCTCTCGACCATTCCATCTGATTGAGGATGCAGGGGTGTCTTTCTGGTCTTATTGACACCAATCAATTTACAAACGTTTTGGAAAACGGCTGACTCAAAGTTTCGCCCTTGGCCGGAGTGGATCTCCAAGGGAAAACCAAATCGGCTGAAGAATTATTTAACAAGTACCTCTGCAACGGTAGCCGCTTCCTGATTTGGTAATGCATAGGCCTCAGTACATTTCGTAAAATAATCCATGGCTACCAGGATGTATTTATTTCCAGCATCGTTTTCTGGAAATGGACCTGCAATGTCGATTGCTACTCTTTCCATAGGACTGCCAACGTTGGACTGTCTCATGGGTGCTTTCTTTTTACCAACTGGACCATTACTGGATGCACACAGTTCACATTTCCGGCACCATCTTCGTACATCATCTTTACAGTTCACCCAATAGAACCGTTCTCGAACCTTTTGTAGAGGCTTCGTAATACCAAAGTGTCCACCTGATACACCGTCATGCAACTGACTTTACTTTTAGGTACAATCAACTTAAGCTTGGATTCTGTACCATCATCACTCTCAAAGGTTCTGTACAGAAGATTATCTTTTAGTCCCAGGCAATTCCATTGGCTCCAGTAGGCCTTGACTTCCGGACGACATGCACTAATGTCTTGACAACTAGGTCTCTCACCTTGCCGCATCCAATCCAATACTCTTTTTATACATGGATCATCTTCTTGGGCGTTTTGTAACTATTGGGGCTGCCATTGCTCATTAACTACGGTGGTTCGTCTCACGGGGCAAAATCGTTCCTCTAATTTGGCACATTGATTACAATTTGCACTGCATGGTCGTCTCGAAAGGGCATCAGCATTTGAATGAACTCTTACGCCCCTGTGTTCTATCTTATAATCATATTCTTACAATCGTTCTAACCATCTTGCCATTTGGCCCTCTGGATTACGGAATTGTACGAGCCATTTTAGAGCAGCGTGATCTGTTCGAAGAAGGAACTTTCTGCCGTACAAGTATTTATGGAAATGTTCGCAAGCCTTCACTACACTTAACAGTTCTCTTCTGGTAACGCAATAGTTTCTTTCTGGTTTCGACAGGACTTTGCTGAAATATGCGATGACTTTTTCCTGTCCATTCTGGATTTGTGAGAGAACAGCTCCTATGGCACTGTTGCTAGCATCGGTATCCAAAACAAATTTCCCTGCCTGTCCCGGGTAGCTTAATATCGGTGCACTGATCAGAGCCCTTTGTAGTTGTTCGAAAGCTTTTTGACACTCTTCACTTCATGTATATTCTTTGCCCTCCTCCGTCAACTTGGTTAGGGGCTTGGAGATATTGGCAAATCCTTTGACAAATCGTCGGTAATATGTACATAGGCCAAGGAAACTTCTAATTTCATGTTTATCTTTTGGTACGGGCCAATCTTTAATTGCTTCAATCTTTTCAGGATCAGCTGTTACACCATTGCTCGATACAACATGTCCTAAGTACTTAACTTCTCGTCGAAACAAGTGACATTTCTTCGGACTTAACTTCAAGTTCGCTGCCCTCAATCGTTGAAAGACTTCTATTAGATTCTTGGCATGTTCATCAAAGGACCTTCCAACCACAATTAGATCATCCAAGTAAACCAGGCATGTTTTCCATGTTAGACCTCTTAAAACTACCTCCATTAATCTTTCAAATGTGGCAGGAGCGTTACATAAACCAAACGGCATAGCAGTAAACTGCCAGAGCCCTGATCCTATCGAAAATGCTGTTCTCTCCCGATCGGCTGGCTCCATGTCTACTTGATAATATCCACTTTTTAAATCGAGTGTGGAGAACCAACGAGAACCGGAGAGAGTATCCAATGTATCGTCTATTCTGGGCAAAAGATAACGATCTTTTTTTGTTACCGCATTGAGCTGGCGGTAGTCGATACAAAAACGCGTTGAACCATCTCAATTCTTTACCAGCACTACTGGTGATGTCCATGGACTGTTCGATGGTTCAATTACCCCTTGTTTGTCCATATCCTTAATAATCTCTTCGACTTCATCTCTTTTCGCAAATGGAAGTCGTCTAGGCCGTTGTCTCATTGGCTGAGCGTCTCCGGTATTTATTTTTTGCGTTACTTTGCTTGTTTTGCCCTTATCCTTTTTATCCATAGCAAAAATAACTTGCTACTCTATCAGCATAGACCTCACTTTTTCCGTTCGTTCATGATCAAGATCTTGGCATCTTTCAATGATCATCTCAACAAGCTCCTTTGGATACTTCGACTTCGATGATTTCTCATTGGTATTCATAGAGCAAATTGAATCCACGGGAACACACTATCCGATTAAAGCTCCTCTACTCAACTTAATAGCAGTTTCCCCTAAGTTCATAACTCTTACAGGGATGACATCTCGAACTCTTACCAAAGTTTTCGCCGTTAGGAACTCGACATTATCTACATCTTCAACCATCCTTAAACTTTCCTCTCGGCAGTCATCAGAATTTTCTGACTATTACCGGGTATGGTTAGGTCGCATGTAGTCAGTAAGCGGATGTCATCTTTTTTGTCGTCGTGAAAGGGCAACTCTTCACCATTGATTTTGAGAACTCCATTTTTAACGTCCAATATTTCCCCCACTTTTCTTAGTACGTCCATACCCAATATGAACTCGTCGGAGATCTCGGCAATTAATACTTGATGTTTAACTTTAGTCTGGTCAATGAATACTGACAGATTAGCATCGCCATATGTATTAATTAGCTCACCAGTCGCTGTTCTAAGCTTTACTATTGCAGGTGATAACTTATGATGGCCTCGTACTACGTCTGGACGTGCGATAGTTCTCGATGCACCTGTATTCACCAAAAACGATCTACATCTATTATTGATACGACCTTCGATGTATAAGTTGTGGATTCCACCGGAGGACGTAAGGTTGACAGTTACTATGGGGGCTCTAGTTCTCGAGGTCGGCAGTTGACCCTTGTTGTCGACCCGCTCTAGTTTTCCGACTGCTGGACGATCTTCTTACAATTACGACGAATGTGGCCTACGTCGTCGCAATTCCAACATCTAGGCTCGCGTTTCTTTATCATCTCGTTACGAAATACTCTCCGTATCATTTCCTCCAGACGTTCATCGTTGTGTTCGTCACTTTCTTCAATGGTTCTTACTCTATGGCTTCGTGAAGTTTGACTAGCCGTTTCGTGTTCCAATGCAATAGCAAGTGCTTCATCTAAAACTTTCGGTCTTGCTAGTCGTAAAGCTTTTGTAGTTCACTTTTTTTTAGCCCATTGACGAAGGTATCTACAGCAATTTCTTCTAAAACTCTATCTAGCACCTCTGGATAAGCCAACCTCACCACACGAGCCAAATCTGCTTCAAATTCTTGCAGATTCTTACTTACTCGTTGACTTCTACTTCGAAGTTGTGCTTTGTATACTTGTTGTAGATGGGAATCTCCATAGCGTTTTTCTAGACGAGTGAACAAGGTCTGGTAACATTTTTCTTGGCTCTTAGGAATTGACCTTAATATGTCTGCAGCATCACCTCGTAGAGCAGCAGTCAAGGAAACAGCCTTTTCTTGTCTGGTCCAATGGCGTCGCAATAGCTTCGAATTGTCTAAGGTATATGGACCAAGAAGACTTTCCATCAAATGGTGGTAATTTGAATCTCATATTATGCGACGTTTCGTCTCTCGGTAGTTCATCTTTCACTACAGGATCTAAATCTACTGCATTAACTGACGGTTGTACTTTTGCAACGGTTATCATGCTCTCTAATTCTTTGATCTTCTTTTCTAAGCATTTCTTTATTGTCGTCTACACTTTTCTGCATCTTATCGAATGTTCTAGAAACTTCTTCGAATTTCTCGTTGTTCTGTCTACAAACTTCTTCAAGTTTTTCGTTGTTCTGTCTACAAACCTCTTTAATTACTTGAGAAGTCTCGTCAAATTTTTTAGCAACGTTTTCGAATTTCTCGTCGCTTTTTCTATTAACTTCTTCAAGTTTCTCGTTGTTCTATCTACAAACTTCTTCAAGTTTTTCGTTGTTCTTTATAGAAGTTTCATCGATCTTTAAAGAAACGTCTTTAATTATTTGAGAAGTCTCGTCGAATTTCTCATTATTCTTTTTAGAAGTTTCATCGATCTTTTGAGAAACACTTTCGAATTTCGATAAGATTGCTTGTGCTGCTGACTGGAAGTGGAACGTCTTTAGTCTTCACCATTCTTCTTGAGGACCTTCTCGGGTCGTGCTTTCAGGACTTTCTTGGACCCACTGGCATCTAAGTCGTACTCTTCTAATTGTTCACGGAGCTGTTTCACGGAAAATTCTTTTAGCAACATCTTGGTCGGCACACACGTACTTTTCACAATGTCTTTTTAAAGGTTTTTTGAATACCGAATAATTAACGCACTTTAATTCTTCCCGACGAATAAAGTTTAAAAGTCTTTTAAAAGTCTTTCCGGATACCGAACAATTAACGCACTCCGATTATTCCCGACGAATAAAGTTCAAAATTCTTTTAGTTTATTTACACTCCATACCGACACCACTGTCAATTCTAATTCGCAGACAATAATAATTGTAACGTATTTTTAGTTTATCTTCAAACTTACTTCTTTTAACCTTTTTTCTCTGTTGTGCCATCACACACTCTTATTTGGAAATCAACAAGAAAGAATTTCCCGTAGCTGGCTGTATACCATTAATTAGAAGTCAATTTAATGACAAATTTTTTTTAGTAAAAGGTACCTTTTATTTAAAATTTATTTAAAAAACCCTTAAAAGGGCCACAAATATCACAAAACGTTTTCGCTCTCTAAAAAGAGCATTATCAGTGTTACAAGCTTAATATGCTGAGCCACCCAAAAATACAAAGGATAAAACCCTTTAAAATTTGACTAAATTTACATTTAAAGAAATTATGGAATCCAAAGGATGGATATCATCTCTATGGATAAGGCCCTGTGACAACATATGACTCCCACGTCGTACGTGGGTTGCTAGGTTATAATTTAGTCTTCAGATTGAGAGCAGTGAAAGGCAACTCACTGCACAGTTGCTTTTCATCTCATCGATTCTATTGCCAATATATTACGTTTTTCGATGGTATTTTTAGATCCACTTTTTCCAGACATTTTTTAATCTTCGTTTAGTCTCAATGTGTATAATTGAACTGTGTTCGACTATTGTTATTGGTGCTAAACCATCTGCAAACGCGAGGTAAGATATGTGAAGGTGTTTTAGTGGTTACGAATATTGGTTTCCAATGGTTTTCTTCACGTAGCGTAGTTTGTTTTCTAATTGTTCCATAACTTTGTCGAACATAATATTAAACAGCAGTGGTGACAATTAATCTCCTGGTCCAACTCCCGTAGTTGTATTATTATCGAATCGTTCGGACCCGTTGTCCTAGGTGAGCGACGGAAAACGACGCGACGCGATGCGGTGCGATGCGATACGATGCGACCAGGAATTCACGCGACGTGTGGCTTATGTAGCGTCGCTTTCCGTCGCTCAATCTAGGACAAACGTGACGATGTCAATTCATTCCTATTCTTAAGTATGGGGAATTATACGGCAGTGTTACTAGAAAATTCATATTAAATACTTAGCTTTAAAAAAATTCCATAAACGAAGAAGAAAGACAACAAATATCATATATTTAGAGCGAAATAAATTTGGAGAGTTTCATCATTTATATTCTAAATTAATAAATAATCCATTTTGGTTTAAAATGTATTGTGGCTTATTACCATGCACTTTCGATTATATATTATTGCAGCTAATAAACCCAGTATTCAACTGTCAATAAGTAATTTTCAAAGACCAATTTCTATTAAGGCACGCTGTTACTGGCTTTAAGGTATGTTAATGAAAAAACACTGGTACTATCTAGTTACTGGTACTATATTAGTTTTTATTTATTTAATAAACTATTCAGTAGCATAATTTAAATTGAAAAAGCAAATTACACTTGACACTGCAAGCTTGACACTGCGTCGTGTCTCGTCGCGAACAAAACAAGTTCGCACTTCGTCGCGTCTTGTCGTAGACTGATTAACCTGAAAACGTAGGCCACACACAAAATACAACCATTACGTGATATTTTCGCGTCGCGACGCGTCGTCTCGCGTTTGTCGTTCACCTAGGACAACGGGTGAGAGTTCTTCTATGAATTTTAGAGACATCTAAAGTGACATTATTTTACCTTAGATTTTGTGCTTGTTAGTGGTTGTTATGTGAGTTTTCTTATTTTGTGATCGTGATTCAACCCTTTTTTTCTTGTAGTATACACAGGAGTGATTATTAGTCCATTGAATTATATTGTGTAGCAAGTGCAGAGAGGTACTAATTTCTCACGAGTTTGAAAAGTTGCGGTACGAGCGCAAGCGAGTGCCGGAATTCGAACGAGTGAGAAATTACCTTTCTGTGCGTGTCACACACTATACTTTTTCTACAACCACATATTTTGCTAAAACTAAAAATCACAATTTCCAATCGAATATTTATTATAACAATAAATTATAAATTTTAAACTGTGTTTAATTAATACTAATCAATTTAAATTCCTTATACCTAAACAAATTACACAGAAATCAGTTAAAAAATTAATGCACTACCTTAATTTGTTTGAATTTAAACTGTTTAAAATAATTATTACAAAATAATGTCACATTTTACGTTATATTTATGCAGTCACGGATTTACACCAAACCTACTTCATTCGACTTATCTTTCGGAGGTTGCTAAATCCTTATTGGTTAATTGATAATTATAAAATATTTATTCAGAATAAAATTGTAAAATAAAACAGTTGTAACATCCATAATTTAATTTCTATTCGATAATGAAGTATAAAATAATTGTCTTACAGGTTATATTTGTCTACACTTTAACCACAGATGTAAACATAATTATATAACGTTACTCAGAATGAGGTAGTCCACTGTGCAGAAAAGAACTTATTCTATGGATGCTATACAATGTACAACTTCTCTCACTACTTACATACATTCAAAACGAACAATTTCTTATGCAGTGAGAAAAGTCTGCCATTGCAGTGAGAAATATTTTTTCTCACGGGTTCTCCTACGGTTTTCCATATACGATCGCTGTTTCCATGGGTACATGCACAATACAAACACAATTCATGTTTCTACATGTATATGCACTTTATTTCAATTTATGCATATACTATACCTAGAAGCACCTAAATTATTTAATTTTGAAGTTTAAACTCTTGACAAAACTGCATCCATAGAAAAAGTGCAGTGTACAGTGTACAACATATGAGAAAATGATATAATTCTCCCTCGCTTGATTTGCGGCCCTCGCCTCGTGCCTCGGTTCGTGCCAACAAACTTCTGTACTCGTGAGAAATATGTCTTTTTTCTCACTTGTACAATATGCTATTCTGGCACAGAAACGTCACTTTTCTGCACACTAATGTCATATATTTTTATACTGTGAGAAAACATCTTTGTTAACATAAAACTATGCAGAAAAGTGAGTGCATTTTGAATAGTGGTTGCAGAAAAAGCATTTTTTTCTATTCTCATACTTTAAATATATCAATTATGATTTCACTACCTGTACAATAATGAGCTTGACTAAGATACAGGCGTGGGATTACGAACACTCGATACGAATCGTATCCGCCATGTTTTACAGTAGCGCTTTACGGTAAAACATGGCGGATATGATTCGTATCGAGTGTTCGTAACAGAGACATGTTAAGGATAGACCGGGCTAGTCATATGCCACCCAATGCATCGAGGTGTAACGCCGACATAGGATTGAGTGGTCTAGCCATCTTTGTCTGTCACATGCGCGGGATCGCTTGGTTAAAAGAGATAAATAGACAACCGATCGACTGTTTTCATGTTGTTTCCGCGTTACGCTTTTTTTGGTGAGTATGCCTTGTTTACGCTTAATATGTCAGTGGTTCGTAATCCCTATGCAGATTTTCATTACGATACAAATATATTAACCAATTAGAGTCGCGATATGGCATTCGCGATGAAGGTGGTACATGCGCAGTGACCAATGGCGAGTCAAATACATACGCTTTGACAGTTCTCAATAAATGTGTAAATGAATTGACTAAAGATATCAGAGAAATTAAAAAAATTAAATATTCGTAAAATATGAGACTACAACATAATATCGATGTATGAGACTACAACATAATATCGATGTATACCCACCTTTGTACCTTTTCCTCCCTAGAAGGTGTCTCAAACTAGTAGTGTTTCTGTTAAAACACACGTTAAATAATTATAAAACCGTCTATTTTCTTTGTTTCTAAATATATCAGGGATATTCGAAAAACAATATGTTCACAAAACATAAGACTATACTACGATTCTAATGTATAGTACATTTGTACCTCTTCCTCCCTACAGGGTGTCTCAAATTTAACATAAGAAAACCGTTTCTTTTCTTCCACCCGGTATAAGTACAAAAAAGAAGTTTAAGTAAACCTTTGCACAACTTTGTAAATACTCAAGAAAAATCTAAAATAATAAAGAAAAAATTAGCGGAATCCGTTAATCTGTTCACACGAAAAAATCAACTATGAAAATGATCATGATAATGATCAACAAAATAATTAATTTAACCATATAACTACTTAATTTGTTTGCGTTACAAAATTAATAAATTTGAATATATTTTTGTTGTAAATCATTATAGAAAAAATCGTTTATACAACTTGCATTTATTTATCATTATGAAGCTCGTATTCTATCTATTTCGTATCCGTCATACTCGCTTAAAAATGATCGTCATTAAATAATGCTCGTTGCATAATATACTATTAAAGTCGACGTATGTGCACATTATACTGTTCTGTGTGATCATCGTCCAGCCTTAAAAGTCCACTGCTAAACATAGGCTTCCTCCTCGTGTTTCCAACCCCGTATATCCTGCGCAGCTCTCATCTCCTTTTTATTTAGACTTTTCTTATCGTCAGTCCATCCTGTAGGAGATCGACCGAAGTTTCCATTGTCTTCACTTGCTCTCCATACCAATAACCTCTTTGTCCGTCGTCCATCTGTCATTCTAGCTATGTGTCCTGCCCATCTCCATTTTAGTCTGGCTATCCTTATGATGACTTAAGTTACCTTAGTTCTTCTCCTGATCTCTTTATTATCGGTCTGAACCTGCTTGGTGTTCAGCTAACTTTAGTTCTATTTATTCTTGTGTTCTTTTTCGTAGAAAATTTTGTATTTAACTGCTAAAAAAAAAGTTACTTAGTATTTATCGACATATTTGACTACTTTGATACCTTCTTTATCTAACGGGTGGATCAATGCAGTTTTCCCTTCTTCTAATGTCTATTTCTTCTAAAGCATTTGGTTCTAACTGTTTCAAGAATTCGACCACTATCTCATTTTCTCCTGAGATTTTGTAATTTTTGTGTTTGTCTGGGTGGGTATGATTTTATTTCTGTCTGGGATGAAAAAATTATTTCTGAAACTGTTTTTTGGTTCGATAATTTAGTAGTTGTTCAAAATATATGGCAAGTTCTTTATAATTGTATTATAATTTCTGTTGATATTAAGAAAACAAATTATACATAATTAGCAAAATTATTTTGTGCTCTCTGAAAACTATAATATATTTATTTTGTTTTGAAACTCAAGACAAGAAAGTAATATCAAACTTATATATTATCAAAGTTTCCATTTGCATTACCTTGAAATAATAACGTTAATTTTAGCTATTCTAACATAAAATTCCATGTATAACTTAATGTGAATTTGTGAATGTTTCAAAACTCAGACCTAGCGAAACCATTTATATTTCCAGTTAGAATATTTTTGAGGCAAATGCAGTATTATAAATCAGTAACTTTGGAAACTTACAGATTCAGCACAATGAATTCATTATGCATTCGGAATATACACTGAGGTATTAATTTCCTTACAGCTTGTAAATGCGTGAATCAGAGCTAACTGAAAAAATCAATACAGGCCAATAAAACAAAAAATATTTATAAAACTTTTCTTACAAATTTATGTGAATCCTATGTATTTTTTTTCGCTAAAAAAGAATCTGAAATTAGATTTTACGGATCACCCACAGTTTTCCCGTTTTCACAATATCACACTATAGTTTATTCTATTTATAAAATGCTTTTACATTTCCTTTCTCTATTTTTCTGTAAAACTTCTTAAGTAGCTTTTTCTCCTATGCAAGGCACTCTGTTGTTCCCGATGAACTGACCAACAGTAATCACCCATTATGTTGGTGTTCTGTATCGTTGATATGATATCGTTTAATATCGTGGTGGAATCGTTCCCCTTGTTCTTCACTGACATCACCAGATTTTTAGGAAGAAAGTCAAGATGGTTATGAAAAAAGTGGATTTTCAGGCTCATTGGACATCCCAAATCTTTAAACTTATCTATTAAATTAGCATCTATAAGCTCGCAGTTAGGGTCTTTCACATTACATAAAAACTTGGTTACAACTTTTTTAAATGCAATCCAAACTTCTTTTTCTTAAGTAGTCTTCTTGGTTTCAAAGGTGGAGTCGAACATCATTTTACGAATATCTGGTCGATCAAAAACACCTTCTTTCAATTTGGCTTCTGATAGATGGGTAAACTATCCACTCAGCAGTGCCGGATATTTACCACTAGGCCAACTAGGCCGCGGCCTAGGGCCGCAAGCAAAAGGGGGCCGCTATTCTACTAAACATGTGGTAGGATTATGCTTGAATTACATAATCGTGAAGATATGGTGGGCCGTGGGTACCCTAAATCCGGCACTGCACTCAAGTACTTGAAACATTCTCCATCTTTAGGCAGAGCCTTGACAAACTGTTTCATTAAGCCTAACTTGATGTGTAGATCTGGATTAGATCTACTAAAGTTTTGTACAAAATGTTCTTTTCGCTAGGTGTTAAAACATTTCTTATGTGCCATTGTTTTGTGGACAAGTGTTTATCTCTTGCTCTACTATACTATTCACAATAAAAACATGAAAAAACTTTCTAAATCCCTTTTTTTGACCAAGTAGCATGCAAACAACTTTTAAATATCCACAGATCATCAAACTGTGAGCTGAATAGCTGATTTTCTCTAGAATTGTGTCAAGATTTTCACATGTCTCATTCATATGGACTGAATGAGCAATAGGAAGTGAAGAATAAGTATTCCCTTTGTGTAAGAGTACAGCTTTTAAACTTGTTTTTGATGAGTCTCTAAAAAGCCTCCAATCAATCCTTATTATACTCAATAACAAACTCATTCAGTAGACCAATAATATCTTGACAGTAGACCAAATCCCCTTTCTACTTAAAAAACTGAGCAAACGGTTAATCTCTGTATCTGTACTTATAAATATATGTACCAGTCGACAACAAATTCTTTTCTTTTAATCTTGAGCCAAGTAATTATGATTTCTCCTTTGTTAAACCCAAATCTCTTACTAAGTCATCTAACTCAGCTTGTGAAAACCACCGTGGTTGTAAATTTTCTGAAGGATACTGAAATTTACCATCACTTCCTGGACCACTTCCATCAGATTCTGATTCACTAGTATTTAAAATGTCATCAATACGTAGAGGAGGCTCAGGGATTGGCAGTTCAGGTCCATGCTCTATCGGTCTGATAGCAGACGGAATTGTAGGATAAACAAGCACTTTCTTATTTTTGGTTATATCCAGAAACATCAACAGTATGTACAATAATAACATTTTTTTTGCTCTCTCCATACCATAGGCACTGCAAATCTGAATTATTTTTTCTCTTTCTTCGACCACTTCCTTAAATCCTCAACACAGACATTATATTATGAGGAGCCGATCCTTTGTCTTGGTCACCAATTTTCACACCAAAATATGCAGAATACCCTTTTTTCACAAAGTCAGTAATGTTTTTCTGATGTTATTTAATAACAAAATCACCACATATGTAACAAAATGTATTTGGACAGTTTTTACAACCGCGACCAGCCCTACTTAAAAGCGTATGAGTCAAAAACTAAAAAGTGTGGTTATGTTTATTAGAATAAAGGAACTATACAGCTGTTAATGAAGAGGAAGACGAACAAAGAGTTGTACAATTTATTAACAGTGCTACCAACCAAGTGACATTAGATTTCTCTGCTCGTTAAACAAAATACAATGTAATTATATAATTTTAAATGTTAAATTGTAAAGTAATGGATGGTGATACTGCATGTTTATTTTATCGTACTACATACGTAGTATAATAGATAAAGTTATAGGATCATGCAAAAATTTTTTTTCAGATTTCACTTTTTTTCGACGTTTTCCTTTCGAGTCCCCCTGAGTCTAAAAAGCAAATAAAAAAAAACATGTCGTACGTATGTCGCCACCGCCCAGCAAAAACTATTGGACCGATTTCGATGAAATTCGGTATGAGTAAGTTTAAGAGAACTTTGTCGAGAAACTAAGTTTTAAAAAAACCTCTCAAAGGGGGGCCGAAATAGGGGGGTTATTTGGGGCCCATTTTTGCAAATTTTGACCGAAACGAATGAAATTTAACTCAAAGTTAGCTCATCGATATGTAAATAGAAATCAGAATTTGACATTTCCAAATACAAAATAGCGGCCAACATGGCCGACCGCCCACCCGATACATTTTCTTACCTATCTAAAAACTCGTTTAAGATAAGTTTAATTTTAAAAATTTGTTATATAGCCTAAAGATGGGGCTTAAAGAAGAATATTATCGTTTTTCAGAAAAAGTTATGGGTTGCCTATATTTAAGCGGTCAAAATTTGATATAACTTTGAACTAGATTTTCTCAAAAATGGCTTCAAGGAATTTGTTTAATTTTTGACATAATTTTGATATCCTATCGGTAAATTTATTGACATTAGTCAGATTTTTTAACTCCCCATAGGAGGGGAGTTATGAATTGTTTATAAAAAAATATTTGAGTGCCCCTAACTTCCTCTGTAATAGAAACTAAAATTTGAAATTTGACTGACATATATGGTACTTTATTATCTATTATCACAATAAATTTTACTTAAAATATGGCTTTCGGTTGAACCGGAAATGAAAAAAAAATCATAATTGTTTAGATTCGCCCTGTACATTTTTAAATATTTTGAAAGAATGCGAAATTACTTTTCCAGTGACATAAAACTCGTTGCTATAGCTCAAAAACTCGAGAAGTTACAGTAAATAGAAATTTTGCTATAATCTTGTGTGTGTCCTCTCTCACACTCACGCGATCATAGCAGAGCATTATTATGGGACAGTCAATGAGGGTATTTGGCTCCGAATTCCATCCTACTCCATCAATGTACTTGATATTTTCACAATAAGTAGGGAATCGCTCAAGAAAAAAATCTACCCTGTATACTATGCCGCTTTTATCTTGGGGCGGTTCCCACCCCTTCAAGAGGGTGGAAAATTTTTTGGTCAAAATAACCACGAAAGTGGCTAGAGAACCTATTTCTAAGCAAAAACTGGTCTATACTTTTTTTTTAAAACTCAATACTTTTTGAGTTATGCGTAGTTGAAAGCTGGCCATTTTCATTGAAAAATGACACCTTTTAGGACGGTTTTTTGTGAATACCTTAAAAGGATGCATCAAACTAAAAACACTATATAAAACATTTTTTAGATTATAAATAACAAAGAGATTCGTTCCTTCGTAAATCTTCTATTTATAATACAAAAAGAGATATGGTAGGTGAAAAGAGTTTGTTTTTTGGTGCATGCTCAAATTGGTGTATTCAACTTGAAATAACAGAGGCACGGTAGGTTTTAGGTGTTTAATGCTACCAACGTCTTTTGTAGTGTTTGAAAAGGCCTTTAAAACGAGCACCGTTAAATGTCGGTTACATTCAAACTAAGCGAGATATGGTGCAAAAAAATATATGACTAATGCACTTTAAGGAAAAATACGTACATACATAATAAGTACATATATATAACCTCTCATCCACCAGAATTTAAATGCATCGTTTTTCTTCTGCAATACCTTTTAATATAGTGTTATTTCTACTTTCAAAAAGTTGGACGGGCTTAAAATGAAAGGATTTTGAAAAAAAAATAAGATCAAATTATAGAGCGCATTTTTAAATTTTCTTAAAAATCTTCCTTTTCTCCATGTAATTCGAAAATAAAAATATTCCACTCCCGAGAAGGGGTGGGAACCGCCCCCATGATAAAAGCGCCATAGTATATAGGATAGATTTTGAATTGGGAGATTGGGCTACTCTCAAAATTTCATTAAAATCGATGCAGTAGGATAGAATTCGGAGATAATATCTTGTTCTTACTCTCGCGCATTGACTGGCGTAATAGAAATAGAATAAAAATGCAAATATTGTAAACTATTAATTTCTCTGAAAAATGAACGAATTTGAAATGAAAGTATGACTAATATTTTATTGATTTATGCAAAATCTATAGTATGTCCCCGAAATATGGCATCCAACATTTTCTCAAATGCAGGAATTAATGATGCGTAGAACCATAAAATATTTTCAAGTATACAAGGTGTCTCTAAAATATCAAAATAGCGAGTAACTTTGTTATTTTCATAGAATGCCAGTATCTAGTACGATAACGATAATAGATCGGTACGATAAAGTTCTCGGGCGGCCCTTCCGTCCAGCGTTTTTTCTATTCGAATTGTCGAATAAACGTCTCTCACATTTCTCGCCATTCATCCCTGTTGTGTGTGAGGCGTTTCTACATTGGTCTTGCGACTCTTTTGATGTCATCGCTCCAACGCATTTGAGGTCTTCCTCTTGGTCTCCTCGCTTCGTAATGTTGCCAACTTCTGCCAGAAGTTTCCAACTTCCTTGTTCCATCTGTGTCCTGCCCATTTCCATTCTGCTTGTTCCACGGTATCCCTTACTTTTGTTTTGTTTCCGGTTGCTTCGTTTGTTTGCCGATCTATGAGTTAGATACCAAGCAACTGTCGTTCCATGGTTTTTTGAGTTTTTCTAATCTTGTCCATGTTGATTTTTGTGAATGTCCAGGTTTGAGCTCCGTAAGTAAGAACGGCAGGAATACAAGACTCGAACACTTTGGTTCGAAGGTTTTGTGGTATCTTTTTGTCATCCAGTATGTATTCTATATATGAGAGTTTTCCGAATGCAGCCCATCACATTCTTACTCGTCCGCTTATTTCGGTAGTTTGGTTTTCTTTATTTACCTTGATATTCTGACCCAGATATATAATATACAGTCTGAAAAATGAAAGAATACCCATGAACGATCACATCAATCACTTATTTTGTATTTGCTTTTTTTTCTATAAATAACAAACGTTTGTTATAGAAAAAGAAAACAAATACAAAATAAGTGATTGAGGTGATCGTTCATGGGTATGCTTTCATTTTCCAACTGTACATAATATAATTATATATCCATACACAGGGTGTAACAAAAATACAGGTCATAAATTTAATAACATATTCTGGGACCAAAAATAGTTCGATTGAACCAAACTTACCTTAGTACAAATGTGCACATAAAAAAAGTTACAGCCCTTTGAAGTTATAAAATGAAAATCGATTTTTTCCAATATATCGAAAACTATTAGAGATCTTTCATTGAAAATAGACATGTGGCATTCTTATGGTAGTAGTATCTTAATAAAAAATTATAGCGAAATTTGGACAGCCCATAAAAATTTTATGGGGGTTTTGTTCCTTTAGACCCCCCCAAACTTTTGTGTACGTTCCAATTTAATTATTATTGTTATACCATTAGTTAAACACAATATTTTAAAAACTTTTTTGCCTCTTAGTACTTTTTCGAAAAGTCAGTTTTTATCGAGATATTTTGAATATTTGTCAAATCCACCACATATTTGTATATGGCTAAGTACGATTATGGAGACTTGGTAATAATATGAAAATCTATTTATGATTTACATTTTTAGGTATTTTGAACCATACTAAAAAAGAAGTAATATCTCGATAAATAGTGCCTCCTCGGAAAAATACAAAGAGGCAAAAAAGTTTTAAAAACACTGTGTTTAACTGATGGTACCGCAGTAAAAGTTTAATTGGAACATATACAAACATTTGGGGGGGTTTAAAGGAACAAAACCCCCATAAAATTGTTATGTAAACATATTAAAAAAGAAGCCGCAACTCGATAAAAACTGCCTTATCGAAAAAATAATAAGATGCAAAAAAGTTTTAGAAATATTGAATTTAGCTAATGGTACCACAATATTAATTTAATTAAAACGTACACAAAAGTTTGGGGGGTTTAAGGGAACAAAACCCCCATAAAATTTTTATGGGGTGCACAAATTTCACTATAATTGTTTTTTAAGATGTTCCTGCCATAAAAATGCCACATGTCCATTTTCAATAAAAAATCTCTAATAGTTTTCGATATATTCGAAAAAATTGATTTTCATTTTGTAACTTCTGTCCTGGAATAAGATTATGAGATTAAGATTTTTATCAGTATCAGAAGATGAATTATATTTAATAATATCCAATATTGAACTGGGTCAAGATTGTGTAATATCGACTAACATTTACCTTGATTGTTTATTTAAATATTGAGTGTCGAATCCTTGAGCCACGGGCGCTGAATAAGCACCCGTGTATTTGTAACAATAACACACTTTGATTATTGAAAATAATATAATTAAAAGATCAGAATAAACTTGGTGTTCGTCGAGTGAAGATGTTTTACATTGGTTCCGTTACGTAGATGACTGTTTGGTCTTCATTGCTGGACATCATGACTCAGCTCAACAACTACTTCTTAAAATTAACTTAATTCACCCTAATATCAAATTTACCATGGAACTAGAATCTTCTCAGGCCATTAATTTCCTTGATTTATCTATTACCAGACTTAACAACCAATTCAACTTTGGTATCTTTCGTAAACCCACCCAAACTGACCATGTAATTCATTTTTCTTCTAATCATTCTCTATCACATAAACTAGCAGCTTTTAGAAGCTTCATACACAGACTTTTCTCTATACCTATGTCAACAGATTCATTCAACAAAGAACTCAACATTATAAAACAAATAGCTGTCAACAATGGTTACGATCCCTCTATAATAGATAAACTCATCCGTAAAAGAGAATCTAGATTGCTTCAAAATTCTGCTTTCCATCAGTCATCTTCCTCTTCTGCTATTTACAGGTCACTACCATATCATAACCCCAATCTATCTGAAAAGATTAAACGTATTGTATCTAACTCTTCTGAGAATATACATATTTCTTTCAAAGTTGGAAATACCCTTGGCCACTTTTTGACAAATACTAAGGATACAATACACTATATGAATCGTAGTTTTTTATTTTTTTTCTTGTTCTGATTGATTGATTGTGATGCCTCTTACATCGGCAGGACTTACAGATCACTCTCAACCAGATCTGCTGAACATTCTAAAAGAGACACTACATCAGCCTTTTCCCATCATTTAAAAGTTAATAATCATCATCTTAACATCCCTGATGGTGTTAAATTAATTCATAACATCCAAGACAGAAACAATCTACGCCTGGATTTGTACGAGGACCTTGAGATTTCCAGAGACATGAGGACCAGCCCCAATTGCGTTAATCGTCAAACAACTTTAAATCGTCCTTTTACTCCTATCCATCGACAACTATTCCCTTAATCCAACCCTAGTTTTCTCTCATTATTCCCCTCACCCCCTTCCCCTTTACTCCTATTCTCCATTTTCCCCCTCCCCCTCTTTTTCCACTACCCCACTAGTTTCTAACAATCTTCTCTTTCCATACTAATCACCCATTAACACATATCTCAACTTGCAATTTCTTTTCAACTTCATTACTGCCTCCCCCACTATCCCATCCCTAACACAGTTTTGATTCTTCTATTTTCCTATCCTTCATATTTTTCTCCACTCCTAGTCATTTCTGGTTTGACCTTGTGTCTCTGTCTCTTTTTTCAGGTCCTCTATATCTCATCTCACCATTTCTTTCATAATTTATTTAAATGGCTCTTATTATTATTAATCCTTAAATCGGTCTGGTTTATTGTCTCTTTGGAATGTTCTTCACACTCACTTATCCTGTTGCCTGTTATGTTACTTACTCATTTTCTCTCATTTCCGTTTACAATAATAAAAAACACCATACATCCAATCACTCTGTCTGTCATATATATCACTTTCCTTACTTAGTAACATTCTGTCACTTCTTTCTTTTTAGATTCTTAGACTTTACTTAACAATAGGATACTGCACACCTACATACATTACGACCCATTCAGTCAAACTTCTTTCAAACTATAACATTTAAGTTTTAATGCATTCACTATTCTTCTTTTTTCGTCTATCTTTTCATTTCCATTCATATCAGGCAACTTCCAATATCCATTTATCCCAATTTAAAATAATTTTTTCACATTTTTCATTGGTTTGATTTCAGTTGCAATCACATACGTTCATAAAGTTCTGCACTTAAATATATTTCATTTAGTTCAGTCTGTTCACTCCACTATCACCAATAGAAATCAATCTCATACTTTTCTATTTCATATACTTATTCAATTTAGATTCTTCTTTACATACTGACACCAACCCACAATTTGACCTATAGTGGTAGCTCTCATTCTAATTATTTTATTCACTATTCTACGTTGGTAGACTATCAAGATACATTACTTCCAATTCATTCAGTCCTTTCAAAACTACATAAAGATGAATTAGACTTTATGTCACATAGTTTAATTTTATTATATTATTACATACTTTTATTCATTTCACAATACTATATACAATCATATCCTTCATACATATATCTACCTCACTAACAGTAATCTTTAGTTATTTAATTTTGTTAACAATTATTTTCCAACTTTTAACAGACATAATTATCCATTACAATAGTATAATAATAAATTTAACACAATAAATAGCCACCTTTTGTATATATACTGTTTTCTCGCAATATTCTACCGTTTACCTTCAACCTGTTGCCTGCTTGTCTTGTTAGGCAACCAACATTTCATCACATAAAAATACTCTTAAATTCTGGTTTTTTCGGTTTGTTTAGCTTTGTTTTTCCACGTAAGTCTAATTATCTTTTATTATGTAGTATATTTCCTTGTTTCAACAAAACTCAACTTTCATCTCGTCATTTCACATCCGATGACGTTACAACTTAAACCATGTAATATATCTGCATTAAATTTAATGAATCTATAAGTTATTCTGGAATAGAGAGTTGCTAATTTAAACTTTACAGTAGATTTTATTATTCAAATAATTTAAATTATTTTTGCAGACAAACCTTTGCATTTTATTAAAAAATCCAAAATCAAATGATACTTTAACCAAAAATTGGCTTTATCTTGTCATGTCATGTCATGTCACCCTTGTCAAATTGTATATCCACTTCCTAATTTCTCAGTTGGTCTGTGCCCATTGAATTGGCAAGTACCTAGCATCTTCGAGCAGGGAACCATGGCACCCTTTTAGCATGTGTTCCACTTTATCTATTAACATCGACTTGTAGTCATAACATTTTAACATATTACATTATGTAAACCATATATGATGATGTTAACACTATTTACAGTGTGCTTGTTTCAAAATACTCGGCAGGATGTAAGTATTCCCACATTTTTCATTTTAACAGTCACATTTTTAACCTTTTGCTTTAAACTAACGTGGAAATACTTCATTCTAGGCACTGAAGATGTTCTGTTTAGAACGAAAACGTTCTGCAATCCATGACATTTTATAGTTTTAAATAAACGATTTTATACCAGAATACATCTCGAAGTTTTTACTTCTGTATTGGTTTTTTGAAGATGTTTTATTCTCCCTTAACTACTTAGCATTGAAAAGAACCCTTAGCCACCACCTTAGTTTTACCACTTATATTATATGGCGATCCAGAAGGTCTTTGTTAAGTAGTTATTGTAATTAGTTAAGTGTAAATTTTAAGAAGAAGTTAATTATTAAGAAATGAGAAGATGAAAAAAAAAAGAAATTAGAATAAGGGAAACTTAAGTTAGAAAAAGTAAATCTAAAGTAAAACAATGGGAGCGACGAGAAACTGGAAGAAGAAAAGAAAATTGGGGTAAAGTATCTATCCCCCATAGATATTATGCATTAGCTGATAGATGGAATTTGCGATGCCCACCAGACTAGACATTGGAGACACGTCGACATGGACGACAATTGGGAATTCTGGAACCATGGAACCAGCCGGCGCGGCGTCAGGAGGACGCACATCCACGAAATGGACAGTGGTGGACAAGGACAAAAGTATGTGATGTGAGTAATTTGACTATATTGTATTTATTGTTTTAACATTTCTCATATTGCATATAGCCTAACATAAGGATTAATTTTTCTAATTGAATACAATTAATATTAAATTAGGTAAAGTTTTCGTATTTTTACTAAGTATAGAAGTATAATATTCAATAATTTAGATAATTTTTGTTTAACTAAGTACATTGATAATATTAGGATTTATATTTAAGGAAAACAAGCATTTTTTTTCATTCTTTTAATAGAAAGAATACAACTATTTTATGATACTATGATAAGTAAAAAATAATGATTTAGTTATCAATTTTTTTCTATGAAGCAAAAATATGCTATTTGAAGATTTTTATTTGTGCGAAGGTATATTTTTTATATTTACGAATTTTCAAATGTTGACGTTATTAATTTGAGCGTGAAAACACGGGTGAAGAAATACTATGATAAGGAATTTTGCTGACAGAAGATATATACACGATTTAAAATTAGAAATTATATTATTATACACTAGAAAAAGGTGTAGAAACAGTTTTATAATAAAACAAGATAGCTATTGATAGTATAATAGAAGGCATTAGAAGGAATTATTATTTGGATGATATATAAGAAGAGAAACAGAAATATTTTTAAGAAGTTGGAACACAATGGAAAATTCAACTTAATGGACAAGAATAATTTCGACGGAAATATGAGTTCCCGAATAAACTCAATGATTAAGAATCAAGATTGACAGAATTTTTATTTACCGATGTTATGACAAAGAAATGAAACCTAGAAAGGAGAAATGTAACAAAGAAACTATGAAATGATGTAAGACTGAAATTATTGAAAATTGATATGATTTTAAATGAACCAATTTTGAAACTACAAAGAGTATTATCCCAGATAGAGAGACTAATCAAGATTCGATTGATTAAAAGCATTCATAAAGGCAATCGAAATAAACGATGAATATTTGGACGAAACGAAAATTTAAGGACAAGTTATTAAGATGTTACAAAAAATGGAATATTTAATGACAAAAAAAGTTATTGATAAAATAATGAAGTGTCTAAGGAGACATTATTTTGAAACATATGCATATTATATATAAATATACTTTAAGTTCTTATATTATAAATATGTTTAAATATTTGAATGAATAACATAATTTATGTAAGGCTTTATAGCAGAATATCACCAGAGAAATAGAGATAATACTATTTTGTTGTGACGTTATAAAAGTGACTATTTTCGCGAAGAAAGTGAACTATTAGTACCTAGTTAATTGGTACCAAAAGTTAATTATCAATAATAAGGTTTTCTCAGTTGTATTTTTATGTAAATTAGGTAAATATTTTAATGGACGCCCAGAACCATAAGTAGTATTAGTATTCAGCGATGATAGCTGAGCCTTTTTGGTGATTTTTTTAACAGAATATAGTCTATTGTTATCAACACTTTCTTTCGATTTTTTTATTGAATTTTGAAGTTTTTTAGATGCCGATAACAGGTTTTTGATTTAAATTTTTTTAAAATCGGTCGAATTTTAGTATAAATATTTTATAATAAAGTACAATTAAAGACAATTTAGACAATAAAAACCAACTCTTGTCAAGGAAAAGGTACAAAATGAAAATTAGAAGATATTAGCATACCCATTTCGTGTTTTGAAACTAACTGGATCTCACCTAGACTGAGTATATCATATCAGACAGGAATTTAGGGATGCAAGATGTAGAAGATTTTTTTAAGCGCACAACTATCCATTTTGTCTTTTTGGAACAAACCTTCTCACGACTAAGGACGTGCAAAAGGACCGGAAGCAAATTCAAGGGTATAAAGTTGCGGAAAAATACCCACCAAGTAGGTAAGGGTTAGAAAATGAAGAATTTTTAAAGTAAATGATATATAAATGAATAATTATGAAAAATGATATGAATATGTATGAAGGAAGATATTATATGAAATATGAAGTAAATGATATAAAGAAGAAATATGAATAAGAAGAAGATTTATGTTTAATAGTACACTACGAAGAAAGTACTGAGTATAAAGAAAATAAAGAAAAATATTATTAGTGTGAAGTAGGTACCTGACAAGAAGAAAAAGAAAAAGTAGAAGAAGAAGGAAAAGAAAAAAGAGAGAATTTTTAAAAGAAGAATATGTAAAAATTTGAGAGCATCAAAAGAATTGTCTTATAAAAGTAAAGTAACAGAATAAGAATTAAGAGAGTAAATTGAATTTTAAGAGGTTATGTTGTAATTTCTTTTTAAATATTTGAGTTAAAGTATAAAATATAATTTCTGAGTGTAGAATTTCGCGAGTAATAAGAACAGAAATAAGTAAGAATAGACAATATTTTACATTATTGAAGTTTGTATTTGTAAATTATGTATATGTATATATGTTTAGGTTTAATGTTTTCAAGGTAATGTTTGTGTTTTATTGGCGTATAAAAGTGAAAGTGTAAAATAAGTAAGCTTGTACATAGTTTCATTTTCATTTGGATAGGTCAGTATTAATATGACACAATTTTGACCGAAGTATAAAAAAATAGTATTTGTTAGTAAACACACCGTAAAATTTATCCTAATACCGATTAAGATTTTTTTTCATTTCGTAAATCAGATAATAAAAAAAATCTTAAAGAGAGGAAGGATGGTGTCCTGGAATAAGATTATGAGATTAAGATTCTTATCAGTATCAGAAGATGAATTATATTAAATAATATCCAATATTGAACTGGGTCAAGATTGTATAATATCGACTAACATTTACCTTGATTGTTTATTTAAATATTGAGTGTCGAATCCTTGAGCCACGGGCGCTGAATAAGCACCCGTGTATTTGTAACAATAACACACTTTGATTATTGAAAATAATATAATTAAAAGATCAGAATAAACTTGGTGTTCGTCGAGTGAAGATGTTTTATTCTCCCTTAACTAATTAGCATTGAAAAGAACCTGAAGACTACCACCCTTAGCTCCCAGGGTGACAGTAAATACCAGTTATATTAGATGGCGTTCCACATACCATTATAATTCAAAGGGCTGTAACTTTTTTTATGTGCATATTTGTACTAAGGTAAATTAGGTTCATTCGAACTATTTTTGGCCTCAGAATATGTGATTTAATTTATGACCTGTATTTTCGTTACACCTTGTATAATATCAAATATATAATATATTATATTCTTTTACATGTTCCACTTTTGTTCCTTGGATGGTTATCGTTGGTCTTTGTTCGACATTGGCGTATAGTCCAAGAGCTGGGAGCGGATTTTGCTCGTGATCAGTAATATCGAAAAACTATACGGGGATATGTTGAATTAGTTGTGTGCATGACTTTCCCCAACGGGCGGAAACCAGAAGGGGCGGAGGGTAGTTATAAGGGGTCAAAATCGTGGTTTTTATTATTTTTTTTTGACGCTCATCATCGAGATACTGCACCAAAATTTGGGAATAAGTAGGTCATGACGTAACTAAGTAAAATCTCCAGGGGCGGAACGCTGCCTGACCGACAAAGGGGTGGGGCCAGGGGTGAATGTAAAAAAATATAAGGTGTTTTTTGTGACGTTTCTGATCGAGATGGTGCACCAAAATTTGGGAATAAGTAGACCATAACTAAATAAACTCCCCAGAGGCGGAAACCAGAGTGGGGGACGAGGGTAGTTATAAGGGGCCAAAATCGCGGATTTTATTATTTTCTTTTGTGACGCTCATGATGGAGTTAGTGCACCAAAATTTGGGAATAAGTAGGACATGACGTAACTAAGTAAAATCTCCAGGAGAGGAACGCTGCTTGGGTTACAAAGGGGTAGTGCACAGGGGTGAATATAAAAATATAAGGGGTTTTTTGTGATGCTCGTGGTCGAGATAGTGCACTAAAATTTGGGAATAAGTAGATCATGACATAACTAAGTAAAATCTCCAGGGACGGAACGCTGCGTGGGGAACAAATGTTGTGCTGCGTCACCAAAAATAATAATAAAACTGCGACTTTGACCCCTTAAAACTACCCTCGTCCCCCAGTCTGGTTTCCGCCCCTGGAGGTTTTGCTTAGTTACGACATAATCTACTTACTCCCAAATTTTGGTGCACTATCTCAGTCACGAACGTCTCAAAAACCCCTTATAATTTTATATTCACACCTGCCCCCACCCCTTTGTTGGCCACGCAGCGTTTCGCCCCTGGAGATTTTACTTAGTTACGTTATGGCCTACTTACTCCCAAATTTTGGTGCACTGTCTCTATCATGAGCTTCACAAAAAAAAATAATAAAAACCGCGATTTTGACACCTTATAACTACCCTCGTCCCCCACTTTGGTTTCCACCTCCGGGGATTTTAGTTAGTTATGTCATGGTCTACTTATTCCCAAATTTTGGTTCACTATCTCAATCACAAACGTCACAAAAGACCCCTTATAATTTTTATATTCACCGCTGCCCTAACCCCTTTGTCGGCCACGCAGAGTTTCGTCCCTGGAGATTTTACTTAGTTGCCTCATGGCCTACTTACTCCCAAATTTTGGTGCACTATCTTTATCATTAGCATCACAAAAAAAAATTAATAAAAACTGCAACTTTGATCCCTTATAACTCCCTTCGTCCCCCACTCTGGTTCCCGCCCGTTGGTGAAAGTCATGTACATAACTACACTTCTACACATATCCCTCACGAGCAAAATCCGCTTCTATCTCTACGAATATTAGTTTTGCTCAAGTTCATTGTCAGTCCTTTTTTTAAGGATTCTCAATGAAGCTCATCGATCATCGTCTTCAGTTCTTTCCAGCTGTCGGCTATTAGTACCACGTCATCTGCACATCTTAGGTGGTTTAAATATATATATATATATATATATATATATATATATATATATATATATATATATATATATATATATATATATATATATATATAAAACAGATGAAATAGAGAATGTGGAAAAATCACCTTACGAATAACTCACACATCCACTATTTCTGGCTGGGAAAAATTTTTCGAATAGAATCAAAGATCCAAACACCAGTTCTTAGAAATGTGTTTCGCCCTCTTCAACCTCCGTGGGCTCATCGGTAAAGATGAGAGGTTGAATATCTTTAGACACATTCCATCAAAAAATAACATCCGAGACATAGACATAACATATCTAAAGATATTCAACCTCTCATCTTTACCGATGAGCCCACGGAGGTTGAAGAGGGCGAAACACATTTCTAAGAACTGGTGTTTGGATCTTTGATTCTATTCGAAAAAAAAAAAAAAAAAATTTTTCCCAGCCAGAAATAGTGGATGTGTGAGTTATTCGTAAGGGGATTTTTCCACATTCTCTATTTCATCTGTTTGATTTCGTACGAGTGGTCGTTAAACCAGTACCTGTGGATCTTTTGATCACTGAGTGTGTTTCAAAGATCTACATCTTTTGTTTTTCATATATATATATATATATATATATATATATATATATATATATATATATATATATATATATATATATATATATATATATATATTCTAATCACAGACACAGTAGAGAAAATGCAGAAACTAATAGATATTTGGCAAAAAGAGATACATAAATTAAAAATGGAAATGAACCTCAACAAAACAAAACTTATGATAATAAATGAAGATGAGAAAAGAGAAAGGAATACTAATATAATAGTAAGGGAAAAAGTAATAGAACATGTATCTACTTTTGAATATCTGGGAAATATAATAACAGATGATGGGAAAACGGACTTGGCAATAAGTAATAAACTGAAGAAGGCAACTAGCGTGTATTACTCTTTAAATAATACAATTTTTGGAAAGTCAGAAATAAGCAACAAAACTAAACTCAGAGTATATAACAGCATAGTAAATCCGATAATGACATATGGGGCGGAAACATGGATTGTCCAAAAGAAACATGAATCAATGATAAACGCGACGGAGATGAAATACATGAGAAAAATAGCCGGAGTTACGAAGTTTGACAGATTCAGAAATGAAGATATAAGAAGAGAGTTGGAACAAGAACCGATAATTAGGAAGATCGAAAACAAACAATTAAGCTGGTTTGGACACATACAACGAATGGAGCAAAATAGACTTACAAAGAAGGTACATGAAGCCAAAATGGGAAACAAAAGAAAAAAGGGAAGGCCGAGGAAGACATGGATGGACCAGATCCAAGATATAGGTGAAAGGAGACACATCAGTATGAGGGATATGAAGAACCTGGCCACCAATAGAAGCAATTGGAAGAAGTGGATAAAAGGCGGAACCCGACATCCGACGCCCTGAAGGGCACTAAGGATTATGAGAAAGAAGAAGAAGATATATATATATATATATATATATATATATATATATATATATATATATATATATATATATATATATATATATATATATATATCAAATGAAATAGAGAATGTGGAGAAATCCCCTTACGAATAATTCACACATCCACCATTTTGGGTTGGGAAAATTTTTTGAATAGAATTAAAAATCCAAACACTAGTTCTTAGAAATGTGTTTCGCCCTCTTCAACCTCTCTGGGCTCATCGGTAAGAATGAGAGGTTGAATATCCTTAGACACATTCCACTCAAAAATTTTCCCAACCCAAAATGGTGGATGTGTGAATTATTCGTAAGGGGATTTCTCCACATTCTCTATTTCATTTGATTGATATCGTACGAGTGGTCGTTAAACCAATAACTTCTCATCTTTTGTTTTATATATATATATATATATATATATATATATATATATATATATATATATATATATATATATATATATTGATGCACGTTAAGTTGTGACTTCCGGTATACAGAAGAGGCTGTCCGACTTCCACCTTTTCTACTAGGAATTATTTTTTAAAAATTGTGTATTTGGTAAAAGGGGGGCTTATAAAATGGGTCTACCTATTGAGGGGAAAGGATTTACCAAAATAAATTTTGTATATATATACGTATATACCGAAGCGTACAGCATACGTTATGGCTTCCATATATAGGGTAGTTCAAGGTGCGTTGTCACTTCCAGCGGTGTTGTCATATTTTGGAAGTCACAACGACTCGTCTGCTGATTTACCTCTTACTTTAAGCGTAATGTGTGATCTTTTGAAACTTTTACTGTGAATACAGTTATGAATGCAGTTCTATGTTTTAAAGTTGTCTATTTAAATTAAAAGATTGATATTCTTTTGATTAAACAGGTTTACAAAAAAAATACATTTCGGAATATTTGACGAAACCATATGACTAGGGGGTTTTTGGGGTCGCTGGTCACGAATCCGGGGTCCGCTGACCTCTATCACGTCAGGTAATGGTAATCTCAAGGTCAAATCAAGATAAACCGACAGTCGCTCTGAAAAAGTATATTAGGGGGTTTTTGTGGTCGCTGATGACGAATTTGTGTCCGCTGACCTCTATCACGTCTAGCTCAAGGTCATTTCGAGGTCAAATCAAGATAAATGGACACGATCGCTCTGAAAAAGTATATTAGGGGGTTTTTGGGGTCGCTGATCACAAAACTGGGATCCGTTGAGCTCAACCGCGACAGGTAAAGGTCATTTCAAGGTCAAATCAGTTTTGTGGACTTGTCCTGATTTGGCCTTGAAATGACCATTACCTTACGTGGTAGAGCTCAACGGACCGCAGTTTTCATGATCAGTGACTCCAAAATCCCTATATTTTCAGAGCGATTGTGTCGATTTATGTTGATTTGACCTTGAACTAGACGTGATAGAGGTCAGCGGACTAATGATTCGTCATCAGCGACACCAAAAACGCCCTAATATACTTTCTCAGAGCGACTGTCGATTTATCTTGATTTGACCTTGAAATGACCTTTACCTGGCGTGAAAGAGGTGAGCGGACCCCGGATTCGTGATCAGCCACCCCAAAAACCCCCTTGTAACATGGTTTCGTCAAATAGTCCGAAATTTAGTTTTTTTTTTTTGTAAACCTGTATTATTTATGATATGATTGATATTTATTTTACAAATACTAATATTTTATTATTGCTGCAAAATGGATTTTTTGGAATTAATTAAAAAAGTGTTATTAGTAAGTAATTTATTTATGAAAATTATATCAAAAATTTTAATAAATAAATTTGAACTTATAGGAAATTTTAATATTTATTATTTTTCTTGATTAAATTTTGAATTTTAGATTTTATTACAGGCACCGTCCTTTTAATTTTTGATGTACCAATAATAATGTGTAATAAGAAAATTAAATTAAATTAGATCCATCTTTTTAGAGCAGATTAGTCCCAGTCTGCTACTCGATACTATTGACTGTGCTTCTCCAGTTCTTTCTATCCTCTGTCTTTTTCTGCTAGTCTCTAATTCCTGCCCTATATAAATTTTCCTTTACTTCCTGTAACCATTTATTCTAGTTCCTCCGCGTCTCCTTCTAACTCCGGGTTTCCATTGTAAAATTGAGTTTATAGTTGTTACGCTACCTGCTCTCCATATATGCCGCAACCATCTAACACTGTGCTGAAATCTGAAAATCTGGAATAATATCTACCAGGGTCGAAACATTTTTTTTAATATATGAAAATAGTTATTTATGAAACAGTTCGTGAAGTATGCTTTTTACGAATGCACGTGATGTTTAGAGCACAAGCGACAACGGAGCGAGTGCTATACATCGCTTAAATTCGCAAAAAGTACTTCACGCACAGTTTCATACAATATTTTATCTACGATAAACAAATAAAAAACTGTAACTCTTCATCACTGGAATTCATTCCTATTCTACAATCTTTAGAACTTATTTAAACATTCTAATTTCTTTCAAACCACAAAACTGTCAAATTTTTTTTTGTAATTTATTGCTCATTATGTCATCACCATGACAACGCGAAAGTTAAGGATATTTGATTATATGAAAGTGTGTCAAAAACAGTGCGAAAAAGTAAATCCCGTTTAAAATACATTGTTACTTCACGCACACGTTATCCATTAAATAGATCGATGCAGATCGGCCTTATATCGGATCCTCTACTATTAGTCCGTTCGCTGACGGTAAAATATTGCAAAACCCATAAATTTTAAAAAACCGCTTAGATCAGGGGTGGGCAATTACTTTTAAGCGCGGGCCAAAATGAAAGTTTCAAAATGTCTCTCGGGCCGGAGGACTATACCGGATATGTACGCTGTGCCCACGCGAATTTTTTTGGTGTAGCTTATTCCCTGCCCAAGAAATAAATACTATAAGTATTATTTTAAAGCATTTGGACAAAGAAATTTGACTGTTAATAATTAGAAAATGGTAATAATAAATTGTCCTACTTGGGAATACACGCGAAAAACTTGTGCCCAGTAAAATATGTCACGTAATTGAAAAAAAAAAATGGTCATTATATTAAATCATAAGAAGATCCAGAAAAAGAACCAGATAAAAAATGAAGATATTGAGCAAGTGGACAAAATGAAATACTTACTTAGGAGTCTGGATTACGGAAGATTTAAATTCGAAATCATAAATTCGATCAAGAATAGAGCAATTGAGGGTAGACTTTTTGAAGATGAGGACATTTCTGAGTCACCAAAGACTCAATCTGCAAATCTGATATTAGTTGATAAAATGTTGTATATCCACTCTATTCTTTTTTATGGTGCCGAAGCTTGGATTGTTAATGCTGACTTAATGAGAAAGCCGGAAGCTTTTGAGATGTGGCTTTTTGGGAGAATTTAGAAAATACCATGGACCGATCATATACGAACAAAATGATGTTGCACGAAATGGAAAGAGACAGAGAACTTTTGACCTCCATTAAAAGGAGACAGACAGCATATTTACGGCACATGCTCAGAAATGATATGTACGAGTTGTTCGAAGGAAAAAGGGGTCCTGGTAGACGACAAATATTCTGACTGAAAACATTTGAGACTGGACCGGGTTAAACACACAGACGCTTTCAAGAAAAGCAGAAAATAGAGACGAATTTGCAATGGTGTTTTAGCCAACCTTCATTAGTGGAGTCGGCGTTAGAAGAATAATAATAAATTAATGGTAATTAAATAAATCAGTTATTGAAAGATTTTATTTCCTTATTTATTTATATTTTAACGATACAAATTAATTTATATTGATACATATTTTGTAAATATACCTAATATTAAATAAAATTATAAAAAAAAAGACAAACATTAAACGTTAAAATTAATAGAATACTCATTATAAGTATAACTTCTATAATAGTTAATGCGAAACGTGAAATCGCGAATGTTCATGTGATATTATTTCTTCAAAATTGGGATCCAAATCACTTGTAGCAATCCTTAATACCGAGTGTAGATTTTCGTCAGTAATTTGTGATCGATATTTATTTTTCGTGGAAACCATCAACGAAAAAGTTCTTTCACAAATATATGTCGAACCAAATAAAACTAGGTATTTTTGAACATAGTTTAAAAAATGTTTAAAATGTTCTGTATTCAAAGCACCGTAGAAAGCACTCAATTCGTTTGATTGAACATTTTCTTTTAATAAATTATTTGCCTGTAAGTCAATTAATTCTAGCTGAATTTCAACAGGAGCTTCTTGCACATCGAAATTGAAAGGTTGACTAATTAATGATAAAGGTTTTTCAATAGCTTTGAAATCTTGAAATCTTTTTTGGAATTCAGTATGCAGGTCTTGTGTTACTGAACTATATTTAAGAAAATCAGAATTTTTCAATAATTCTCGTCGTGTTTGTAATGATGGGAAGTGGTTTAATATTTTTTTATTAAAGTTCTCAGCAAATAAGTTTAGTTTTATCATAAATGCTTTGACATTTGAGTGCATATTGAAAGCGAACTGGTTTTTCCCTTGTAAATTTACATTAAGTTCATTTAAATATTTTACAATATCTACAGAAAACGACAAATCGTTTAGCCATGCCTCATTTTGCAATTCAGGAAAATCATGTAGTTTTTCTTTTATCGACAAGAAGGATACTATTTCATCAAGCAAATATTGAAATCTGTCCAAAACTTTACCGATGCTAAGCCATCTCACCTCAGTGTAGTAAGGAATTTCGTAAAAGTCACTTTCAATTTCTTTCAAAAATTCAACAAACTGTCGATGATTTAAGGCACGTTCCCGGATAAAATTTACAACTTTTGTCACAACAGTAACGACGTGATTCAATTTTAAAACTTTTCTACATAACACTTCTTGATGAATAATGCAGTGTAAAAATAATATGTCTTGCTCTGGCTGCAACTGTTTTACTTTGTCGCTGATTCGTTTTAGTAAGCCCACATTTTTCCCTGTTAAACTAGGACAGCCATCCGTAGTGATGCTTACTATTTTGTTCCAAGGTAAATTTACTTTAACTAAACACTCTTCAACAGCGTTAAAGAAGTCTTCACCGGTAGTTGTATCTTTCATTGGATGCACACTAAGAAGTTCCTCGCGAATTTCACATTTTTTGTTAATGCCCCGAATAAATATTAATAATTGACTTGTGTCAGTAATATCGCAGGACTCATCCAACGCCAGAGAACAATATGTAAAATCAGCAATTATTGTTTTTAGCTGGTCGAGTAAATTTCCTGAAATATTTTCGATCCGTCGTACTATTGTTCTCCTTGACAGGCTTAAATTTTCAAAAATATGTTTTTTTTCAGGACAACATATCTCCGACACTTCTACCATGCACTGTTTAACAAATTCTGCTTCAGAAAAAGGTTTACATAACTTAGCAATTTTGTGTGCAATAACATAACTTGCTTGTGTGGTAGATTTCTCGATGTTACTTTGTTTGCTAAAAATATTTTGTTGTTTATTTAAGTTTTTTGCTAAGTTGTCTGCAGCATTTTTAAGTTCTTCTAAAGAAAACGATGCATATTTTGGATGTTTTGATGTAAAATGCCTCTTTAAATTATATTCCTTGAAAACAGCAATGGTTTAATGGCAAACTAAACAAATTGCTTTCTTACCAATGTTCGTAAAAAGGTATTTTTCTGTCCATGCTTCATTAAAATTTCTGCATTCCAAATCAACTTTTCTTTTTTTAGATTGTATCATTTTGCAAATGCTTACAAATAAATATTTTAATACAATAAAATAAAAACAATGTTTTCAAATTTTACTTACAAAATGTCCTCCACTTTTTCAATTTATTATATATTTGCAAAATAACACACACTGTATCAAAAGAAATATGAGGAGTAATAGGAAATACGACCAGTGCTAAATCAAAATAAACTTATACGCGTCTTTCGAAGTAGTTGTAAAACTTCGGCAAAAATCGGTAACAATGAATTTTATGCTGAAGTAGGTATTCCAAACAACCATACTTAATTCAGATTTAATAAATAAAGAATCATATTATTGGGACCAAAGTGCTGAGGTATTTAGATCATAAACTGTCAGTGATATGGTTGAAATAGATACCCAAACACCGAGTGCTTGTCTTGAGACCTTGAGAGTTAAATACGATTATTAATACCGAATAAACAATTATGAATCTCCGGGGATTTCCCTATATTTTAAAAGAAATTTAAAGTAAATAGTTACAATTAAACAGTTTTTAAAAATATAGTTAGCTAAGGCTGTTCGTAATTATAATACTCTCTATTATTTATATATTTAATAATTTATGTGAACACTATGCAAACTATTACTGTTGATTTCAACAAAATCACATAAAAGGGATTAAAAAGATTAGGTACTTGCGGGGTTTTTCAACGGGCCGGACAAAGTAAGCGAAAGGGCCGGACCCGGCCCGCGGGCCGGCTTTTGCCCACCCCTGTGCTATAGCCTTATTCTTTAACTATATCGCTGTAATAACATTGTTTCTAGACAGGTAAATTATCATTGTATACTGGGCGTACCAATCAAACTGGTTTTTTTTTCAATTTTCACAACACCCTGTGGAATATTCTAGCCTTTATACAATATTGAAATTAAAACCCAACTATAGCCCCAGGTTTTCTTAACGTTCTGTTTGTTATTCATTCGCTTATGTTGGATAATAAAAAAGTTAGGGACTTTAACAACTAAAGATGTTCTTTATGAATACATGGTGTTTCTAAATAAGTGCGACAAACTTTAAGGGGTAATTCTGCATGAAAAAATAATGATCGTTTACTTGATAAAGCTATGTCCGCAAATGCTTGCAAATATAAAATTCTTTTGCCAAACGATCATTATTTTTTCATGCAGAAATTACCCCTTAAAGTTTGTCGCACTTATATTTAGAAACACCTGTATCGATAAAGAACATGGCTATTTGTTAAAGTCCTTAACTTTTTATTATCCAACGTAAGCGAATGAATAAAAAAACAGAATGTTAATAAAACCTGGAGCTATAGTTAGGCTTTTATTTAAATATTTTATAAAGGCTAGAATATTCCACAGGGTGTTGTGAAAATTGAGAAAAAAAACCCAGTTTGATTGGTACACCCGGTATACAATGAAAATTTACCTGTCTATCAACAATATTATCATAGCTATTTTGTTAAAGAATAAGGCTATAACATATTAAAAAAAATTACTTAAATCGGACAACAGGTTTGGGAGATACGAGACATCAAAAATTACCCATTTTTTTGGGGTGCCCGTTTTTCGTGCCGGTGAGTGTAGATTAAATTAGAAGTTCATTGTAAAAAAGGAAGTAAAAAAAAAACACGAGAAAAATGAATTTATATAAGTAAATAGGTAAGTAAATATTATAGATTAAAATAAGTACAGAAAATATATAATTATAGAGATATATAATCACTTATTGTACCTTCATTTAAGGCTAATTTTAAAAGTAAAGCAGATCTGCTATTATTCATGTTTAAAAATAAAAGGCACACAAAACACTAAGTACGATTAGGACCGCGAATCTACAACAGATAAATGTCTGCAAACCGTTACACAGGGTTGCCAAAAAACGGAAGTCACACCGAGCGGTGTGGTATACGGAAGACGCTACGCGTTGTGTACATAGCCTGTATAGTAGCACGGGAGCGACACTAGCGCTGGTGATATACCGTCGAACTAAAATCTGATCTTATGAGTATGTTAGATACGATATGACTTCCAGCGAAATTTTTAATATAAGCCTTCTGATACCATCTAGTAGCCAAATTCGTAAAAATATAGGCAAAACGTTGTGACTTCCGAAATCGGAAGTCATAACGGTATATATGAAGTAACAACGTATTACGAGAATCTACTTTGGAAGTCACATGGATACATGTATCAATATATATATATATATATATATATATATATATATATATATATATATAAAATAGATGAAATAGAGAATGTGGAAAAATCCCCTTATGAATGTATATATATATATATATATATATATATATATATACATCCCGCTATTAAATTGGCATCTTTTCACGTTGCAGTCATTTGGCATCACCTAGAAATGCTATCATTTTCTAGGTATAATCCGTGAATGTTCGCTTAGTACACTTCTTTAAGCTTGGCACCGTTGTCGGATTTTCAGTAATCCGATTTATTTATATATTTTATTCCTTACACTATAACGACAATTTGACCCCCGTAGGTCAAAAACATTGCTTAAACATCACTTTGGCAACAACAGGATGTTGCCAAGATATACATTTTTACGGAAAAGACAGTACCTAGTTAGATACATAATATCGATCGCTTCACGTTACAAGTCTTCCACTCGCACTCAGGTAAAAACCAGTTGTAGGCTCTTTTGTCTGAACGGGTCCCTGAATGAGTTTAATAATTCACTTTTATTGTGTATTTTGTTTCGTTTAGTTGAAATATCAGATTTTGTTTGTAACGAATTTCATAATAGATATTTAAATTATTTTTTTGTTAACAAAAACAAATTTTAAAGTTTGACATTTGAAAAATTAATTTTATATTGCCATTTTCATGACATGGTCAATGGTTAATTGCATTTATAATAATTTAATGGGTCATTGCGAAACAATATACAGTGCGTCCATAAAGTAACGCATAAATTCATTATTTCACAAACCGGACACTTTCAGGAAAAATACCGAAACAGGTCGATTTTTATTTTTAAATTACAATTTATTGGCATACATATCATACTAGTGACGTCATCCATCTGGGCGTGATGACGTAATCGTTGATTTTTTTAAATAAGAATAAAGGGCATGTAATAGCTCATTTGAAAGGGTATGTAATTCTCTATTCAATAATATAATTGTTAATATAATTATTTATACAGGGTGTCCAAAAAATGTTATTTAAATTAAATTAATTGGTATAAAAAGATGAATGTATGTAATTTGTTTAATTCTAAATATATTTTATTGGTGCCAGCAAACATAAAAATGTTTTATTTAAAACCTAAATATTGATTTTCGCTTAAGCGTAATCTTAAACTTCCAAGAGGCAGGTGGATGGCAGCTCTAACATTTAATTTTCTGACAAAAGTAAAACGAATTTTGAATTAAATAAGTTACATACATTTTTCTTTTTGTCTCAATTAATTTAATTAAAGAATTCTTTTTGGACACCCTGTATATATAATTATGTTATTGTTTGTATTAGTAAATAGAGAATTAAATACCCTTTCAAATGAGCTATCACATGACCCCTATTCTCATTTAAAAAATTCATCGATTACGTTATCAAGCCCAGATGGATGACATCACTAGTATGATATGTAATATGCCAAAAAATTGTAATTTAAAAATAAAAATCGACCTGTTTCGAAAATTTTCCTTAAAGTCGCCGGTTTACGAAATAATGAAATTATGCGTTACTTTATGGAAGCACTGTATGTTACAATGTGTAAATTTTTCAGGAAACGTAAAAATCTTTCCATTAGTAGTTAGAGATTCTGATAGTAATACTATATTTTATATAAGTATTATGGGTTATAAATGCATCTATTAGGTCTGGATCCCGCGTATGAAAAAAAAGTTGATTAATAGCAAGCTGAAAATTTGTTAATAGCTTAAGGGTGTTTAGTCGGATAAACTTTTATATATGGGAACACTGGAACAGGGGCAGTTTTAATTGTGAAACAGGTTGAAAATTTGGAACGGTCACACCACGAAAACGGCACATTTATTTTGTCCGACATAACAGACTTAAACTCTCCGAATAGAGATTAAACTCTCATGCAAAAATTAGACTGCTATTTATCACCTGTCATAATTCCTGTCATTTGACATATTCTACATGCTCTACTCATTAAAAGGCCCATTTGGTGATAAATAGCAGTCTAATTTTTGCATGAGAGTTTAATCTCTGTTCGAAGAGTTTAAGTCTGTTCTGTCGGACAAAATACATGTGCCGTTTTCGTGGTGTGACCGTTTCAAATTTTTAACCTGTTCCAAAATTAAAACTGCCCCTGTTCCAGTGTTCCCATATATCAAAGTTTATCCGACTAGACACCCTTAAGCTATTAACAAATTTTCAGCTTGCTATTAATCAACTTTTTTTTCATACGCGGGATCCAGACCTATATCTGAAACACCAAAAAAGTTTAAATGTTGCTTATTTTTTTGATATTATGTTTTAAAGTTTGTGGACTTATGTTGTTTTCGAAATGAAACCATAATTGGTAAAGTTTTTTCTTTATTCTCAACAAGAAACAGTCATAATACGGACAACGCACACATCTTATGGAAAATATAATGTCACTCAAATTCAATAAAATTTATACGAATAGATCCGTTTTAATTTACCGATCAAATCTTATCATTGCGCCAACTCTTAATTATGATTAATTACGGCGCAAATTGCAATTAAAGTTTATCGAAATCACATTTTTGGAGTCCATAAAGTGTTAAAAGTGTTAAAGTTACAATCATTATTGCTCCGAGTGCTATTCATAAGAGCTTAAATCCCGCTGGGCCTAAGCGGATTAGTGAAACTAATCCGCTGATTTATGGAGTACCGAAAATCTGGGTAGTTTAAAATATTTTTTCTCTCTCTAACTTATGTACCTACCCATTTGATTTCAGATTTATTTGTATCAATTTCTGCTCTTATTTTTGAAAATAGAGAGTTGGCGCAATGATAAGATTTGATCGGTAAATTAAAACGGATCTATTCGTATAAATTTTATTGAATTTGAGTGACATTATATTTTCCATAAGATGTGTGCGTTGTTTTCGAAATGAAACCATAATTGGTGAAGTTTTTTCTTTATTCTCAACAAGAAACAGTCATAATACGTAGAAATTTATACTAAATTTAAAATCCAGATTCAGTAGAAATAAACAAACCAAGACACGTTAAATGCTACTAGGAGCACTCCCGAATCATAATTATTTACAATGTATTGTTATATTTCTATTTGATATGAAAATTAAATTTTGATGGTTGTAAACAGGATTCAATTTAATATAAAATATTTTCAATTTTCTCAACCACGGGCATATAAATTTAGAACACCCTGTATACAACAAATTGTTATATTTAATTTTAAGAAGTGATTAGACGGAACTCGGGACAGTGCGCTTAAAATAAACAAAGTGAATGACGCGTACCATTATCGTTCTTCTCGGAAGGTCGATCATTAGCCTATGCTAAATAAAACTCAGTGAAATAGATGATAGTTCATTATCGTTTTTCGCGGAAGGTTTCGATCATTAGCCTATGCTAAATAAGACTCATTTGAAAGAGAGAATAGGTCATTAAAATTTGTAAATAGTAGAAAGTGATTTTAGAATGGAAATTAAATATTTTCTTTTGAAATCCATTAAGCATATTTAGAAAGATTAAAAATTGGTTTTTGAGGAATACTGAGAATGAGAGTTGGTGGTGGAAGGTTGATTTGTGAATCTGGAAGGGATATTGAGAAAGTAGGTGAATGAATGACAAAGTGGGATCAGAATGTTTTGAGCTGTCGAGAAGTGAAGTCGAGTAGTAGACGGTAGTGTTCGAGGAGTGAGAAAGCCGGTAGTTCCGTGAGTGTGGAGTATCTATCGTGGAACGAGAAGTAGGCCAGGTCGAGAGTAAAAGAACCTCCTTGAGCCCAGAGTGTCCCGGTAGCTGATAGCAGTTTCGAAAAAGGTAGAACACAGCATCACGACAAAAGCAGGAACGAGAGCTATTCGAGCTAGTTTTTCAAAGGAGAACATCACTGGAAGCCAGGACGAGGTTTGATCGCAGCCAAGGATAGCAGGAAAGGGTTTTGTGTGAGGACATTTTCAGTTCACCAGGAAAAGGTCAGTCTCATTTGTTTGGACATGAATGTATGGGTTTTTCGTATTAAATTCCACATAAAAAATTGAATAACATAATCAATAATATCAGAAAAGCTTCATCACACTTAAATAGAGTTGTCCCTAATAACTCCTAATAGTTAAATGTTAATAAAAACTTTCAATAGAAAACCAAAAGGAAATAAAATTCCCAGTTGTAAATGTTATGTTTAAGAATAATAAGAAATAGCAAATATTAAGCATTGATTGCCTTTTGAATAAAATAAAAAATATTTTGATTATAATTGTAACCCATATTTGTATTTTTTTTACTCTTTTCTTTTCTATCCCGATTAGGAACCATTAAGAAATATTCAGAAGCCACGAAAGTAAGTAATTAATTTATAATTCGCCCTGAGATTGAAAACATATTGATATGTGATCTGGTTAATTAATTAGATTAGTATTAATACATTGATTAAATTAAGTGACATATAAGAATATTATCTCATATCAATAATCAAGATCACATCAGTATATACATTGTAAATTCCAAGTCATGATTTCCAAAGTTTACACATTGTAAATTATGATTCGGGAGTGCTCCTAGTATCATTTAACGTGTCTTGGTTTGTTTATTTCTACTGCATCTTTACTGTTTCTGTTAACTAATCTAAACGTAGAGATATTTTTTGAGATTCTTTAACTCTTTCAATGCTGGGGTTTGTCACATCCCACCTGTCTGTTAGTGGCAAAAAAGTTCACCTGTCGGATGCCGGGTTAAAACATGACAAATTAGATGTGGAATGAAAGCTTATAACCCAAAGATGGTACTAAAGGTGAGAAATTTGGCCTCCGACTTCAGGATAAAGAGTTGCAACCCGAAGTATTGTTCTAAATTCGCAGAAATAGTACAAACTATGTATTACTCGACGCGCCTTAGAAAGACGAGAACAAATATTTATGCCTGTCCGGTTTTATGCCTGTCTGTCCGTCCGTCTGTCAGATATAATCACAGAGGTTGAATGAAAGATTATAACCCATAGATGGTACTAGCGATTAGAAATTTGACGCGCATTAGAAAAATGAGAACAAAGAAATACTTTTTTTAGTTTTACACCACTTCCGGTTAAAATGGTGTACCCGGAAGTGACACACATAGTCACAGAAAAATATACTTGATCAATTTACGTGTATTAAGAGGTCGAAACCGAATTTTTTTAATTCTGGTTTTGATGTCATATGCGGTTAAAAAATTGTCTGGAAGTGGAAGAAACCAGTTTAATAGTTGTCCCCTTCGAGTAGCGAAAAATAAACAATACTTTGTAAAAACATTCAACATTGGTTGATATTCCGCTGTTTTCATATTATTTATTGACCTAAGTTTTTGTAAAATGCACTAGTCTTTTTTAAAGATATCATTGGACAATTTACTCACTGTTTTTGGATTTTACAAAATCGCTTGGATTGGCATGAAATTTGACATAAGCATAGCTAACATGTCAAAGAAAAAAGTGATATTGTGCCAGTGTGTGCTTTTTTCTGGGGATGAGTACCACCCCCTTCTCGAGTGTGAAAAAATATAGGTAAAAATATGTCCGTAAGTGGATAAACTAATTAAATTCCTTGTATTTTTTGTTTTTAGATGGTTTTTCGTAAATAAATCAAAAAGTAAGTATTTGATCGAAAAAACTATTCTTAGCAAATATAAAGCTTATAAAACAGTAAAAAAAATTATGTATGTATGAAGTCTGGACACACAATAAAAACAGAGTTGGAGCTGAACAACAGTTGGTTCTTATTCGTCGAATTCCAAATCGACTAGTTCAACGTAAAATATCCAAAAAATAACGCACTTTTCGGGGAAAACTCGCCACAAATTTTTTAAAGTGTTTAAAAAAGTTTTATTTTTGTTATTTAAAAAGTATCTATTCTATCACCATCAGCATCAAAAGTAAGTTACGCTTTAAATAAAATATGTCCCTTTTTTTGCTAAAAGAAATCGTGAAAATCACCACCTAATTAGCATTCCATATGAAATTAATAGTTACCGCCCTAGTTAATTTACTTATATTATACTGTTTATATGATCTATAAGATTTATTGGCAAGAAATGCTTATTAAAAAAAATTGGTTTTAAAATAAAAAAATTTTAATTTTGAAAAAAAATGCCTTGGTTTAAAATAACTTAAACATTAGTGATACTAAATATCTCAAAGAGTAAAAAATGTACATATCACATAAACAATACATAAGTAAATTAGGCGGTGATATTTACATTTTTTTAACAAAAAAGAGACTTCATTTTGATGCTAACTAACTTTTGATGCTAGAAACGTTTATAAAAATACAAATAAAACTTTTTAGACATTTTATAACAGTTGTAAGTCATGAGTTTTTCCCGAAAAGTGCTTCGTTTTATGGTTATTTCATGTTAAAATATTCGATTTGTATTTTGACGAAGTAGAACCTGCTTTTCATTAAGGTGATACAGTAGCGATCAACAGGTAGCCAAAACGCGTTCCAAGATTGCGGCTGTAATTTTGAATATTTTTTCGAGATATTTGGCACACGTATTCGTAATATAATAAAGAATGGCGGTACAGAGCCGAATTTGAAAAATATATTAATATGTGGAAATTACTCTGTAATTAAATATAATATTAAAAAAACTAGCCTGTACCGCCATTAAGAAGAACAAAAAAATACACTTTCTTCAAATAAACTTTTTATCCGATGCCTAGATTTTGTGTCATTTTGGAACTACTAATGAAATACAAAATTTTAGTAGTTCCAAAATGACACAAAATCTAGGCATCGGATAAAAAAGTTCATTTGAAGAAAGTGTATTTTTTTGTTCTTCTTAATGGCGGTACAGGCTCGTTTTTTAAATATTGTATTTAATTACAGAGTAATTTCCACATATTCATATATTTTTCAAATTGGGCTCTGTACCGCCATTCTTTATTATATTACGAATACGTGTGCCAAATATCTCGAAAAAATATTCAAAATTACAGCCGCAATCTTGGAACGCGTTTTCGCTACCTGTTGATCGCTACTGTTTCCTCTTAACTACAACTCTACTTTTACAGGGTCTACAGACTTCATACATACACCATTGTTTTCACTTTTTTATACGCTATATTTTTGCTAAGAATATTTTTCGTTAAAATACTTTTTGAGTTTTTTTCTAAAACCGTCTAAAAACGTGACTTTTTTGTTGAAAAACGAACATAATATATTCACTTGCAAATAACTCAAACAGTATGTTAAGAAAAAATCTATAGAACAAAAACTAGCTTAGAATTACTCAGTTTATCCACTTTAGGACTTATTTTGAATGTATGTCTTTTCACATTATAAAAGTGGTTGTACTAACTCCCAAGGCACACGTCGGCACAATATCACTTTTTCTTTGACCTGTCAGCTATGTGCATACCCAATTTCATGTCAATCCAAGCGGTTGTTTAAAATTCGGAGGTTTTGCAATATTTACCGTGAGTGGATGGACTACAGATATATGTATATTATATAAAAATTATAGTCTCAGCGAATCTTTGAAATATCTCCATTCCTTTGAAATGTTACATTTTTTAAGCCTTGAGGGAGTAGGCGCAAAATTATGACCAATGCTATTTAAATGCATTCAGTTTATTCGAATCCTGAGAAAACTAATAAGAATTTTGGAAAAATTTAAACGCAGAATGAAAGATTACATTATAACCGAGGGCGAAACTCTCTAAAAACTTTTATGTTTATATTGATAAGTGAAAGGGTGAAAAAAAAAAGAAAATTTAGTGTGATTTTTTATTTCAAATATTTAATTCAAAAGAAATTTTTGTTTATTCTATTCTTTTTGACATGAGGCTGTATTTGATTTCTCTATGTCATTGTATGCTATTGGTTAGTTCCTATCATTTCAGCCGACGTACGTCACGATTGGATCAATAGGGCCGAACATACATAACTAAGGCCCTTTTGGCATGATGCTGTATTATTTTGAAGTCGATACAGCCTGAATATTTTTTTTTATTTTTTTACGTTCTATGTGATTAAAAAAATTAAGAATCACCGCAATTTTAGCCCACCACCCCCTTCCCCTTTCCCCACATCAAAAAATGTCAATTTTTCGATTTTATTTTTTTTTAAGTTGGTTTGCAATTAAATTATAAATTACAAAAAATTCACACGCACAGCTGAGGCTTTTACAAAACATATATTTTTATGGACCCGAAGGTCGAGTGTACATAACCTCAATGTTTTTTGTTTTTTTAATAGGTACGTATAACTTTTTTTGGCGATGGCTGCATGTCTAATTTTTTTGCGTTTTGTGAATTTTATCAAAATCTGTATTTCTGACTTTTTTCAGATTTATTCGTAAGGTGCGCCATCTTCAAAAATCCGGAAAACTGGTTTTTTCGGTAGTTTTTTGGGATTTTCTCCATTTTATATACTTCAAAATAGACTAACTCAAGGTTTTTTATAGGTTACGTATATATAATTTGAAATAACTGAGTTTTTAGGGATATTCAAAAATTGTGTAAAACACCTAAACCCCCCAAAAACTATGTTTTTTCAAATTCTTAAAAGTTTCTTAATTCTTTCGTACCCCATGAAGTTAAATTACAAAGCCATTAAAATATAACTAGAGGTGATTCATACCTACTTACCATCTCAATTGAATGCAATCATCGGCAAAGCCATCTTTTAGTGTCATTGTGTCATCCCCAAAAATCTACCTGGGTCTTAAAATGCAGGTATGCATACTTGTTCCGTTATAACTCTTATCTTTTAAAATTTTGTAGTAAAAGCATTTCTATAGCTATAGTGAGTTTATTGCCCTACCTCTTTATGTGGCTTAATGATTTGGATTGTAAACACAGATAAGAAAGGGTGTGATAGACCAGAGAAATTAGCAAATAAATGGCCTCTTTCGTGACATCCGTTGATACAGGTATCTAAGAACTGCTTATGGCATTAGGGTAAATTTAGTTACAACAGTATCCAATATAAAAATTATGCAAAAAATCAAACGTACTTTTTAACTTATAAACAATATATAAACAATTAAAGATCGCTATTTGATTGTAAATATTAAAGGTGGAGACCGGTATGCTGTATGGAAAGGTGATACAATTTTACTGAAGAGCATAGAAAATTCTTTAAAATGAGTGTTTGGAAAGTTCTTTTTGTTAATTTGTTGCTTAGTTATTGGGAAAATAGCTTCAAAAGTCGATTTTTTGAAAATAATTAATAACTTTTCTAAAAATACACTAAAAGCTTTATTTTCGCGTAAGTAAAGGAACAATATTAGAAGTATTCAGCCGTTAAAATTTCAAGAAGTTTTACCTAATAGTTATTGCAAAATTGAAATTGTTTATCCCAAAAAGCTTCTATCTACAGCGTTATTATGCATAAACTATTAGGTCAACATAAATTCTAAAGACATCAAACCAAAGAGAAAGGTTCAATTTATCAAATTAGATCAAGTCTTGAATAAAAAGTTTATAATAATATTATAAATAATTATAAAATAATTTTGAAAAAGTAGTGTTATTTTAAGCTTATTCGCGAACTCAAGCGAGGGTGCTGCCGCTTATTTTGAACTAGAGGAATTGGGATGAAGATTTAAACAAAACATCCGTTAACCTATATATCAATGTCGATTGAATGCTTGTCTGGTGTGTTCATTTAATGAATGATTTATTTATATTAATTAATTACATCAATAAAAATATTAATTATATCAAAATGCATTATCCCAATTACATCGGCCATTTTCATTCAACTGCACTGCCACCTATAGTCGATTGAGTTCGCGAATAAACAATTAAAATAACAACCGCATTAACATGTGGGAATTAACTAATTTTGATGGGAAATAAGCCACAATTTTACTAAAAAAAATGGTTTTATTTTGACAACGACACCCGATTTGAGCGTCGAAACGTTAATAAAATCAGTTTTTTTAGTAAAATTGTGGCTTATTTCCCATCAAAACTAGTTAATTCCAAAAATGCCACAAGAAAATAGCTTCAGAACAACAACACGTAGGAAGTTAATTTTTTTTATTCGACATGTTGGTATTCTTATAGAAACTGAAACAAAAATTTAATGCCCTACAACCCTTAAAACCCGAGTTAGCCACTTTTTTCAAAAATTCACCGGGGCTTTGTTTATAAATATTAGAAAATTTGAAAAGCAACATTTAAACGAATGAAAGAGCATGTTTATACAAAAAAAAATTAAAACGATTCTTTTAAAAACGAGCCGTCCATGATGCGCCAAAAGTGAAGAGTTTAAAAGTAAAGCGATTCTTACCCTCTTGATTTTATTATCAAAAACTTAATTCACAACTACACATTTATAAAAGGCGCAATACCTCCGGTAAGATTTAGGTACAAAATTAACAAAACCCAAAAAAAAATATATAATACAATATTCCAGTTACCCGTCGTTTGTCACCATTAATCCCTTTATCCTAAAGATAAATAACAGTTTGTCGACGAAAATTCCATTCGATCAAATGTTCGTCGATGAATTGTCCATTCGATGAATTGTGCATTCGACCAACTGTTTGTCGACCAACTGTTGTCGACCAATTTTCCGTCGACGAAGTGTTCTCGACCAGCTTTCCGACACCGGATTTGGGTGTCATTGTATTCTGTTGGTTAATTCCTACCATTTTAGCCACCGTACGTCATGATTGGAAAAATAGCAGCGAATATACGTAACTAAGGCCCTTTCAATATTTTACTGTAATTGATTTTTCTGTGTCATTGTATTCTGTTGACTGATTCCTATCATTTGAGCCGCCGTACGACACGTTTGGACCAATGGGAGTGAAGATACGTAACTAATACCTAACAAGAGGTTTACTCAAACTTCTTTTTTGTACTTATACCACTCGGTAAAAGTACAAAAAAAAGTTTGGGTAAACTTTTGCACAACTGTGTAAATACTAACGAAAAATCTAAAATATTAAAAAAAATTAGTGGAATCCGTTAATCTGTTCTCGAAAAAATTAGCTATGAAAATGAGCATAATTTTCTATATCCCTAACTTTTGACGAGCAGTTTAGCTTAAATGGGGAAAAGCGGTAAGCTTAGACCAAACACCAGTAGGAGGCATTCAATTAATTGAGGAAAAAAATTAAATGGATAACAATATTTATTTCAGTTACACAAAAGGCATTGTCCCGCTAGAATGTTTGAAATCACAATTAATAGTCCTACAAAAAAGACAGGCGTTTAAAAGTGATAAGACCATTGAACAATAAGCCTGTGAGCTACCTTTTAAACACATTCTTAAAAATAATCCATAACACAATTAAAAAAAGGTTTGTTAAGAAATTCTTTTATAGACTTCAGAAATTCAACAACTTCTCCTGATTATGTTTAAAAAACGTACGGAATGCACTAAATGAAAAAAAAAAAAAAGAAAAAGATTTATCATACCGTTATACTATAATATATCCTTACGTTGAATATTTGATGCTTCCCTGTGGAGTATAAAACGGACAGTTGTGTTTTTCCCGTGATCTGCCTTGTTTAGTCTTCTTTGTCGTTTTATTCGTTAAATCCTATCCTCTTAAGTCACAGCGTCAGAAAGCAGTGGGTATATGCAGTGAACGGGAGGCCTATGTCGAACAGTGAACGTTGGGGCCCTTTCGCGTTTATCATATGTAGAGAAGTCGCTTGTCAAAAACTGGACGTATGTAATCGTATTCTATTTGTTAAATACTCTCACATAATATGTCATACCATGTGCGTTAATCCATTTTATTTCTACAATTTTAAAGTGTTATTACATGCCGTCATTTTCATTTGTCTACACCATCGTATTCTGCCAGTTAAATCCCATCGTTTCAGGCGCTGTAGGTCACGATTGAACCAATAGGACCGAAGATACATAACTAAGGCCCTTTTGACCTGCTGCTTGTTTGATTTTTCTGTGTCATTGTCTTCTATGATGCCTAAGGCATATTTATGACATGTCTTATTTTTAAAGAAAACAAGTAATTGGACTTCGTAAGTCCTAGGTTTTCACCCAAAGTAATCGAAAGTAGAATTGGAAGTCGATATTTGAATTCTTCGTGTAACTTTGCGTGGATTGATATACAAATTTACTAATTTTGAGTCATTTTTACTAAACTGTTTACACAGAAATAACTCTAAAGATTCAAACCTTTCAATACGCTTCGATTTATGTGTTCGTATACTATTTCTGAGTCTATTGGGACCGTGCAAGTTCGGCAAAACGACACCTGGTTTCTACGCTCTGCAACTTTATTCGCACTTTTAATTATATTGGCCAATTATATTAGTCCTGGTTACTGGATAATTGTCAAGGCCATAATCCAAAAAAATAATAAGAAGAAAAAATAAGATTCAGGTTATGTTATTAAAACGTAAACAAATGTATGTAGTAAATAAAATTAGTTATTAAAATGCAGTACTGCAAGCAAAATACAATTAATTTAATTTGCCTTCATATAATAATTGCATATAATATCAATATTGCAGAGCAACATATAATTTTTCTTCTTCAATGACAGTAGGTATGAAATGTACGTCAATTTGACAATTTCAATGGACAATATGAATTATTTAAGAAAGTTGCAATATTTCTCCGCTATTCGCGCACGATCGTTTCTCGTATCCGTTCCAAGTACTTGCACACCGCGAATAATGGCATTTCCGGTTATAACTTTTTAAGCGGAAATTACGTAAAAACCAAAATTTTACATTTGTTCTCATCTTGCTAAGCCACGTTGAATAATATATCACTTATTCTCTTTCGGCAACTTTAAAATAGTAAATACTTACGGTTGCAACTCTAAAACCGGAACTCCGACGTCAAATTTCTCATCTTTAATAATACCATCCTTAAGTTAAAAGCTTTCATTCGACACCCGATTTGTCATTCTATCTGTATTAATAACGGAGGAGTTGTATTCGCGGATGGACAGACATACGGACAGACAGCCTAGGTAAAATTTTTCATCTTTAATACCATGCTTGAACTATAAGCTATCATTTGGCACCTCATTTGCCATTATACCTGGTATAATGACGGAGGATTTATACTCGCGGTCGGAGGGATCGACGGACAGACAGCCTAGGTCAAATTTTTCACCTTTAGTATCATCCTTGGATTATAAGCTTTCATTTGACACCTCATTTGTCATTCTACCTGGTATATTGACGGAGGAGCTATATTCGCGGTCGGACGGACCGACGGTCAGACAGCGTAAGTCAAATTTCTCACCTTTAGTACCATCCTTGGATTATAAGCTTTCATTTGACACCTCTTTTGTCATTCTACCTGGTATAGTAGAGGACTTATATTCGCGGTCGGACGGACCGACGGACAGACAGCCCAAGTCAAATTTCTCACCTTTAATACCATCCTTGGATTATAAGCTTTCATTTGACATCTCATTTGTCATTCTACCTGGTATAATGACGGAGGAGCTATATTCGCGGTCGGACGGACAAACGGACAGACAGCCTAAGTCAAATTTCTCACTTTTAGTACCATCCTTGGATTATAAGCTTTCTTTTGACACCTCATTTTTCATTCTACCTGGTATAATGACGGAGGAGTTATATTCGCGGTCGGACGGACCGACGTCTCACCTTTAGTACCATACTTCGATTATAAGCTTTCATTTGACATCTCATTTGTCATTCTACCTGGTATAATGACGGAGGAGCTATATTCGGGGTCGGACTGACCGACGCGACGGACAGACAGCCTAAGTCAAATTTCTCACCTTTAATACCATCCTTGGATTATAAGCTTTCATTTGACATCTCATTTGTCATTCTACCTGGTATAATGACGGAGGAGCTATATTCGCGGTCGGACGGACAAACGGACAGACAGCCTAAGTCAAATTTCTCACTTTTAGTACCATCCTTGGATTATAAGCTTTCTTTTGACACCTCATTTTTCATTCTACCTGGTATAATGACGGAGGAGTTATATTCGCGGTCGGACGGACCGACGTCTCACCTTTAGTACCATACTTCGATTATAAGCTTTCATTTGACACCTCATTTTTCATTCTACCTGGTATAATGACGGAGGAGTTATATTCGCGGTCGGACGGACCGACGTCTCACCTTTAGTACCATACTTCGATTATAAGCTTTCATTTGACACCTCATTTGTCATTCTACCTGGTATAATGACGGAGGAGCTATATTCGCGGTCGGACGGACAAACGGACAGACAGCCTAAGTCAAATTTCTCACTTTTAGTACCATCCTTGGATTATAAGCTTTCTTTTGACACCTCATTTTTCATTCTACCTGGTATAATGACGGAGGAGTTATATTCGCGGTCGGACGGACCGACGTCTCACCTTTAGTACCATACTTCGATTATAAGCTTTCATTTGACATCTCATTTGTCATTCTACCTGGTATAATGACGGAGGAGCTATATTCGGGGTCGGACTGACCGACGCGACGGACAGACAGCCTAAGTCAAATTTCTCACCTTTAGTACCATCTTTGGATTATAAGCTTTCATTTGACACCTCATTTGTCATTCTACCTGGTATATTGACGGAGGAGCTATATTCGCGGTCGGACGGACCGACGGTCAGACAGCGTAAGTCAAATTTCTCACCTTTAGTACCATCCTTGGATTATAAGCTTTCATTTGACACCTCTTTTGTCATTCTACCTGGTATAGTAGAGGAGTTATATTCGCGGTCGGACGGACCGACGGACAGACAGCCCAAGTTAAATTTCTCACCTTTAATACCATCCTTGGATTATAAGCTTTCATTTGACATCTCATTTGTCATTCTACCTGGTATAATGACGGAGGAGCTATATTCGCGGTCGGACGGACAGACGGACAGACAGCCTAAGTCAAATTTCTCACTTTTAGTACCATCCTTGGATTATAAGCTTTCTTTTGACACCTCATTTTTCATTCTACCTGGTATAATGACGGAGGAGTTATATTCGCGGTCGGACGGACCGACGTCTCACCTTTAGTACCATACTTCGATTATAAGCTTTCATTTGACATCTCATTTGTCATTCTACCTGGTATAATGACGGAGGAGCTATATTCGGGGTCGGACTGACCGACGCGACGGACAGACAGCCTAAGTCAAATTTCTCACCTTTAGTACCATCTTTGGTTATAAGCTTTCATTTGACACCTCATTTGTCATTCTACCTGGTATAATGACGGAGGAGTTATATTCGCGGTCGGACGGACCGACAGCCTAAGTCAAATGTCTCACCTTTAGTACCATCCTTGGATTATAAGCTTCTATTTGACACCTCATTTGTCATTCTACCTGGTATAATGACGGAGGAGCTATATTCGCGGTCGGTCGGACCGACGGACAGACAGCCTAAGTCAAATTTCTCACCTTTAGTACCATCCTTGGATTATAAGCTTTCATTTGACACCTCATTTGTCATTCTACCTGGTATAATGACGGAGGAGTTATATTTGCGGTCGGACAGACCGAAGGACAGAAAGTTTAAGTCAAATATCTCACCTTTAGTACCATCCTTGGATTATACGCTTTCATTTGACACCTCATTTGTCATTCTACCTGGTATAATGACGTAAGAGTTATATTCGCGGTCGGACAGACCGACGGACAGATAGTTTAGGTCAAATTTCTCACCTTTAGTACCATCCTTGGATTATAAGCTTTCACATTTTTTCAAAATTGGGTGAAAACAACTTGATGCCAGAATGATTTGTTGATGAAAATAATATATACATTCTCAAATTGCCTATTTTTCGTTGTGGATAATATTGTATTCAACAGTGATGCCAAATTTCTGATGCCAAAATGATTGATAATGAAAGTGGGATATACGTTTTCATGTATATAGCGGCAGCGACAAAACGGTAAAACACTGAACTAAATGTATATAATATTTTCACTGTGCCATCATTTTGAACTCAAACATTTTATGGAATAAACTTATATAAGTCAGTAAGGAATAAACAAAGAAAGCTGATATATTAAAGTAACATCAAGGAATCAAATCTCTAACTACAGAGTTGATTAGACTTCTGCTAACAAGTACAGGAAAAAAGTTATTAAGGTAGTGTAAAGTGGCATCGATATACAGATGCCACTTTGCAAGACGATGCCAAATTGATGGTAAATGCATAATGTATCGATGCCAAATTGATAGTAGGATTTATATATATATATATATATATATATATATATATATATATACATATCTTTATCAAGGAGTACGACTGTATAATATTTAAATGTAAAAAGTGAGTGAGGAGAAAATCTCACTGTAATTGAGGTTATCAGTCAAGGAGAAATAAAAAATGATCAAACTATTTCAATCTTTTTAATAGAATACGTTTCGTGCAGTATTCCTGCACTTCATCAGTTCTAAAATGAGTGTGAAGTTAACATAAAGATGTAAAAAACAATGTCATAACAATGGTTTTTGACGTTATAAACTTAGTAGCTAAAAAATACATTAAAATTTCTTATGCTAAAGTAAAAAGCCAAAAAAGTCACAAAACTAAAAGTTTCAAAGTTACAATTACAAAAATTGGTTGAACCATGAGGCCAGGAGAAGAAAAAAAATTGTTTCCCATTTGATAGAGTTAGAATAATCAATTTAACACAATTATTTGCTGTAATGTGGAAAAGATAAAAAAACACCAAAAAAGTTTTAGGTAAAAAACAACCGTTGGTTCACAGATAATGATGAAACGGCATGCGACTCTAACAAAATACTGGATATGTTTTAAATCAAAATTCTCATCCAACCCCCTTCGGTAACCTTCTAAGTATAGCATGAAAAGTATAGAACTAATATTACGAGCACTTTAAAAATGGAAGTAAAGCATGTTGTCACCAAAAGCCTCCAAATGAAGAACGTATCGTTTAAAAAATGGCAATACTGTTGAAAAGTAACGGATTTACATTTAAACTGCAGCAAAATAATCTAATCTAATTTGATGGTATCTAGTTTTAGGTGAAATCCATGAACCTAAAATAGGTTAGGATTAATTAAATGTTAGTTATAAAAAAATACTGAATTAAAGGATTTTTTATAACTAACATTTAATTAATCCTAACCTATTTTAGGTTCATGGATTTCACCTAAAACTAGATACCATCAAATTAGATTAGATTATTTTGCTGCAGTTTAAATGTAAATCCGTTACTTTTCAACAGTATTGTCATTTTTTAAACGATACGTTCTTCATTTGGAGGCTTTTGGTGACAACATGCTTTACTTCCATTTTTAAAGTGCTCGTAATATTAGTTCTATACTTTTCATGCTATACTTAGAAGGTTACCGAAGGGGGTTGGATGAGAATTTTGATTTAAAACACATCCAGTATTTTGTTAGAGTCGCATGCCGTTTCATCATTATCTGTGAACCAACGGTTGTTTTTTACCTAAAACTTTTTTGGTGTTTTTTATCTTTTCCACATTACAGCAAATAATTGTGTTAAATTGATTATTCTAACTCTATCAAATGGGAAACAATTTTTTTTCTTCTCCTGGCCTCATGGTTCAACCAATTTTTGTAATTGTAACTTTGAAACTTTTAGTTTTGTGACTTTTTTGGCTTTTTACTTTAGCATAAGAAATTTTAATGTATTTTTTAGCTACTAAGTTTATAACGTCAAAAACCATTGTTATGACATTGTTTTTTACATCTTTATGTTAACTTCACAATCATTTTAGAACTGATGAAGTGCAGGAATACTGCACGAAACGTATTCTATTAAAAAGATTGAAATAGTTTGATCATTTTTTATTTCTCCTTGACTGATAACCTCAATTACAGTGAGATTTTCTCCTCACTCACTTTTTACATTTATACATACATATATATATATATATATATATATATATATATATATATATATATATATATATATGAAAAAACAAAAGATGTAGATCTTTGAAACACACTCAGTGATCAAAAGATCCACAGGTACTGGTTTGGACGACCACTAGTACGAGAACAAAGAAATGAAATAGAGAATGCGGAAAAAAAAAAAAAAAAAAAAAAAATTTATATATATATATACATTCATTTATAGTACAATCCTGAGCCTTCGATAGTAAAACTTAAACACAAACCTGAACCACGTTAACCATCCTGAACCTGTATATTGGTTCAGGATTGTTTTCCTTTTATAACTGACATATATTTTTAAACTTACAATATAAATAATTTTTTTAAACTAGTGGTGTCATCAGCGGACAAAACTGATTAACTTTCAATTCAATATGCCATTTGGAATCCGAGAGAAACCTGTTTGTAGTATGGTTCAGCATTGTATCTTTTAGTTCAGACATTTGCCACTTTGGCGCTGGAAACAATTTCTCGAATATACATGATCTTTATGTATATATCACAATTAATACCATCCTGATCCATACCATGTGGCAACATTGCTTTGTCGTTATTTTGTGTAAAGATTCGGCGAATTCTATTTTTAGCCTGACAGATTTGTTAATAGGTATATATTATATTCTTTAGTTTTGTAACTTTGCAACAGTCGTTTGTTTTGGTTCAGGAACGTCGCTGTGTGCGCTCGATTTAAAAGTGAATATGAATAATAAAGGACGTTGTAAATTGATGGTTGATATGTGTTTATAAGTTAGGTAAAGTTAAGTTATACAGAAGGGATTAAAATAAATTCTCACTTTGAGAAAAAGGGTTTAAGGATTAAATGTATATTAAATTTCTAGAGAAAACATAACAGAAAATTTAAATCTTATTTAACAAAACAAAAACAACTTTGACATTTATTAATGTCAAAGGAACAAAATTGGGAACAAAAAAAATTGAAGAAAATTGCTCCATGGGAAGCCGAGAAAATGCATTTTTGTTTAACGTATACCGATTTTGAACGTTGACATTCCATTTTCTCCAACCTGATGTTTTATTGAAATTTTGGTATTTTTGGTATTTTTCACTCGTAATACCGATAGTTTTTATTATTATAATATATGTTATGAGTCTTTTGACGATATGAAAATTTGTGCGGAGAAAGAGAACCGAAATAGAAAGGTGATGATTCGAAAATTTACCATCCTATTATGTATATCTTCGCCGTACATGCCGGTCAACTACATACCGGTTGTATCTCAGGAACCACTCATTGCAATTAAACAGTTTTTCTTTTAAAAGAAGCGTCCTGCCGCTTTCTTTCCAAGACCGTTTTCATAATTTAATTTAATTTAATATTTTCCGAGATATTATATTTGTTTATAAGGCAAAAAATTGTTTATAATTTTAAAATATTCCTAAGGCCGCTCAAATAGTCCAATTTCAATTCTGTAAAGTACATTAGATAGGTATAGTGCCATTTTATACAAGAATCATAGTTATTCTTATGCATCATAATTATTGTGGTTATTATGGCGACCCTAAATATTTAATTAACAATTTAATTGTTGCTAAACTGTTTATTAAATTTCCATCGGCTTCTGGAAATAAAATCGATACCAAAAGAGCTTTTATATCACTAAGTTGTTTAATTATTCATAAATAATTACTAACCTAAAATTTTAGTTGAAAATTAAAAATTTTGTTGAAAAAAACCCGCATTTTCCGAAAAAAAATTTCGTCGAAGTAAATCGAGAAAAATCTGTCTCTATGCAGAATTTCATTAGGGTGAATTTTTATTTGGGTGTTTTTGGTGTAAAGTTAAAATCTTTGGAGTTGTAGTGCAAAGATTGAAAATACACGATTTTCGGGCGCCATTTTGTTTATAGAAAAGTAGCACACTATCTGTGGACTTTGCGTACCTATATTATTAATATATAGGATCATAAGATTCGATTCCAGCAATAAAATTGCTGGTAAATAACTTTTCCCAAAAATTGCTTATTCTCCGATAATCTGCCCAGACTATTCTTGCAGTTCTCAAATTTAAGTATTCTACTAAGAAAGAGCCATCCACAAATATGTGAAGAATTGGTTGACAGCAAGCAGCGTGAGAACGATTCGTTAATACTTGAAGAAGTGGTTGATAGAGCGGATCACGCGAATAACGTTTCTTCAATATCATTTAAAAAAACCGGTTGAAAGAGAGAAGCGCGAGAAGGACGAATCCCTAATAATACAGAAACTCTTAAATTTTGATAGTAAACATCAAGTGGAGAAGGAAAGTGAAAAGGGGCAACAGACAAGCAGCAGTTCTGTAGCTAAAAGGATATCATCTCTTGCTCTAGAAGAGAAGGTAATAACTCAATTAAATTACGATCATGATCATCATTCAACCCGGATCTATCCACTGTTGGATATAGGTCTCCCTCAGTATTTTCCATGCATTTCTGTTTTGTGCTGTTTGCATCCAATTTTTGTCGATCCGTTTTATTTCTTCAGACCATCTGGTTGGCGGACGACCTCTACTTCGATATGCTTCTTGTCTTGGTCTCCAGTGTATTATTTGCTGTGTCCATCTGTTATCCGACATTCTAGTTATGTGTCCAGCCCAGTTCCACTTTAGTATGGTATCCGTCACTCCTCTTCTCCGTCTTATCTCCCTGTTCGTAATTCGATTCCTACGAGAAATGCCTAACATTGAGGCTCCATTCCATGGCTTTAAATTACGATATAAGCAGTATAACATGGCATACAAAACAATTTGGTACTTTACGCTTTCCTAAACTCCAATAATTATCAAACTAACAATCTGTGAGAAAGCCTATAACGTAAGGAAAGAAGCAGAATTGATTTTAATCCATTAGACATGACATACCCTGGTAAGTTTGTTTTGTCGTTTACGGCTCGTAAGACGGTTTTTTGTGTCCAACAAAACAAACCAAACTCAGCTACATGTATAAAAAGCCTATCTGACAAGTCGTAAATGACGAAATAACTTGGACACAAGATTTTGTGTCTAATAAGTTAAAATCAACTATGATTATTTTTTTAATGTTACTTTACTTAAATCTTTCCTATTTCTTTTAATGTGTTTGATTCATTGTACATTTTTTTAGCCATTTGTTGAAGAAACGTTGAGGAAAAATTACAAAGATCCAAGGGATTTTTGCTTCTATTGCGAAAAAGATGTACAATCTCATTTTGCTAGACATATTTCTTAATGGCACTCAAAAGAAATTGAGGTAGTTAAATATTATGCCATAAAGTTAATTTGAAAGAGAGACGATTGGCTTTGTCAAACTTAAGAAGGTAAATTTTATCGGAAATCGGGCAGACGCCGCATTAAGACCTGTTAAAGGACAAACCTTACTGATAAGTCGTCAAGTGCAGATAAATATCTACCGTGCAAGTATTGTTTGGGATACTATAAGAAAAAATGTTTACTTAGGCATACCAAAATTTGTCCGTCTAATAATTATGATAAGGATAATAATAGAAGACGAACGACCCAAAGCGACGGACAAACTACTTTGTTTCTACACCATTTTCTTAAACATGACGATTTATTAAAATCAAAAAAATTTTTCAGGATGCACGCAGATGACATAAATATTATTGCCAAAAAAGATCCCTTAATTTGTCAGTATACATATTCGTACATAAAAGGCCGTCAAAGTAAAGGCAATATGGATTTGGTAAGAAAGAATATGCGAAGACTTGCAAAACTCTTACACTTTGCAAGACTACAAAATCCAGAGATTAAGAAACTTATAGGTATTCTTCGCCTAAAGCATTTTCAACTAATAATTTCTGGAGTTAATAAACTGGCAAAATATAATCCAGAAACAGAAAATTATGAGTCACCAACGTTGGCCATAAATTTTGGGACATTTATAAAAAAATCCACTAGGAAGAATTTCCTGTAGCTGGCTGTATACCATTGAGTATATACCATTGAGTTGCCTGTCAGCTCTTGTAACACAATGACCTAATTTGTTACCTTTGACCCACTTACAACCTGTGGGAGTCATATGTTATCCTAGGGCCATATCCTTAGGGATTATATCCATCCTTTGGAATTTGCTATGTTAGCATTTTGATGTGACTTTTAGTCCATTTTTGAAAGGCTTTGACCTTCGTATTTTTTGGTTGGCTCACCATGTTCTTGCAACACTGATGATGCTCTTTTTAGAGCGAAAACGTTCTGTTCGATGTTTGTAGCCCTATAGGGCTTTTTAAAATAATATACCTTTTACCAAGACCAAAGTTTTTTATTAAATTTTATTTATAAAAAAAATCTTGCGACTTAGCAGGTATTAATCTTGTTCAGATTGAGGACACAGGCGATGAGAGAAAAGACCTTAAAATATTGAAAAATCTTATAGAATCCCAATGGTGCAATTAAGTGTCTGCACAAGCATGTACCAATTTCAATCAGAATAAATGGAACAAGGAAGAACTTTTGCCGCTTACTAACGACCTCAAGAAACTTAACATTTTTTTGCAAACAACTGCAGAAGAATTATTTGACAAATTAAAATCAGATGAGTATGATTTTAAGACCTATAATTCATTAAAAGACACACTGTATGCGCAAGTCATTCTTCTTAACAGACGAAGACCAGCAGAGGTGGCTCAGCTAAAGATCAAAACGTTTAAATGGATTAATTTAGGGGGTGAAAATGATACCGAATTCGAAAAATGTTTAACTCAAGCTGAAAAATGTTTATTAAAAACTTACAGTCGTTTTGTTATAAGAGGTAAGCGTGGAAGAGGAGTACCCATGTTGTTATCACTATCAATGAAAATTCATTTCGATTATATTTTACACTGTAGAAATAACTTTGTAATTGAAAGTGACTTTGTATTTCACACCACTGGAAGAGGATTTGTTGATGGAACTAAAATTATTCATAAATATGCCAAGAAATGCCAGTTGGAGAGACCTGCGAGTATAACAGCAACAAAACTTCGAAAGCATTTGGCCACCATTACTCAACTTCTCCAATTTTACAATAATGATATGGAGCAATTAAGCAAATTCATGGGACACACATTACAAACGCATTGCAATTATTATCCTTTGTCTGAAAAAGTATAACAAACTGCTAAAATTTCTAAAATTTTACTTTTAATGATGGAAGGAGCTGAAAAATACAAAGGTAAAACTTTAGACGAAATTGACATTAACTTACCTTCTCTCTGACGCGCAAGGTGAAGAAATGGAAAATATATATTGGATGATAATCTAAACGCCGATTACCAGATTCCATCTACTTCAGCTAACTTAGATAATAATAAAGAACCACCAAAAAAAGGGCCATTTAAAAAAGAAAATCTTTATTGATAGGAGACAACCATGGACAAAGCAACAAAAAAGCATTATCGCAGAATATTTTTCCGACCATATTAAAAACAGAAAGCCTCCCGTTAAGGTAGAAGTGCATCAACTTATATGAGTCTCGAGGTATTTATAGAAATAAAATGCACAAGTATCAAAGCTGTCGTTTATAATATATGTATAAAGGAAAACTTAAATATTAAACACTATTTTTCAAATATTTTTTAGTTGATGTTTAATTTTTTTTCACTATTTTGAAAGACATTATTTTTTTTATTTTTGATCTGTATCACATTATTTTTACGCTTGCAGGCAATTGAAATTGCCATTACTTAAGCTATAATAAATAATAAAATCAAGTAATGTACAAATGTACCTACCTACTTTTGATAATAAATTATTGTACCGAATACTTTCCTGATTTATTCCTTTTTTGTTAATTTGCATAAATTGCTGTCAACATAGGTACGTCATATTTTTGACATTCATTATAAGAACTGGAACCTGGAACGTATAGTTTATAGTAATATGATGCCATCGCTGTTAATTCGGTGGGACATAATATCGTTTTGCAATATTATGATGGGTTCGCCTTCTTTATGATATTCATTATGTGGGACCGATCTTTTGCAGTAATGTGATACCTTCGCCGACAAGTTTGTTACTGTTTAAAACCCTTTTTTAATTAATGAGTTTTATATTAGGTATTATTTTTAAATACTATGTAACGTTACTGTGCAATCCACTATGTATTTCATTTTTGCATTTTTAAACATTTGTTGTTGTTGAGATACAATCAAAACTTACGCCAACGAGTTTATCATTGTGTTTGATAAAAGAGGTTGCTTTAATTTCTTATATATAATATTTTAGTACAATCAGTTTAATAGTTTGTTTTTGAGATATTTATAATTTGTAATTTTTTAAAGCCTGGATGTTTATTATTTTGAAAAATAAACTAACTAACTAAATAACTGCTGTCATTACTCCACAGGCGAGTGTTCTTGTAATCTGAGATCCCAATCCCAGGGACCACCATTATAAGAGACTAACATTATAAGAGTTATATTCAATTTATTCTTCTCCGGAAAATAAATAAACAGAAGGGTTTGTCTATTTGTTCACTTAATGAACAATACAAATAATTTACTAGATAAATTGTAACTCTCCAAAAAGGTGTAAACTTATGCATATGTAAAAGATAATTCTTGCTTTTCTTTTGTTAATTTTTATTTTGACTACTTACTGAAGCCATACGAAAATTTCCTTAAGAATCCCATTTCACTTAAAACTGGCAACATCTATTAGGCTCAGGTTTGTATATATACACATATGTTTGGGTTCAGAATTGACTGAAATAACAAGGGGATCAGGATTATGTCAATATTATGTAAAATCCCTATTTATATATCTTTAAAAATATTAAAAATTTCTTTTGTATATATACATTTTTGAAATCCCCGCTAGAATTAATGAATATAAGCGTGCCGTGGGCAACTCTAAATACTCTAGATATAGGAGGTTCAGGATTGTACGGTTTTCCAGATGGTTCAGGTATGATATAAAGATGTATATATATATATATATATATATATATATATATATATATATATATATTGAAGTTTCCGCGGGAGCTATATGTGCTTTCTGTTGTTTTCCGGGTTTGACTCCGCGTGAGTCAAACCCGGAAAACAACAGAAAGCATATATATATATATATATATATATATATATATATATATATATATATATATATACATTCATTTATAGTACAATCCTGAGCCTTCGATAGTAAAACTTAAACACAAACCTGAACCACGTTAACCATCCTGAACCTGTATATTGGTTCAGGATAGTTTTCCTTTTATAACTGACATATATTTTGAAACTTACAATATAAATAATTTTTTTAAACTAGTGGTGTCATCAGCGGACAAAACTGATTAACTTTCAATTCAATATGCCATTTGGAATCCGAGAGAAACCTGTATGTAGTATGGTTCAGCATTGTATCTTTTAGTTCAGACATTTGCCACTTTGGCGCTGGAAACAATTTCACGAATATACATGATCTTTATGTATATATCACAATTAATACCATCCTGATCCATACCATGTGGCAACATTGCTTTGTCGTAATTTTGTGTAAAGATTCGGCGAATTCTATTTTTAGCCTGACAGATTTGTTAATAGGTATATATTATATTCTTTAGTTTTGTAACTTTGCAACAGTCGTTTGTTTTGGTTCAGGAACGTCGCTGTGTGCGCTCGATTTAAAAGTGAATATGAATAATAAAGGACGTTGTAAATTGATGGTTGATATGTGTTTATAAGTTAGGTAAAGTTAAGTTATACAGAAGGGATTAAAATAAATTCTCACTTTGAGAAAAAGGGTTTAAGGATTAAATGTATATTAAATTTCTAGAGAAAACATAACAGAAAATTTAAATCTTATTTAACAAAACAAAAACAACTTTGACATTTATTAATGTCAAAGGAACAAAATTGAGAACAAAAAAAATTGAAGAAAATTGCTCCATGGGAAGCCGAGAAAATGCATCTTTTTTAACGTATACCGATTTTGAACGTTGACATTCCATTTTCTCCAACCTGATGTTTTATTGAAATTTTGGTATTTTTGGTATTTTTCACTCGTAATACCGATAGTTTTTATTATTATAATATCGCACCTTTAATAAAAAAACGAAATAACTCAAAATTCATGGTTTTCGAGATTTAATCATAAAGTGAAATAACTAGACGAGAAGAACCTGTTCCGTTTAACAGCCAGGTTAAAATGATGAAAATGCGAGAGATAAATGATTTTCCCGCTCTTTTTTACTAAGGCCTTTGCACAAACCGGTACTTGTAAAGTGGTGGAATTCAGTTATACTCCGGCTGTGTTTGGAGGTAAGATATCCGGTATTTTCAAAGAAGGTGATACAATACGAAACAATTCTGTGTTTTACTAACGAGTAAGTATATTATTTGCTATCGCTTTTTAGAAAAGTGTATTCTTTCAGACTTATTTCACTTTATTAGAAAACTAGTTGAAGATTTGTTAGTTCATTTATGAGTTAGTTCATTTTAGTAGAAATTATTTCTTATTATGTGCCGTATTATTTCAACTTTATGCAGTTTCTTATTAAAAATTTAAAAAATTAATAAAGTACAATAAGTATTATTTCAATATTCTACTATTATTTTATTAGATAGGTAGTTAGAAACCTTCACGTTTTTGAATTGTTTCACTTTATTATAAAATCAACAATAATTATTGTAATAGTAATACTTTTAATATGCAATGGTTTGATGTTTGCATTGATACTTATGTACTTATTTTTTGAGAATCCAATTTAATTAGATTCTTGTTGACTATCGGCTTCTTGTCTAACTAACCGGTATAATATTTATACTCTTGTTTTAGAGTGGCGTCTTCTAGTCTAGAGCACAAAAATACTTGGATTAGTAGCGAAAAATTCGTCATTGGATAATAATTCCATCAATGAAAAACCCGTTAATAATAAATGTGAAACTACGGAAGAAGTAAGTTTCAATTTGTATTACTTTAATATATGTATAAATACACATTTTTTTATTATAAACTAAGGCTTTTACTTGTTTCTATCAAACAGTAATAGTATCTTACGCAATAATAGTAAACTTACGTATCTGTGTCAAAAAATACAAAAAAAAAACTATCCCCGCTCGTTGTCTGAAAGAGCCATGTACCGAAAAGTGCAGACTTAAGTGCTCCGATAATATCAATACAGCAAACAGATATGGTATTTTTTGCAAATTCGGGGAATTGGGCAGTTTGCTAAAGCAAAGAGCATACATAAATTCTTGTATAGATGATATTCAACCTAAGTACAGGTACACAAACGCTGAGAATCCTAGGCGCTGCAACCAGGCTTTCCATTTTGTTATAAATGATGTCAAAATTAGAGTGTGCAAAACATTTTTTAAATCAACTTTAGATATTTCTGACCGCATGATTTTTACAATACAGACTAAGATTGATGCAAATGGTTTTGCACTGGCTGATTTAAGAGGAAAACATGGCAAGCACAGAAAAAATGATCCCGAACTGATAACCGACATCAAGGGGCATATTAATTCTATACCAAGGGTTGAATCTCACTGCCTACGCGTTTCTACTTCAAGAGAATACATAGAAGGCAGCAAAACCATTAAAGATTTATACAATGATTTTAAATTAGAACAAGAGCGGAACATTAAAGAAATTGGTACATATATTTCCTATTATAAAATATTTAATACTGAATTTAATATCGGTTTCTTCCAACCAAAAAAAAGATCAATGCGATCTGTGTAATACCTACAACAATTCCAATGTTAATGAAAATAAAGACCTGGAGTAAAAATATAAATCAAATTTAGGAGAAAAAAAAAACTGGAGTAGGGCTGAGAAATTAAATGACCGAAACAAAGTCAGCCAAAATGTAAGAGTGGCTAGCTGTGCTGCAATGTCATACAGGTCAGTCTTCTTCATTTTATTATAAATCAAAACTGAACTGTTACAATTTAACGGTGTCGGAACTGACAGAAAAAATCTAAACAGGCATATAAAAATTTACACTGTTATTTTTGATCTAAATGTGATGCAAAACGAGGCTCCATAGAAATCGGTTCTTGCATAATAATGGCCTATTTAAAAAATATAAGTGAAGAGGGCGATGGTGAAAAAGAAGTCATATTCTATTCAGACAATTGCTGTGGACCAAAACAAGAATAAGTATATAACGTCGCTGTATTTATTCGCTGTGCACACGTTAAAAATTAAGAGAATTACACATACATTTTTAATAAGGGGCCACAGTCAGAACGAAGCCGATAGTGTGCACAGTCTTATTGAGAAAGAAGTTAAAAAGAGCTTGAAATCTGGATCTATTTACACTCCAGACCAATATGTAACTTTAACAAGGAATGCTAGAAAATCGAACCCACCTTTAATTGTGCACGAGATGAATTACCAATCATTTTATGATTTAAAAGGTTTGCAAGAAGAATTGGGGTATAACTTTACGATTAATACTGAGGGAGAAAATGTTAACTGAAACGAAATCAAAGCAATACAAGTGAACAAAGATAATCATACATATTTTTTTATAAGACATCATACAAGGATGAGACTTATAAACAGGTAGATGTAAGGAACAAACGAAAAAAAAAATAGGATCAATAACGGAAATAGCACTCAAACCCGCCTATACAGAAAAACAAAAATTGAGTACAAACAAACGGAAAGTTTTGCAAGCATTGCTATCTAAAGGATTGATTCCTTCTTTTTACTCCCAATTTTATAATTCAATAATTTAATCGTTTTTTTAATTCATAGTTCTAAGATAAACGTTGTGCCATATTTGAGAGTATCCACACAAGTTTCTTGAAACAATCTATTTTATATTTTCGGTTTATTTTTAAAATGTATTAATATCTTTTCATTGTATTATTATAGTGTTACTTATGTTTTAGTTTAATTTTGTAATCAGGCAATTTTGTTAATAAAGATAAATAAACGAATAATCAGTATTTTATTATAAAGAAAACGAAAATTTGTTTTGTGTTTAAGAAAATATAGAAACAACTAGGATTAATTCAGTGTCCACTCAAAGTTTTTACATCAAAACTGCAACAAACCTAATTGTTTATTTTACACGACAGTTCATTTAGCAATAAAAGAGCATCATGTAGAATTATTTCATCGGCGCAGAATATATGTTTAATCATAAAGTGAAATAACTATAAACTATCAAAAGAACAACACATTTGCACCCTTAATAATAGACGAGAGGATTAGCATTTACTAAAATCTAAGAGCTTACTAATTAAACTCTCCACACCAACCTTTAGAATTCCTCTAACCCGTATGATTTTTGTGAAATTAATTTTTAACCTGTACTGTGCAAAACTTAAAAACTTTGACTGCAAATTCCCACAAACTGTGTTTTTTGAGTTATTTCTTTTTTTTATTAAAGGTGCGATATATGTTATGAGTCTTTTGACGATATGAAAATTTGTGCGGAGAAAGAGAACCGAAATAGAAAGGTGATGATTCGAAAATTTACCATCCTATTATGTATATCTTCGCCGTACATGCCGGTCAACTACATACCGGTTGTATCTGAGGAACCACGCATTGCAATTAAACAGTTTTTCTTTTAAAAGAAGCGTCCTGCCGCTTTCTTTCCAAGACCGTTTTCATAATTTAATTTAATTTAATATTTTCCGAGATATTATATTTGTTTATAAGGCAAAAAATTGTTTATAATTTTAAAATATTCCTAAGGCCGCTCAAATAGTCCAATTTCAATTCTGTAAAGTACATTAGATAGGTATAGTGCCATTTTATACAAAAATCATAGTTATTCTTATGCATCATAATTATTGTGGTTATTATGGCGACCCGAATCGGCTTCTGGAAATAAAATCGATACCAAAAGAGCTTTTATATCACTAAGTTATTTAATTATTGATAAATAATTACTAACCTAAAATTTTAGTTAAAAATTAAAAATTTTTTGAAAAAAACCCGCATTTACCGAAAAAAATTTCGTCGAAGTAAATCGAGAAAAATCTGTCTCTATGCAGAATTTCATTAGGGTGAATTTTTATTTGGGTGTTTTTGGTGTAAAGTTAAAATCTTTGGAGTTGTAGTGCAAAGATTGAAAAAACACGATTTTCGGGCGCCATTTTGTTTATAGAAAAGTAGCACACTATCTGTGGACTTTGCGTACCTATATTATTAATATATAGGATCATAAGATTCGATTCCAGCAATAAAATTGCTGGTAAATAACTTTTCCCAAAAATTGCTTATTCTCCGATAATCTGCCCAGACTATTCTTGCAGTTCTCAAATTTAAGTATTCTACTAAGAAAGAGCCATCCACAAATATGTGAAGAATTGGTTGACAGCAAGCAGCGTGAGAACGATTCGTTAATACTTGAAGAAGTGGTTGATGGAGCGGATCACGCGAATAACGTTTCTTCAATACCATTTAAAAAAACCGGTTGAAAGAGAGAAGCGCGAGAAGGACGAATCCCTAATAATACAGAAACTCTTAAATTTTGATAGTAAACAAAAAAGTGAACATCAAGTGGAGAAGGAAAGTGAAAAGGGGCAACAGACAAGCAGCAGTTCTGTAGCTAAAAGGATATCATCTCTTGCTCTAGAAGAGAAGGTAATAACTCAATTAAATTACGATCATGATCATCATTCAACCCGGATCTATCCACTGTTGGATATAGGTCTCCCTCAGTATTTTCCATGCATTTCTGTTTTGTGCTGTTTGCATCCAATTTTTGTCGATCCGTTTTATTTCTTCAGACCATCTGGTTGGCGGACGACCTCTACTTCGATATGCTTCTTGTCTTGGTCTCCAGTGTATTATTTGCTGTGTCCATCTGTTATCCGACATTCTAGCTATGTGTCCAGCCCAGTTCCACTTTAGTATGGTATCCGTCACTCCTCTTCTCCGTCTTATCTCCCTGTTCGTAATTCGATTCCTACGAGAAATGCCTAACATTGAGGCTCTATTCCATGGCTTTAAATTACGATATAAGCAGTATAATATGGCATACAAAACAATTTGGTACTTTACGCTTTCCTAAACTCCAATAATTGTCAAACTAACAATCTGTGAGAAAGCCTATAACGTAAGGAAAGAAGCAGAATTGATTTTAATCCATTAGACATGACATACCCTGGTAAGTTTGTTTTATCGTTTACGGCTCGTAAGACGGTTTTTTGTGTCCAACAAAACAAACCAAACTTAGCTACATGTATAAAAAGCCTATCTGACAAGTCGTAAATGACGAAATAACTTGATCACAAGATTTTGTGTCTAATAAAGTTAAAATCAACTATGATTATTTTTTTAATGTTACTTTACTTAAATCTTTCCTATTTCTTTTAACGTGTTTGATTCATTGTACATTTTTTTAGCCATTTGTTGAAAAAACGTTGAGGAAAAATTACAAAGATCCAAGGGATTTTTGCTTCTATTGCGAAAAGGATGTACAATCTCATTTTGCTAGACATATTTCTAAATGGCACTCAAAAGAAATTGAGGTAGTTAAATATTATGTCATAAAGTTAATTTGAAAGAGAGACGATTGGCTTTATCAAACTTAAGAAGGTAAATTTTATCGGAAATCGGGCAGACGCCGCATTAAGACCTGTTAAAGGACAAACCTTACTGATAAGTCGTCAAGTGCAGATAAATATCTACCGTGCAAGTATTGTTTGGGATACTATAAGAAAAAATGTTTACTTAGGCATACCAAAATTTGTCCGTCTAATAATTATGATAAGGATAATAATAGAAGACGAACGACCCAAAGCGACGGACAAACTACTTTGTTTCTACACCATTTTCTTAAACATGACGATTTATAAAAATCAAAAAAAAATTTCAGGATGCACGCAGATGACAAAAATATTATTGCCAAAAAAGATCCCTTAATTTGTCAGTATACATATTCGTACATAAAAGGCCGTCAAAGTAAAGGCAATATGGATTTGGTAAGAAAGAATATGCGAAGACTTGCAAAACTCTTACACTTTGCAAGACTAAAAAATCCAGAGATTAAGAAACTTATAGGTATTCTTCGCCTAAAGCATTTTCAACTAATAATTTCTGGAGTTAATAAACTGGCAAAATATAATCCAGAAACAGAAAATTATGAGTCACCAACGTTGGCCATAAATTTTGGGACATTTATAAAAAAATCTTGCGACTTAGCAGATATTAATCTTGTTCAGATTGAGGACACAAGCGATGAGAGAAAAGACCTTAAAATATTGAAAAATCTTATAGAATCCCAATGGTGCAATTAAGTTTCTGCACAAGCATGTACCAATTTCAATCAGAATAAATGGAACAAGGAAGAACTTTTGCCGCTTACTAACGACCTCAAGAAACTTAACATTTTTTTGCAAACAACTGCAGAAGAATTATTTGACAAATTGAAATCAGATGAGTATGATTTTAAGACCTATAATTCATTAAAAGACACACTGTATGCGCAAGTCATTCTTCTTAACAGACGAAGACCAGCAGAGGTGGCTCAGCTAAAGATCCAAACGTTTAAATGTATTAATTTAGGGGGTGAAAATGATACCGAATTCGAAAAATGTTTTAACTCAAGCTGAAAAATGTTTATTAGAAACTTACAGTCGTTTTGTTATAAGAGGTAAGCGTGGAAGAGGAGTACCCATGTTGTTATCACTATCAATGAAAATTAATTTCGATTATATTTTACACTGTAGAAATAACTTTGTAATTGAAAGTGACTTTGTATTTCACACCACTGGAAGAGGATTTGTTGATGGAACTAAAATTATTCATAAATATGCCAACAAATGTCAGTTGGAGAGACCTGCGAGTATAACAGCAACAAAACTTCGAAAGCATTTGACCACCATTACTCAACTTCTCCAATTTTACAATAATGATATGGAGCAATTAAGCAAATTCATGGGACACACATTACAAACGCATTGCAATTATTATCCTTTGTCTGAAAAAGTATATAAAACTGCTAAAATTTCTAAACTTTTACTTTTAATGATGGAAGGAGCTGAAAAATACAAAGGTAAAACTTTAGACGAAATTGACATTAACTTACCTCCTCTCTCTGACGCGCAAGGTGAAGAAATGGAAAATATATATTGGATGATAATCTAAACGCCGATTACCAGATTCCATCTACTTCAGCTAACTTAGATAATAATAAAGAACCACCAAAAAAAGGGCCATTTAAAAAAGAAAATCTTTATTGATAGGAGACAACCATGGACAAAGCAACAAAAAAGCATTATCGCAGATTATTTTTTCGACCATATTAAAAACAGAAAGCCTCCCGTTGAGGTAGAAGTGCATCAACTTATATGAGTCTCGAGGTATTTATAGAAAGAAAATGCACAAGTATCAAAGCTGTCGTTTATAATATATGTATAAAGGAAAACTTAAATATTAAACACTATTTTTCAAATATTTTTTAGTTGATGTTTAATTTTTTTTCACTATTTTGAAAGACATTATTGTTTTATTTTTGATCTGTATCACATTATTCTTACGCTTGCAGGCAATTGAAATTGCCATTACTTAAGCTATAATAAATAATAAAATCAAGTAATGTACAAATGTACCTACTTTTGATAATAAATTATTGTACCGAATACTTTCCTGATTTATTCCTTTTTTGTTAATTTGCATAAATTGCTGTCAACATAGGTACGTCATATTTTTGACATTCATTATAAGAACTGGAACCTGGAACGTATAGTTTATAGTAATATGATGCCATCGCTGTTAATTCGGTGGGACATAATATCGTTTTGCAATATTATGATGGGTTCGCCTTCTTTATGATATTCATTATGTGGGACGGATCTTTTGCAGTAATGTGATACCTTCGCCGACAAGTTTGTTACTGTTTAAAACCCTTTTTTAACTAATGAGTTTTATATTAGGTATTATTTTTAAATACTATGTAACGTTACTGTGCAATCCACTATGTATTTCATTTTTGCATTTTTAAACACTTGTTGTTGTTGAGATACAATCAAAACTTACGCCAACGAGTTTATCATTGTGTTTGATAAAAGAGGTTGCTTTAATTTCTTATATATAATACTTTATTACAATCAGTTTAATAGTTTGTTTTTGAGATATTTATAATTTGTAATTTTTTAAAGCCTGGATGTTTATTATTTTGAAAAATAAACTAACTAACTAAATAACTGCTGTCATTACTCCACAGGCGAGTGTTCTTGTAATCTGAGATCCCAATCCCAGGGACCACCATTATAAGAGACTAACATTATAAGAGTTTTATTCAATTTATTCTTCTCCGGAAAATAAATAAACAGAAGGGTTTGCCTATTTGTTCACTTAATGAACAATACAAATAATTTACTAGATAAATTGTAACTATCCAAAAAGGTGTAAACTTATGCATATGTAAAAGACAATTCTTGCTTTTCTTTGGTTAATTTTTATTTTGACTATTTACTGAAGCCATACGAAA